>NC_139946.1:37095303-37436745 GCF_963454915.1 Gymnoscopelus microlampas
AGTAACTAGTAACTAAAGCTGTCAAATCATTATAGTGGCGTAAAAAAGTTCAGCATCTGCTTCTAAGATGTAGTGGAGTAGAACTATCAAGTATTAAAAAAAATGAAATACTCAAGTAAAGTAAAAGTACCTCATAATTGTGCTTAAGTACACTACTTGAGCAAATGTACTCAATTACTTTCCACCACTGCCTAATAGGCATAGTATGGTAATACTAGGTAATGTTCTGGACAATGTAACGGGCAAACAGGTGGCATAAAGGTCAGACATATTGGTTTCAATGTTTCCTAGCAACAAGAGGATGCTGCAAAGCATCTCCTTGGACACTGTTGCCCAGAAGGTTGCCCTGTTCATCACTGCAGTATGGGATATTAAGCTCTATTGTCTGTACACAGTAAAAATCCTCAGTGTTAATTTATCCATTTGTAACTCGGAGAGTGTATAAATATAACTATTGTTTACATCATTTGTAAATGTTGGTTACATTTGTACACTCCCAGAGTTAAATTGACACAGGAGTTTTGACTGCACTTACAGGATGTTTTGGGACCAGTGTGATTGACCCTCTGTGTCCGCAGTGCTGAAGAGAGCAACTACCATCAAGAGGAGAGGGATGGACGTGGGCCATCGAGGGCCATCGGGAGAGGAACAGTACGGGGACATCTCCTCTGTAGGTGAGCGGGGGTTCTCTACAGTCTCGTAAACACCGCCGGCTCATAAACAGCGGGGTATACGGGGGGCACTTGATTTGAAATGTTGAATCCAATAAGTCCGCTGAACCATGAACTGGGCCTGTTCGCGGGTAAGATTATACAGCACCGTGCAAGGATGACTGGAGATTTTTTATGGACAATTTCTTGCTCTATTTCCTACTCAACCTCTGTCTCTCTCTCACACTGTCTCCTCTCCATCATTTTCTCATCCCTCATTCTACCCCACCCTTATCGTCTATTCATCTTCATATCTCCCGTCACTTCAAGGCGCCCCCATGGCTAGAGCCAGCATCAGGAGTGCCAAGCGAGGCCCTGCGGCGTATTTCCGCCGCAAGGAGCGTCTGTTGCGTATCTCCATCCGACGCATGGTCAAGACCCAGACGTTCTACTGGACTGTGCTGGGCCTGGTGGCCCTGAACACGCTGTGCGTGGCCATCGTTCACCACAATCAGCCCCACTGGCTGTCCCACTTCCTCTGTGAGTCCCCCATTCTCTATTTCATAATGTTATGCTCCTTTGTTCAACTTGTTGCATTATAAACACTGGGGCTTGTGCAAGAACCACTGATATGAACACATTGCTTCTTAAGTGGGGTTTTTTTTGTCGAAAGGAGTCGGACCACAATGGAAATAAGCTTTCAAGCTTTCTTGTGTCTATCCTTTTGACTGTTGTCTGCACCTGTATTCACTTGCGATACACACACATGCGATTTTGTTAATAAAACGTTCTGTCAATCAATCAATCAATAAATCAATCAATCAATCAAGTGGTACAGTGTAAATGATTTAGGAGAACCACATTAACAAATGTTCTCGTATGAATTTTATCTTAACAATTCATAAGTGGTCCACGTCTACACTATTAGTAGTCAGTGCCAAGCGAGGCCCTGCGGCGTATTTCAAGTAGCAGTCCTGTGCAATTAGTATGCTGTTATCCAAACCGAAAAGTCAGTGCAATAAATCACTGATGAATTGCCTATGATCAGGGAATAAAAGTAGCACCGCCAACTGGCAATGTTGTGTGGATTTCCCCTTTGGCTGGTAAATGACAGAGACTTAAGAAATACAGCAGCGTCTGTTGTCTGTTAGTTATTCTACATAAAGCTGTATTTCTTTTTAAAGCGGAACAGCATTTGTGTGTGTACGCGTGTACATGTGGGTGGGTGTCAGTTTGTAGCATGCTATACACGTTGCACTTAAATTCAAGCGATCTCACTGGTAGAGTGTCCTTAAACGAGTGCATCCAGAAACAGTCAGTTTCAGTGGAAATAGGCAGAGTTGTTGTAATGTTGTTAGCTTAGAGGGGGTCATGCATAGAATAACTGGTCTGCAATTATCTACAATGCAAAGCATTGTTAGCTAGACCAGTTCTCAACACTACAGAGAGAGCAGCAATCACTGACACAGTATTTCTATGTCTATTTTAAATCTACCTGCCACTCTGGCTGGTAAGCCAAAATGTTTATTTTGTTCCCTGCCTATTATCACAAACCTTGGGTTTTATCAAAGTATAGCCCTTTCACAGCCCATGCAATGAGGGGAATATATATTAGGGTCCAATATGGAATCTGAAACTGAAAGGGGAGAAGAGGTAAAATTAGTAAGCAGTTATGGTAGGAAAAACGTGGAAACCCTAACTAAGGATAAACAAGTCCTAATTTCAGAAATTATCTAATGCAGCGGGCATGAGCTACATTTGCTGAGCTGGCCTGTTGCTGGCAGATCTCTGTCTCTGTCTGGAGGTTGGCGTCATGTCGTCTTGGAGAGCTACATGACAGTGGTGGATTTGCTGTTGAGGGTTGTGTGGGCTTTGGCTCATCAAGGTAGTAGGGAACGTTGTGAGTTTATGGTCCTGACAGAATCAGTCCCAGTGGTGGCTTTAGGCTGACTTCTCACGTTGGGCATTGTTGGATGGATGATTGCCCGTAGTCGGCCTTTTGGTGCACTGCTGATGGAGTGGGCACCAAGAGATGGAATTTCTTGGTATCTTGATTCTAGCAAGGGGGTAGAATAATCACATGCTACTGAAGTAACAAGAAAGTGTTTTCAAGAGTTCAGAGGAGGGTTACCTGTTGCTGTGGCAACCGATGAACACCTCCGTCTTTTCACAGACAGAGATTGTAGCTGTGTGTAGCAGCACCCCCAGATGAAGTTATTTAAAGGTGTAGTGAAATGAAAAATATGTTTTTCACACTTTTAGAGCATATCCGTGGTCATCATATGGGCACACCTAACAATAGATGCCCAAAAAAATGAAAAAAACCCATTTTTGTGTATTTTTATATCTAAAGCCCCTAAAAAGCCAATCTTAATTACTTCCTGTAAACGAAAACGTGCTGCGTGATGACATCAGACAGCCTTCATGAATATAAAAGAATCTTGATTACGTGCACCTGTTTGATTCCCATAGCTGCACGTTCTTCAAACACAGCTGGTTTTAATTACAGAGATACTCCGTTTTGAATCTCATTGAAGATGAGTGTATTACTCATTTTAAACTTCATCTGCACACTAAAATATGTCTCTGAAAACATTATAGGTTAGAACTAAGCCAGGTAGTAGCAAACGCGCTTCACTGGCCGTCTCTCTCTCACTTGTAAACAAACACTAGCCGTGTGCCAGCACGGCTGAAGTGATTGAGATCCAACGTCCCATAGCCTGAAGGGATGGGACCTTCTGATTGGTTTAGAGTCGTTGAGCCGGCGTTTCAGGCTGAACCTTCAAAATAAAATGACCGAAAATGTCACTTCAGTGCGTCTTTAAAGTCATACTGTGTAACTTTTTAAATGAAACAAACGTAGGTTTTGACATTTATCTTTCATTGGTGTATTTTTCACAATAACCATTCCACTTATGTGTTTTTTGACAACTTCTCTTATCGCAATTTTTCATTGCGAGTGTCTGCCCCCAACGCTTGTGGCAAAATGACATAGGCACCGGATATGTATTTATTTTATTTATTTATTTATTTAACAGTGGCCATGCCCCTGTTAAATGTATTTTAAAGTACAATTTCTGAAAACATTGTTGTTTTCCAAAATAGCCGTGGTGCTTGGACCCTGCAGCATTAGTTTTTACATTCGTATTTTTTGGTACATATGGGCCTGTCAGCTGTCACTCGGTGCAGAGGAAATATGAGATAAGCAACCTCAGGCTGTTAACTTTTCAGTCTACTCTATAACTTGTCTAGAGAGAGGCTTTTAAATAACCATTGAATTCACCGTGAAATAAGCTTCCGGTACATTTTTGACATTTCATTTAAATAATAGAAAATATACTAAGAAAGAGAGATGTACGACAAAAACCGAGAGGGGCAGAGACAGTCCGGTGTCCATGATGGGTTTCTATAAACACATAAGGGCACTTTGACCTGGCAGAGTCAATGGGTAACAGCCTGTGTGGGATCTATGACTTGCGGTTCCAGAATAGGAACCGCAAGGGTTCAAGTGGTTAACCTCTGATCCACACAGTCCTTTTATTTTCCACACAGGATACCGACAGACGTGCTTTGTCAACCCTGGTGTTCCTTTGGGGCTGCTAATTACGTAGCAGTCATTTCAGTGTTGGGGGAAGTTATCCTTTTGTGAGATCTCAAACGTCTGTTTTGTTTGTGTGTTAGAGGAGGATAGAGAGCAAGGGAGATACTGACTGCTGCTGCTCATTCCAACTGCTGAGCTTCACTTTCTATGCCTGTTATATCTATGCTGAGTGAGTTATGCTTTGACGCACGACGGTATCGTCGAGCTACAAGCCCACAATGCGTCGCGGAAGCGACTTGTGGGTTTGTAGATCTGCGATTTTCGACGCGCGATACCGTCGTGCGTCGAAGTATAAACCAAGCTTATTGAGGCATGAAAAGCACCACAACTCGCTGAGTTCTCAGTTGAGAACTCAGCGAGTTCTAGTGTGTGCATTGCTTGTTAGTTGCGCGATACCTGGAAACCTGGCAACTCTGTTGCTGCGTGGCTGCTCCGTTGCAGACAGGCAGAGTCACCGGCAGGGTTTTAACTCGACAGTACAGCGTGTACACGTGCATTGCAACAGGGGTGTGTGTTTCAACACGCAAACCGAAAGCGAAAGCAACAGCGGGGGTTGAAGGGCTTGCCTCTTTTTTTTGTTTTGGAGATTGACACATTTCAATGGCCGCCGCTTCGTTTTCGCTCGGCCGTAGTCGGCTGCACTCGCCTCGGGACCCGGATGAACGACACCGACACACGGCTGTCTATAGCACAGCCACGCATGCGCTTTGGAGATGGACACATTTCAATGGCCACCGCTTCGTTTTCGCTCGGCCGCAGTCGGCTGCGCTCGCCTCGGGACCCGGATGAACGACACAGACACACGGCTGTCTATGGCACAGCCACGCATGCTCGCCACTCCCAAATGTCAGATAGGATATGATACAGGATTAAGAATGCTGGCTCTCAGACCAGAATGCTTACGTAGATTGTAAATATAATATAGCCTAACTGATTTTATTTTTATTTTTATCCCACAATTTTGTAACCCATTTTTTCACCCAGTGCCAATTGCCTATGTAAGCCTGGGCGCTACTCTGACTATAGCCTAGGGCAGGGCCTATCAAAATAAAATAGTGTGATGATAACATAGTAGGATGTTATTAGCTTAATTTTTGGTGTAGCACCACCTGGGGAAAAATCCACCAGCCGCCACTGTAACAGGGCACACACACGGCCTACTGTACATGTACAGTACAGTATGTGGCCATAAAACAGCGTAAGATGTATGTATTCATATCATATGTTTGTCAGTTTATCCATTAAATAGATTTGTGTGTGTACTACACCTGGTTGACTCTGCAATTCAAATTATGATATAATTCTAAATTGATTCATACTGTATAGCCTAATGATCGTTAATTTACATTGGCTATGGATCCTACTGTTTAACATTAGAATATCAAATTCAAACTACGACCTCAATTATACACTGATCGAAGGTTAATGTGTCTCTGTATATAACAAGTATAACAAGTCAGTGGGAAGTGTAATCGGGCACGTCATGACTTACTTACTTCTTTTGGAAACCTTTAGCGCATCAGGCCCTTGGAAGAGAGTGTGTCTAGACAGTGTGCTGATATATTACCAGAGACAGATGGATGGTTGTTGTCGCGGTTTAGATTACCACAGGCTGTGCTTCTACAATTCTGTAACTTGTTAGAGAGCTACAACTCAGCAGGCAGACACACCGATCCATCCCTATTCCACCAGGTACTCACTAGGAGAGAACAACAGTTAAAGCTGCACTCCGTAACTTTCATGTTCTATCCCGGATTCAAACATGGGTCTCCTGTGCACGTGCTGATTTTTGTTTCACCACTGAGCTAATAGAGCCTGCATGTCTGCTTGTTCAGGGGAGAAATGTAATGTTGACACTTCAGGCTGTACCACTTGTCAACCAGTCATGTCAAACAGACACAGAATCTAAGTGTCTCAATAGAAGAACAGGGAGACCAAATTCAACCCCAATTGTATAAGTGACACTGATATTGTATTAACATACTCTACCATACAGATTGGACAACATAACATTATATTCACAAAAAAAAGTTACATAGCACAGCTTTAATCAAACTAATTGAATTTATCGATTATAAATAATAATGAACTTTAATAATGTGCCGCAATGTCACATGTTGTGAGCTTGTACATCGGTTGTTGATGTAAAAACAACTCAACTCCAGTATTTGAGTCTAAGCATACTGTATTCCTGGTTGAATATTACGCCACTACAATAAAAAAAAAGTATTCGTAAGTACAAATTACAAAGTACATTTTCCTTTTCACATTGCTGTATTAAAATATAGACATAATTGTGTTAGCTGTGGCTATTTTCACTATAATTGAAATAGGGCTTAAGTGGTTAATTCATAATGTAGTGGAGTCAAAAGTACAATATTGTCTTTGAAATGTAGTGGAGTAAAAATACAACTACTTCTCAAGAATGTACTTACTGTAGTTACTGTCCACCACTGATCAAATTCCCACACAAAAGAACAAAATATTTTTAGATGGGGGTCCGCGACCAAATACATGTCATTTTGGGGGTCCTTTGCATGAAAAAGTTTGAGAACCACTGGTATTATAGCAACATACAGTTTTCAGAACTGGATTTAGAAGACATTTGTATATGTAAATTATATCAGAAGCAAAATACAACCTGCTAAATGTCGTTGCTGGATGCCCTGGGTGAGCACACAATTCCTTTGTGCTGCAAAACAATGCTGCTGTGATGTGTCTTGCGCATGGTACCCACCACCCATTTAGATCTGTGGTTCTCAACCTTTTCAGACCGTGACCCCCCAAAATAATCATATTTGATCTGGGGACCCCCCAAAATAATCATATTTGACCTGGGGACCCCCCACCCTGATAAGCACTTGGAATGTAGGAGTTGAGGCATTGAATTTAGTTTGACTCGGTTCCACAGATAAATAGTATAGTTTGTTAATCATTTGGGGACCCCCCTGGGGGTCCCACCCGGTTTAGAACCACTGATTTAGATGGCTGGCTTATTTGTAAGTGACTTGTCAACCATGTCACCATACAAACTGCTGTAATATTCTTTTCATTTTACATAAATTCCACATTGTCTCCAGGTTTTAATTTAGATATTATGCTGTATAGCTCTATGGCTCATGGCCAGTGTTGGAAAAAGTACTACTGGTAAAAAAAAATTCTTAATTAAAAGTATCAATACTGCAATGTAAAAATACTCTGTTTACGTAAGTAAAAAGTCCGGAATTAAAAATGTACTTGAGTACACCTCTAGTCAACCCACAGAGTAGACAGGAGCGCTCATACAATGTCATACACACTTGAAGGCCAGGCGGATGTGCCTTGACACAGCTGGTGGCAAGCTGCTCTATACACCCCAAAGAGGTCCTGTCAGATTATTTTAGCGTGCTGTGTAGTGAGATAATATTGCAATGAAGGCATTTGTTTATTGTGTGATTAGTCAATAACTAATTGCACAGCTTTAGGGTAGACTATCATACTATAATTAATTTAAGCATGAGTTAGGACCATTTGCTGAATCTGATGTGGCACACTCCGTACAAAACAAGTCATTAACTTAAGAATCTAAAAACGTTCTGGGATGAGGCCCATTTTCTCATCAGTGTAGACATTTTCACAGTTGTTTTGTCATTATTTGACAAAACAATGTTGCCTCGGTCTGTCTTCCAATGCTTTAACTGCGGTTTTGCCTATTTTACGCCTCTGCCGGTGTCAGTCATGACCGCCGGACACACTATGTTTTTGGGTTCTCCGTATGTGTATGTATATACTTATGTACGTAGCGTACGCCTGTCCGTCCGTCTGTCCGTCCGTCCGCCCGTCTGTCCCAACCTTGCGATATCTCAGGAACTTGGTGGAATTTCAGGACATTTGGCACAAAGTTCCACTTGGACTCAAGGATTAACTGATTACAAGTAGGTGGTCGAAGGTCACAATGTCAAGGTCACTGTGAAATCATGTCCATCCCATTATCATGAATGTGATTTTTAGCGGTGCCAACCGCTCTACACTTGACTTTGTCCGTATGTCCGTCCGTCCGGATGAGCACGGGATGAGCACGGCAAAGAAGCAACACATACAAACACACGCACACACACACACACACACACACACACACACACACACGGACTTGGAGATTGCCTATGCCATCTCTCCTCTCATTGGCCACACGTGCCACTGGTTATCAAAGAGCGGTCCAGGGACCCCCAGCGTATGAGCACGGGATGAGCACGGGAGCCCAAAGGCACCGCTTCCTTCACACAGGGTGTGATTTTTCAGGAACACACAATCGTGGCACACAATTGAGTCCACTTGGACTGAATCCTTGAGTGCACTTGGACTGAATCCTTGAGTCCACTTGACTCAAGGATTGATTATGGTTAGAAGTACAAGGTACACATACACATAATGTACAGTATATGAGTCTGGACAGACATTGATATAACCTTGTTGGAGGGGCATACAATTGCAATGCTGTATTTCTAATTTGTTGTTGTTGTTGTTTTTGCAGACTATGCAGAGTTCCTGTTCCTGTTCCTGTTCCTGACTGAGATGTTCCTCAAGATGTACAGCCTGGGACCACGCCTCTACTTCCACTCCTCCTTCAACTGCTTCGATTGCAGCGCAAGTCCTTTCTCTAGACCTCTTTCACGGCAATCAATATCGAGGTGTTACCAATGATACTAATTAATTAAGGCGCTGTTCCGTTTAGTGTAGCAGAGCCTTTCCAGTGAGCCAACATGCTCAATAGCAGCACCTTGACTGTGTTTGACCCAAATGGAACAGAGCCTTATTTAGTATCATTGGTAACATCTGTGAAGGAAGTAACATTATTATAACTATTTGTCTGCAGAAATATTCGGCATCTCTCTTTCTGTCTCTCTGTTTTACTAACAGTTGTTATATTATGCAACATGATTCTTTCTCACTTTATTTTGTCTCATTCTCTCGCTCGTATGTGTACGTGTGTGCGTGCGTATCTGTGTGTGAATTCTGTAGCATCAGTTCCCTCTCATTCCCTATGTTTTTTTATCTTTTGTCATACAATAAGTGATGGTATGAGTTCTCATTGACGCTGATATTGATTTTCTGTGCCATACATGTAGGTTATTGTTGGCAGCATCTTTGAGGTGCTATGGGGCTTCTTCAGGCCTGGTACTTCATTTGGCATCAGTGTCCTGCGAGCCCTCCGTCTGCTGAGGATATTCAAGATCACCAAGTAAGGCCTGCCACCTTTTTCATTTTGTGTCCTCAATGATGATGATGAGTATTTTGTAAAGGACAGAGGGCTGTCTTCAATGGGGGGGGGGGGGGGGGTCCGCAGAGTTACTACAGGTGTGATAGGACTTTGTGTGATGGGACCTTTTTTTTTTCATTAACCACTTGAAGTATCCCTATTCTGAGGAGAACTTTATCTGAAAATAGCAGATCTACAAGCAAAAGGGAAAAAAGAGCATAAGTACAGAGTGAAAGGTCGAGTTTATTAAGGTCAAGTTTATTGCAGGTTTAAAGGTAAAGTTCACCCAAAACAATTTATTTTTCTATCGATTAGTCATCCCATGTTTTTGTCGCATTCCTAAGCCAATAATCTGATGACCAGCGGACGGATAGGCAGCGGTTCCGGTAGGAGACACAAAGGAGAGTCTTTGTGTCTCCTACAGGAACCGCTGCCAGTCATCAAATTATTGGCTTAGGTATGCGACAAAAACAAAAAAATATCCATGAATTCAAGTCTCCATGGGGTGACTAATCGATAGAAAAAAAGTCATTTTGGGGGGTGAACTATCCCTTCAAGTGGTTAAATGTCTGAAACATGAATCCAACACAGACTGATAATAGTCTGTCAAACAACTCTATGAAGCTATCTATGAAATCTATGAAAACGCAATCTGCATCTGCAACACAACTTTATACAATATGTAGTGGGGGGGTCCCCACTTCATCTCTTTCGCAGCTAGGGGGTCCTTTGGCTGATAAACGTTGGAAGACCCCCGATTTACAGTATAATGTCCTCCTATTGCAACTTGCCAGGTACTGGGCGTCTCTGAGGAACCTTGTCGTCTCTCTGATGAACTCCATGAAATCCATCATCTCCCTGATCTTCCTCCTCTTCCTCTTCATCGTGGTCTTTGCACTGCTCGGCATGCAGCTGTTTGGTGGCAGGTAACACAACAGATGTTCAAGGAATAGGTAAAGGAATGGAACCCACAACCAAATGATTGTGTGGCTCTGAACGAGGTTAGCAGCCTTTAAGAGAGGGAGAGCGAGAGCTTCAGACGATGCTCTTTGATCGTGTCTGAGTAACATTATTTTTATCTGCTTCCTCAGACATTGTAGAATAAAAAACTAGTAAAAAACTAGAAAAAAAATAGTTTGACCGTTGACTTTTACTGTTGTTAACCTTGGCCTCCTGTCAACTTCAATACATCAGGTATTTGAAGCCATGAGAAAAATCCCATGGTGAGTGATTTATAGAAAAATAGTTATTTGGGGTGTGAAGTATTCCTTTAAGAGAGAAGCACTTCTTAGAGCGGCAAAAAAGTACATTAAATGAACTGAGCCAGGAGATAAGAACCAGGTGGATCCAGACGTGAAATTGATTTAATGAAAACATATAGACAGTTAAACCTCCCCTGGAGAGAATTTGCTCTGTCCTCTACAAGGCTGGGTATACAGTACATCTTTAGGCAATCAAAAACGCTGGGGAGTTAAATGAACACAAGATTTTACTGTGTGAGACAGGGTTGAAGAAAAAGGTCTGGTTCAGTAGTCTCATCCTTATTGCATGCAACAGTGTGTTAATTTTCAAATCACGTTTAAGAGCCATTCCACTGTTCCAAACTACTACTCACAGCACATCCTGTCTTGCATCCTAACAGCAGCTTCCATGAAGTACAGTTTTAAAAGATAATCATAAGAAAGAGGACATTTCAAACAACAACACAACAATATGAATACACATCAGTCTCTTGTGCACGTAAGAGACATCACTTACCTGTTGCCGTTGGAAGTCTTGGCTGCCAGTTCCCACCTGATGTCAAGTGGGAGTACCGACTGCTCCAGATCGTACTGAACAACTGATTGCTTGCATAATGTCTTCAGACAATAGGCATGTAACGATTTATCGTAAAGCGATTCAAATCGATTCAAACTGGTGAGAATTTAAATCGATTTCATAAAAAACGCATCACGATGCAAACAGCAGAGGGCGCAATCTTGACAAGACAAAAATAAAGAAGAAAATACAGGATCATTGTAAGAGAATTGATTAAAAAAAAGTTTTCCGTCATGTGCTACTGTATTGAAAAGAGGATCAAAGAAAAAACGATATTGTAAAAAAAAATGAAAGAGAAGAAAATACTGGATTTGTGTAAGAGAAATACATTTTAAAAAAAAGATTTGTCTGGAAAATAATTTTGTGTCCTATTGTGAACCTAGTATCGTGAGTTGAGTGAATCGTTACATGCCTACTTCAGACTAGACTGAAGTGTAAAGATTTACAATACAGGTCATCTACTGAAATGGGTGTGTTTCAGTCTCTGTGTCCTCCAAAGAGGTTGAAAGAGCAAAACGGACACATCCTACAGTTCCCCTTGGGCCTAACCTTCTTCCAGGAGAAGGTCACTGGCTATTTTGTGGGCAAAAGTTTTAAACTTTCATCTTTCTGGAATAAGCTGTGCAGAAGGCATGCTCAACCAGCAGTTAGTCTGACATCAGCAGAAGACAAACCGTTACCATGAAAGCATAATACTGACCCTTCAACTGATGAAGTCTGCATTTTACCTGTTGCCACTGGTCACACGGCTCTGTAGCAGCAGCTCCAACGGTCTATTTGTCACTAGAGGTTTGGCCCTCACACCTACGTCGCACCGCCGATCCGACCAATCTGGTGTTTGCCGACATGCATGCAGTCGTTCCTGATGCCCCCAGATGACAACTCTTCTGGATATTTAGTTCAATGAGCTGTCATATACGGCCCAATCTCTTCCTGACTCCCAAACCTCTTGTGTTGCAAATATTGTAGACAATAACTTTGATTTGGTTAGTTAGTTATTGTAAACCGTGATAGCACCTGGTTGTAATTATTGTAAACACTGATTGCATAGCCAGTAGGAGAATGAAAGAATACGATTTTCTCCACACAGAATGCAAGGAATTTAAAGTGCTAAATCTAGCACAGCTTTTTACAGCACAGTGTATCATGTCTTTATCTCTCTTAGGTTCATCTTTGAAGACTACACTCCGACTAATTTTGACACCTTTCCTGCTGCCATCATGACTGTCTTTCAGGTCTGGAACAAACAAACACTCCCATGTTATTATGAGGTATATTATGTTATGAAATACAGTACAAGGAGTGGACCGAGTGCTCTGCCTAAGCCATTTCTGGGAACAGACTCACAAAATATAAAAGCTTGCATTCATAGCAAAAAGGGCTCATTCTGCAACTTGTTCAACCGGTCAGTTTCATAAAGGTTTTAGACCAAATAGTATTTATTCTCTTCATATTCCTTCCAGCTACAGTAGGTGACATTACACAGAAATGTCATTTCCATCACAATGAATATATGTACCCTTTGTATGATTTGTATTAAGCAATTATGACACACACTTTTTGCTGGACTGCCACTCTTTGTTACAGTGATTTCAAAGTAAAAACACAGTGAAAAAAAACTCTATTAACAAGGATGTTGGGGTGACACGTGTGTGTATTTTAAAATATATATGTTCTATTTGGATTCAGCACCTGCTTTCCTGCACGTGTTCAATGTCAGTGTTTCATCACATCTCTGCAAATAATGTTCATAATATTATATTTTGTTGCTGTGTGTGTGTTGCTGTGTGTGTGTGTGTGTGTGTGTGTGTGTGTGTGTGTGTGTGTGTGTGTGTGTGTGTGTGTGTGTGTGTGTGTGGGTGGCACGTGTGTGCCTGTAAATGTGACATTACAGATCTTGACAGGGGAGGACTGGAACGAAGTCATGTACTACGGGATTCGTTCTCAGGGAGGGGTCAAGTCTGGCATGTGGTCTTCCAGCTACTTCATAGTGCTCACCCTGTTTGGAAACTGCATCCTATCATACCTCCCACTGAAATCCCTAGTTTAATTATTAAGGGACCATCTCCATTGGGAGAGGGAGACAAACAACAGAAAACTTAAGGATTGTAGCTTTAAGATATGTTTACCTGTCAAAATCTTTCTGTGAAAAGGGCCCACTGCCCCACTCTGACGTTGATGCCTTGTCATCCCTACTTTCTCCCCAATGTTTTCCTCTCTGTCTACACCGCACAGCACTATAATAGTAAAGCTAAAAAAAGCAAAAACAAAAAAACTTGACAAATCATACTACAATTTACAACTTAGGGATTTAGCAGACGCTCTTATCCACAGCGAATTACAATAAGCAAGCTAAACACATACATCAAATTCAGAGAGTGTAGTGTAGTGCCTCAATAAACTAGGATCACAGGTAAACCAAGAACCTAGCATCACTCTAACCAATATACAGTACTATCAAAATAATAATCTGTATATTGAAAGGATACCAGGTAAACAATGAACCTAACACCTGTCTAAATAACATGCTATAGTTTAATTTACTAAATATTATATACAATCTAGGGAAAATATATATTGTGCAGAACAACATTATTGTCTCTTTATTTTTCAAAAGGTGAACATCTAATTTAGGAGTTTGTTAAGTAATGCTAACTAAGTAATTAAGTAAATATATAGTTATACTGTACGTAACATTTCTTGGCGAGGAGGAATCATTTGTTTTGATGTAGATTAATCATGTCCTTAACCCTACTGTGATCAGACACACTACTGAATGTCTTCTTGGCCATTGCTGTGGATAACCTTGCTAATGCACAAGAGCTGACCAAGGTAACAATTAAAAAAAGGGTCATTTATGGATTTGGTTATTTTTATTAGATAAATGGCATTCTAAATCCTGACAATGTAATCTGTAACGTTTCAGTTACATGATGTTGATGTATTGTCATGCCGTGCTACGATTTCTCTCCTCTCTTCTCCTCCTCTCCCTTCCAATGTTCCCTGATAAGGATGAAGAGGAGGCTGAGGCTGCATTCAACCAGAAGCATGCTCTCCAGAAAGCTAAGGAGGTCGGACCCATGTCTTCTATGATGTCCTCAGAGTAAGTGCTGTATGCAGCCACTTTCCCTGCCTGACCTTCTCCCCTCCCTCCATTTTTCCTCCTCGCTAACGCTCCCTCCCATGGGGAATGTCTACCTATAGCATTAACTAATTCAAACAACCAGCAGGAGTCGTCATCATAGCCTCCAGCTAACAGTGCAGTGCATAGTTGGGCCTAACGACTATAGACAGCGTGCAGAGTTGTTATGGACAGAGAAGAGGGGACATTCATGTACTGTAGAGCTTCAAGTTGTGACGCTTTTGTGGTCGCTTGGTAGGATCAGAATCCTCTCTCTTAGCCCATTCATTCCGGGAACGCATATGTGTCACTTTAGATTTCATTGGCTATTCAAAAATAGCATATCTACAAGCTCATAGCGCGGCACATTATGTAGATCTGCTATTTTTGAAAAATCTTGAACATTTGTGCAAATCTTTGAATATATGTATTTTTAAAGCCAACATTTGTAAATCAAATCTTTCCGCGGCCAAATAGATATCTAAAAATGATTTCTAAATCGTAATAGTATGTTGCTATATCAGTGGTACTCCAACTTTTCCATCCCAAAATGATATGTATTTGGCCCCGGACCCCCATCTCAAAATATGTTGTTCCAGGGACCCCCCAGAAGCACAGATCGGAGTTAGAAGATTTGCACAAATTTTCACTCTTTTAAAAAAAAAAATGCCGATTTACAAGCTCGTAGCTTCTATGTCTGCTATTTTTGAATAGCCAAAGAAATCTTAAAATGACACAGATGCGTTCCCAGTCTTAATGGATTAAGGGTCGATAAATGCCAGTTGAGATCGTCATTATCGGGGGCGCCCTACTATTGATACATCCTCACTAACATGTCTACTATCTTGTCTGACTCTGCTCCTCGCTCTATAATTTGCTCTAAATTGAACTCTGCGTCTCCATGGTTACTGGCAGCCTTACTTCCAGTTGGGGTGAGTTTGGTGGCGTGGGGTGGGTGGTGGGGTGCTTATACTGTCGTCATGGAGACAGGGTTACTTAGTTTTCCAAATTAATGTAGTGTGCCTAGTCTCCGAACACAGCTGTACTTAGAAGACACTCTTCTTTCTCCAAAAGGATTTTGTGACCAGGGCAGTGAACTTCGAAGAATAGCTTTCAACTTGTTCAAGGCAGCCTTGTTGCCAATGGGACCTAGTTATAAAGACATGATTTTAAATGTATCATAATCCCAGGTTACTGATCTCCCATCTGTCCAGTGTCGATTTTGACAGCAAATCTTAGTGTAGTTTTAGTCATAGTCTTTAGAATAGAATTCAATTTAGTTTTAGTCACATTTTAGCCATCTGAAATGCTTTAGTTTTAGTCTAGTTTTAGTCGACTAAATATCATAATATTTTAGTCGACTAAATCTGCAGATTTGGTCAACTAAAATGTATTTTGGCGGGCCTTGATGGCGTAGTATTGCCTGATTTTACACTTGCTGAAAATAGCCGATCTACATAAAAACATAAAATTACTTGTCTTAGTTCTACTGGATCTCTTGCCCACTAGTCCCTCCCTAACATTTTAGTCTAGTTTTTATTTGTTGACGAAAGTCTTAGTTTTAGTCATCATGGCTTTTGATTTCGTTTTTGTCAGTGAAAAAAGGTAGTCAACGAACATTTTTGGTCATAGTTTTAGTTGACGAAAGGAACACTGCATCTGTCTGTACTGTAGGGCAATCCATGCTAGAAGAGGATCAGTGTGTTGCTTGCATAAGTGTCAGAATGGCATTTGTTTTTACATGGCTGGGTGTTGGTGGTGGTGATGGTGCTAATGGGGGATTTCTGTTTTTGAAAGCTTTTCTATTCAATAATACTGTTTTCCAGCAGATGACATACTGCAGGTCAGGCTCCTGTCAGAAGCTGTAAAGCAGAGTAGAATACCTCAGGGTCTCCTGGGCCAGCATCTGTATTCAGGAAGGATATTGTAGTCTGAACTTTGAGTGTTTTTTTTTTGTCTCATCTGTGATTCTCCCTGAGAGAATCCGCCTCCACTGACCTTGGAGAAAGTTGCATGATTCTGTTTGCTCAGTGTAAGAGGGACAGAGCATGTTGGAGACTGTCAGTAAATTCAACTTGGAACGCATGCCCCTCGCCAGCATGATCAAAGGAAGAAAAACTATCTATATGCACTCACTGAGAAGAATGTGAACACGTTTTCAGTGAGTGGAGAGTTTTTCTTCCCATGTGCGTATTGTTTTTCACCTTTCACTACAATACTCCGCTTTCTTTAATCTCTGAACAGTCAGAGGCTCAGCACGCAAATCTCTTCACTCAGCGACTAGCATGATCAAGAAGAATGCTAATGCTGTATGTCACAACTCTGAGTTGGCACTGGTGCTCAGTGATATGCATATGGTTGCTTTGTTCAAAGGGTATCTAAATATGTACTGTAATCTTTTCCTGTGTCTTCGGGTGGAGCCCATCTCTGTGTTTTATACCTGTTCCATACTGTAGCTCTGACTGTCTGAAACCCCTCAGTCTATCTGGGAATATTCTTCTCGTCAGTGTTGTGCTTATTGTTGCCGTTATAAATGTTGTTTGGATTGTTATAATACTGCAGCCATCTTGTTTGTCAGTGTGCCACTTGGCTCCTCTGGAGACACACACCAAAGAGTAAAAAGTATTGAAAGATAGAATAATAATCATATACATCAGTGGTTCTCAAACTTTTTCATGTCAAGGACCCCCAAATTGACACTTATTAGCCCGCGGACCCCTATTTGAAAAGATATGCCAGGGACCCCCATAAGAGACGATTTTTACGGCTCTAGCAGTGATTCTCAACCATTTTAATTTCAAGGACCCCCATTTAATGGCATTTATATCTCTGGGACCCCAATTCATATTGTAAAATCAATGTTAATTTAACTCTGAGAGTGTCCAAATGGAACCAAATGCACCCTAACGGGTCCATTTGGTTCCATTTGGACACTCTCAGAGTTACAGACCCATAAGGGTCCATTTGGTTCCTATCCATCATTTAGCTGGGGACCCCCTGGAACCCCCTCAAGTACCCCTGGGGGTCCCCGGACCCCACTTTGAGAACCAATGATATACATATTCTATCAACTGAACTGCTGTAGACCATGTACAGTAGTAGCAGAACATTTGACAGTAGTCATTTTGTAACAGTGACAGATTCAATACACAATGCAATGAGTCTATGGCATTGAACTGAACTGATCATTTTGAAAATAAAATCAAATATTGGTCTCCTTGGAAAAGGCTCCTTTTGAGCTCCTGCTGGGCTCATGCTGGGCTCCTGCTGACTGTTTTGCTGTGTGTCTCTGGGCCTGTTTTGTCTCTGCTCACAAAAGCACTAATGTCTTGTTTTCAACCAATCGCTCATTGATAACACGGACCACACAAGAGTCCACGTACCAGTAAGTAACACTGTCTGTTCATCTGTCTCTCTCTCTCTCTCTCTCTCTCTTTCTCTCTCTCTCAACCACCTGCTTGATTTTCTTAACTGGGTAAATGTCCAAGACTCATCTTTTGTGTTTGTGTACCTTCCTTCATGTGCTTCCCAAACTCTGAAAAGTCTTTTTTGATTCTGCATTTCTGTATATATACTCCACTGACTTCATTCAGCATTTCTCACGTCTTTTATTATGGTTGACAACTTCTCCTGGTTTGGTTTATTTGTCATAATAACATCTTCATTGATCCAGTGACTTGTTTGTTGAAATGAAGTTGCTCGTTCATGTCTATGAGGTGTCTGAACATCAGGCCGAGGCTTTTGCTATGTAACATATCACTTCTCAATACAAGTGTTTTGTTTACTACAGTTGTTCACTTTGTCAAGCAATAATGGGACGTATGCAAGTATATTATCAATTATGAGTCCATCGATGGTATTTTCAGGCAAATTAGTTCAGAGGGGAGCAGAACTGTGAGTTTTGTGCTGCGCCGTGAACTCCTCACTGTCAGGTGTATGTGAGTGAGGAGATACGTGGTTGTCTATACCCTCCCCAGACTAAATAATAGCGGTTGGCAGTAACAGGAATTATATACAGTACATGGCGGCAATTGACAATGACTAAATTGGGAGAACATTTTAAAAGAACAAAAACTGAAAAACTAAGAAAAATGAAATATCAGACAGAGAAGCTGCAAATATTAAGGTTTAATGAAAAAAAGAGTTGAAATCTGATAATTATTCCAAATTCTAACGAAAGGTGATATGCTTTGGAAAATGGTCGACAGTTACCGTGAATCGTAGTCAATGGTCCAGCCAGACCCCTGTAGCGATTAAATTAATCTATATATTATAGTATCATACATAATAATGCTACATGTTTATGATAACTACTGTTCCGTTCAGCTACTATATACTTATATCGTATATTGTCTTCCTCTCTCCCCAGTGGAAGCCGGAGGAGGCGACCCTACCTGTACAGGAAAAGAGCCATCCACCGCGGCAGGCCGGCCTACTCCTACTCACTGGAGGAGGCCCAGGGCAGCATCAGGGAGGCCTGCCCACCCCCGCCTCTCAACCCCTCTAACTCTTTCATGTCCAGGAGGGAAAGGAGAAAAAGGATGACCATGTCCGTGTGGGAGCAGAGGACAAGCCAGCTGCGGAGACAGCGCCAGATGTCCAGCCGAGAGGTCCTTTTCAGCAGCAGCGAGGAGAAGGACGGACCTCCCACGTCAGCCCAGTCCGTAAACCCACTGTCAGCAGTGAACAACAAGGGCCCCCAGCACAGCCCGAGCTCGGGTAGTCTCAAACGTCTGGCAGACCCCGTGGCCTTGGCCTCACCAACCGCGCCTCAGCCTCCAGGCTCTACCACGGCCATCGATACGCCCCTGGATGCCAGCCGTACAGGTGACATGCCCCCCGTACCCCCCGTACCCCCCGTGTCAATGTTACTGCCAGAGTCATCGGATCCCTTGTGTCTCTCCCTGCCTGAACCTCCATTGTCCATCCCAGAATGCCCTGATGCAGAGACCACCCCAGAGGCCGGGAAATTAGGCGTCAAACAGAGCCACAACCCGCTCAACAACCGCCGCAGCCCCAGGTTGAACGGCGAACGGCGGCACAGGGCGATTAAGAAGATCAGACCGCCCAGCAACGGCGACACCCTGACCCCAGAGACGGGAGGAAACGGCGGCGTCAGGGCAAACTGTCACCAGGGGTCATTCCCGGGGGACGGGAGTAGTTCGACCAGTCGCTCTGTCAGCAGGGAGAGTAAGAAAAGTCCGGGGGAACAAGGAGACAAGGATAAGACAGAACAGAAGGAGGGACAAACATGTCAAAATGAAGAGTGCAGGTCAGTCACATCGTCACCCACTAATCAAACTCATCCTTTTTTACTGCACCTTTCTTGTTTTCCTTTTCATATTAGAACATCATTACACAACACAGGGGCACAGCACAGTGTTCATTAAAATTTACCCTTTTCACAGCAGACATTTTGACAGGTCAACACAACTGAAGGTAGTGATGTTAATTGGCTTAAGTCTTATCTTACAGACAGGACCGTCAGTGTTGGTATCGGTGTCTTCCACCTCTAGGCTGCATTTTGGGCGTTCCTCAGGGTTTGGTGCTTTGTCCTATTCTGTTTCTGTGAAATGTCCAAAGCAAAACTAAAAACTGAAATACAGTACTTAAGATACAGGCTACAGCACTGACTCCTCCAACATGCAAATTATAAACTATAGCTTCATACTCCTACTCAAGTTTAGAAACCGCATTACTTGATAGCTACCCCACACTAAACAGCCACATCAAATCTCTCATACAGTGTACTCTGCATTTAAGTCTTTTCTTGAAACGCATTTTCATAGTCTAGCCTTCCTGTGATCCTTCTATCTTTTTCCATCACATTTGTTTTATGTTTTATTACTGTTTTGTTTTATTGCTTTACCTTTCTTTTTATTGTTTTAATACTACACTATTCTCTCTGAACCTCTGCCCCAGATTTTTCACACCGGCCTGTCATTTTGCAAAACTATTTTTAAAATATTATTCCTACTGATTTTGTTCCAAAATTATTATTGTTATTTTGTTTTAGTATTACTGTGGTTGTGTTTCATTTAGGCTGTACTGTACTGTACTGTACTGTACTGTACTGTACTGTACTGTACTGTACTGTACTGTACTGTACTGTACTGTACAATATAAGCTGTCCATGCTGGCACACTGTAACACTTAAATGAAACACATCCCCTTCTTATCCTTATGGTATTTTTCTCTCTGGGTGCATGCAGACTGAGTGGCCAGGCACAGGGTGAGGACCCAGACCTAAACGTGACCAAGACGCAGGCTAACGCCCCCTGTCCTCAGAACCAGGAAGACCCCCCTCAGCAGGCAGACCTCCAGGCAGCTCTCCAGCAGACCTCACACCCCGGTGTCCAAGAAGACGTTAAGATAGACAAGGAGACCGACCACAGTGCTGCAGTTTGTCTAGAGCGGGATAAGTCTCAGCTCAGCAGCAGCGTTATCGTTGACGTGCCCAATGCACAGTCATCTATGGAGCTCTCCACTCTCTCAGGTACCTTAGTGATAGACCGAAGTGATCATTCAGTCAATCAGTGATGTTCGACGGCTGAAAACGCTGAACACTGTTTTGCCTGTCGTTTCTCTCTTTCGATCACTCGCCTCCATCTCCCTAACTCATTCTTACTCATTCACCTCCTCCCATCGCACCTTCATCCTCCTGCCTTCGTCTCTGTCCCCTGCTGTTCCATGCTTCCTCCTCCTCCTCCTCCACCTCTCCTGTCCTCCTCAGTGAACAGTAATGACCCTGAGGCCTGTAAGTCAGCGAAGGAGGACGCGGAGGAAACCAAGGCTGTTAACACCGTGACCCCAGACAGCATGTTCATTTTTAAACCTGACAACCCGTAAGTGGCTGTCACACACATACACACACACACGCCTTGTGATGTACCCGATGTCCTGTTATCTCCTCCAGTCTGTGTCTCGCGAGTGTCTTTTTCAGTAGAGAGGACCTGTTAAAGTGCATTTGTAGATGAATAGGTAGAGGACTGAGTTTTTTTTAAAGAGACTATATGAAAACAAAGTTCTGCCAGTGTGTGAAGTTTTTTGGCTGGATCATCTAGTTTGGCTCCACTTATGGGATGATCCCAGTGCCTTCGTCTGGCTTTATGTGGGATGTGTTTGAAGCAGAATGTGCACTTTTTTAAGGGCCCCAGGTGGGCTTTCAGGTACCAATCAAAACAAAAGGCCACGTGGCGGAGGACTAATTAAATGGTAAACTGAACTCACACCATCTGTCATGTTTGTTTTTCAAATGTGACACAAGCCTTTGCTGTTCTCCACACGTCATGTGACTAGGACGGTACCAGGCACCGTACACGAGTGCACCCTAGTGACTAGTACAGTACTGTGCAAATTATGTCATCAAAGAGGGAAATGTTCTTTGTGGAAAATAAATGAAAACACAGAGACAAACACACAGCCTGTCACGTACTGGTACTGGTGAGGACCCAAAAGCAGGACAGCCAGGCATGTAGTGATCAAAACCCATGGTTGGGTGTTTTAATAAACAGCAGGTGAACAGAAAAGGCCAGAAAATACAAACTAACTAATGCAGTGACACCAAACAATGACTCCACAAAGACTGACTGGGGAACAAGACTAATATAACATGAGGGGTGATTACAAAGCAGATACTGGGGCAAACAGAAACATAGAACCAAGAATACTAGACCAGGGAACAAAACATAGACATACAAGACCTGGTCAAGACAGGCAAAGTCTGTGACTGTGACACAGACACACACACAGGTCTTTCAATCAGGGAATCCAATACCTGCACGCCCCAAACACACAGAGATTCGGTGAATCCTCCACAGACCCACGGACAGACATCCGCGGTTTTACAGCTCTCAGAACCCGTTAGCGAATGCCACTTGGCACTGCACCCCCGGGTCATCTGCAACACACGCCAAGTTTGAGGTCAGTCGGACGGACAGCCCCGAGTTATGACAGACACACAGACAGGCAGACAGACATAGAGTCCGTGTATTTATAGATGGATGGATGAATGGCGGACCCCCCATCTCAAAATATTTTTGTTCCAGGGACCCCAGATTTTTTTTTAAAAATGTGTTAAAAATGTATAGATTTGCACACATTTTCATGTTTTTTTTCTCTAAACAGTAGCATACTGTATCTACAAGCTCATCTATGAGCTTGTAGATCTGCTATTTTTGAATAGCCAATTGACATCTAAAGTGACACAGATGCGTTCCGGGATTGAATGAGATAAACATACTGTAAAGGACAAATTCAGTCATACAGTAGTGTGTGTAACATGTACGTCTCTCCCACTCCTCCAGGGTTCGACGGGCCTGTCACTATGTGGTGAACCTCAGGTACTTTGAGATGTGCATCCTGCTGGTCATCGCTGCCAGTAGCATAGCCCTCGCCGCTGAGGACCCTGTGGCCACCACCTCCCACTGGAACAAGGTGTGTTTGTGCGTGCGTGCGTGCGTGCGTGCGTGCGTGCGTGCGTGCGTGCGTGCTGCGTGACCAAAATTCCCCACGTGGATAGTAAAACTGGAAGAAAATCGATCTGGTGTTCTGGTCCCCTTGAGGAAAAAGTAATTTTTTAATATGGTTAAAAAGGATATTTAGAGTTTTGATTATACTGTAATTATGAAGAGATTCAGCTTGTGGTTAGGTTTAATTTAGGTTGGGCCAGCAGCTTTAGTCATAATGAAAAATCTAATGAAAACACTAAGAACAAACGCGTGTGTGCGTGCATGCTGGTATGAACATGGATGGATTTCTGTGCTTGTACGTGTGTGTGAGTGTGTGTGTGTATGTGCGTGCGTGCGTGCGTGCGTGCGTGCGTGCGTGCGTGCGTGCGTGCGTGCGTGCGTGCGTGTCTTGACTTGTACATGTGCACTTAATGCATGTATCCCATTCCCTCAATACTTGGACGACAGACCGTAATATTAATGACTGAATCTAGAGATCCCCTACTGTTTTTGATTCGTACATTATCTCCTTCTGATGTCATTCTCTTAGCCCCTGTGGTAAAAATATAGTCACTATCAATTTGAAACCTGGGGTTCTTACCCATAGATACTGTACCTCCCGCTGTGTAGATAAAGTAGTTGAAAAGTGAATACATCTCCTTAAATTGCTTTGCTGCGGACCCCTGATGTGACTGAATTGATGACTATTACAATGATGGGGATTGAGACAAATGAAGTAAGGGATACAATGAGCCTGGGTGCGTCTAAGCAGAACACATCCAATGATACTTTTTCATGTTCTCATCAGCGGAGGAGATTTGTCATTGCCACCAGCAGCAAAGCAGTGAAATAAATGAAGGTCACACAGATACAATAATTGAGCGAGCACTTACATGCTCACTTTCTGTCTCTCTTTCATGCTGTTTCACTCTCTGATCTAACAGGTGCTGCGGTATTTTGATTACGTGTTCACTGGAGTCTTCACCTTTGAAATGATAATAAAAGTGAGTAATTATTAGTTACATTATTAACTTCAGAACTGTAATATAATCAGTTCCTCTGATATAATATGGTGTATGTATTTTACGTATACATAAGGCAAAGACTTGAGCCCGACCAATCCCAATTTTGTAGAGACCATAGCCCACGATTATCGATGTTTTGAAGAAAAAGAAATGTAATGCAATTTATTAGGTTCAAGCCACAGTACATCATATATCAGAATCACTTCTGCTCAGACAGAACCTCATTTGTGTTACATTTAACATTCAGAACCCCCCTTTTGATATTTTGTATTCAAATCAAAGTTAGGGTAAGTGATAGTATATAGTATAAGCACTATACTTTATTTTATTTAACCACTTAAGCACCACTTTAACCACTTAAACTTTCAAAAATATCCTAATTACTAGCTCACAACGCGTTGTGAGCTTATGCCCAAAATCAGGACGGCAGGTTGAAAGAGGTTAGAAATCAGGTCACATTGACTGCAGATGTCGTCCAAAAAGTCAAATAAATGGACGATATATCGTCCGGGCACTAGAGCCTCCAAGTATTCATTGCATCTTACTTCATCGTCCACAGATGATTGACCAGGGTTTGCTCCTCCATGATGGCGCCTACTTCAGAGACCTGTGGAACGTTCTAGATTTCATCGTGGTGATTGGAGCACTGGTGGCCTTCGCTCTTACGTCAGTCACATGGCTTGGTTCAAAATGCACACACTAACTCTTTGCAGTGGTGGAAGAACTGAGTTTTTTTTACTTAAGTAAAATTTGCCATAGCACAACGTCAACATTCTCTGTTACAAAAGGCCTGTATTCAAACTTTTACTTGAGTAAAAGTTAAAAAAATGGCATCTAAATGTACTTACAGTACCAAACTAAAAGTAGTCATATTTTTAAACATTAAGTCAAAACTTTTTCAAAAATGGCTGATCTACAAGCTCACAACTTGTCTTATCGTGAACCACTGTGACCTTATAGATCTGCTATTTTCCTATAGCCCAAGTATAAAATAGGGTTTTGTAATAATATTCTAAATCTGTAACAAGTAACTAAAGTTGTCAAATAAGTTTTGTAAGCAGTAAAAGTTGCAATATTTGCCTCTGAGGTGTTGTGGAGTAGAAGTATGAAGTATTGAAAAACAGATATTCAAGGAAATAATACCTACAAATATTACAGTAGTTGACTAAATGTACTTACCGTAGTTTCTTTCCACCACTGTCTCAATGTAATCAGTTGTAGGTCAGAATGTGTTAGACATTCACTGTAAATGAATGTTCCATGCCATTACAGTGTGTTACAGAGTGACTGCGTTGCCTTCATCCTATCTATATGCAGCTGACCTTGCCTTTGTGTTGACGGATTTATAACTATTGATATGCGTGTCCTTCTCTCTGCCTTTTTGTCTACATCTGTGGATGGTGGTCCTTTGGGAATGACTGGCAGCAATGTGATCGGGTAAAACCACAAGAAATCTACCTTCTTCATTATGTTCATCAAACATGTACAACATTAAAAAAATATACTGTAGTATTCTGTCATACAACACAATGGCACGAATTAAGCGATGGAAAAGTATTGTGTGCACACAATAATACTCCAAGTACTAAACAGTACTAAACACAGTAGTGTTTGTGCACTTGGTCAACTATCTAAACAAGCCTGTACTGTAAGATTAACTATAGAAACGTATAAATACGTTTCTGTGAAATAAAATAGTGAAATAAAAGGGTGTCCACTGTCTTCGGAAATGCAACAATAATAATGTAAGCTGTAATAACTATAAAACAGCTGTGAAATTGTATGATGCTAACTGTGTATGGGTTTCCTTCACAGTAACAACAAGGGACGGGACATTAAGACCATCAAATCACTTCGAGTTCTGCGTGTTCTCAGACCTCTGAAGACTATTAAGAGACTTCCCAAACTCAAGGTCAGTGAAGTCCATGTCCATTTACAGCAATCTCTTCTGTTAGCTTTCCCTTTTTTTAGTAATTTACAGAAACCTTTTTCCTGCAATATGAACTACCAGTGTCATGATTATAGACAGTCTCATATTTCCACTTGTGTGTGTTTTAGCCTTTAAGTGTGCACAGTAAAATCCTCTTTGTTAACTCTGGGAATACACAAATCCTTTTGGTTACATTTGTGCACTCCCAAGAGTTACAAATGGATAAATTAACACTGTGTGGTTTATCATATATTTGATCTTGACAGGCTGTTGGTATTCACTTGTGCATACACATGAACGCACGCGCGCGCGCACACACACACACACACACACACACACACACACACACACACACACACACACACACACACACACACACACACACACACACACACATACACCAATTCACTCAACACGTCCTCTATTCTGAGGCATCATTTATAAATCGGGTATGAGAGAGAGATCTTACAGTACATCTAACAGGTAAGATGAGGTGATAAAATGAGACATGAGCATGAAGACATGCTGTCAGGTCTGGCGTCCGCAGATATCACACCTAGTCTGCCTCTAGTGAGCCGGGAGGGGAGGGGAAAAGAGAGAAGGAAATAAGAGGACATGAATGGAGAGGAGGATTAGAAAGGAGAAAGAAGAATAGGAGAGGATAAAAGGAGAGAGGTGCAGCTGTCAGTGAGGCAGGAAATGAAATGGGCGTATAAAAGAGAAAACCGTGTGAGGGAATGTGATAACAGGTGCACGTCAAGCAAGCATGACTTATGCGGAACATTCACGTGACGAATCACATCTACATTTTATGTGGACTCGTTGCAAAGATAGACGTTTCAGAGCCACTGAATGTAAATATCACTCAGGAGAATAGTACAGTCAGGGAACAGGTTTTATGGATTCTAAAGCTTGGCCTTTAAGATGTGATGTACTTTCTCTTATCTACAGCACCTTGGTATAGTTGCATAGTGTAAATAGTCATAACCCATTCAATGCCAGAACGCATCTGTGTAATTTTAGATTTATTTGACTATTAAAAAAAGCAAATATACAAGCTCATATTTTGCAAACCTTTGAATATATATATTTTTAAAGCGAACATTTTTAACTCAAATATTTGCTACTGGGGCATCCCTTGAGCAAAACCTTTTGAGAAATACATATCTAAAAATGTTTTATAAATCCTATATCAGTGGTGCTCCAACTTTTCCATGTCAAGGACCCCCAAAAGGAGCGGACCCTCATCTCAAAATATGTTGTTCAAGGGACCCACAGAACCACAGATCAGAGTTATATTTTTGTGCTTTAAAACATATATTCAAAGATTTGCAAAAAACATTTTTTCAAAAAATAGCAGATCTACAAGCTCATAGCGCTATGAGCTTGTATATCTGCTATTATTGAATAGCCAAAGAAATCTTAAAATGACACATACGTTCCCAGTCTTAATGCATTAAGGAATTCAATACTGAGAGCAGCATTCTTGTGGCTCGTTAAGGTTTTTTTGGCGTGGCATGGTTTTTATATCTTACCCAACTTGTTAGAAAAGACCTATTATTGTGTCGAAACGTTGGTAAAATAATAATAAAAAGTTATTGCATCGTGGCTACGAGCTGTGCAACCTCTTTTCTTTGAAACAGATGCAAGGAGGAAGCCATCTGCTATGGCCTTCACCAAATCTAAATACTTGAATGGATTTAAATCCACAAGGACACCAGAGAATATTTAATAATTTAACTACTTTACTAATGAACTTTTTAGTAGAAAACCACAAGTACAAAGGGCTTCCTGACCTTACCCTCTCCTCTCATCCAGGCGGTGTTTGACTGTGTAGTCACGTCTTTGAAGAACGTCTTCAACATCCTGATCGTCTACAAACTCTTCATGTTCATCTTTGCCGTCATCGCAGTGCAGCTCTTCAAGGGGAAGTTTTTCTATTGCACAGATGGCTCAAAGGATACAGAAAAGGACTGTCAGTGAGTGCACACTTGTCTACTTTAAGACATGCAGTCTCTTGCCTGCCTGTCAGTCCACCCAGGGTTCCATTTGCTGGGGGGATGGGGCGCGAAATCCATGCCTCTGCTTTTGATATGTCATTAATTTGTTATTGCTGGTGGGGATTTGTTTATTCTGGTCAGACTGAATTAAATACAACCTTTTGTAAATGTACACTGTATGATATACTGTTGATGATATCACACTTTTAACAGTTTAATTTGAAATCTACAGTATGTGAACCCCATTAACCCTGGCCCCTATTTGGGTCAAATTTTCAAAAGTTTCTCAGTTTATCAATGTTCTTAATCTTAACATTTCCGAGAATAGCAGATCTACAAGCTCACAACGCATCAGTGTTGTTAGCTTATTGTGTGAGCTTGTAGTCTAAAAGCTAAAAACTCCTTTACTTTTTGCTCCTTCAGGGGTTACTACATCGACTACGGGAAGGACAAGAAGGAGGTGAAGAGGAGAGACTGGAAGAGACACGAGTTCCACTATGACAACGTCATCTGGGCTCTGCTCACGCTCTTTACTGTGTCCACCGGAGAGGGATGGCCTCAGTGAGTCATAGGCACACCACTGGATTAATTATCATTTCATCTGGATGACAAAATACAGTTGGTTTGGCCAAAATGAATCTATTAAGACAGGGAAAGCATCTGTGTCATTTTTAGATTTCTTTGGCTATTCAAAAATAGTAGATATACAAGCTTATTAGCCTGGGTGCCAGCCTGCTTCGCTACGTTCGGCGGATTTTTTTTTCTCTCTGCGCTTCTCAGTCTGGAATGCCCCCGATTGACTCGTCTTGTAGAACTACACTGGAACTACATATGTTACGTTAGGCAACGTCGTTGCTGATTGGATGTTGTTCAAACGAATGACGAATCAAAACGATCACACCGTTTTTTTTGTCCCGCCCCGCACCACAGACCAATCAGAAGCCACGGTAGGTTTCGAACCTTGGCTGCTGTGTCCCGCCTCCTGGAGATAGGAGGCATTCCAGACTGAGAAGCGCAGAGAGAAAAAAAAATCCGCCGAACGTAGCGAAGCAGGCTGGCACCCAGGCTACAAGCTTATAGTGCGGCACATAGTGCCACGCTATGAGCTTGTATATCTGCTATTATTTTTTTTATCGGGAACATTTTTGCAAATCTTTGAATATATATATATATTTTTAAATTAAATTAAATACACATCATTTTGGGGGTCCTTGACGTGAAAAGGTTGGAGCACCACTGATATAGCAACATACTGTTAGGATTTAGAAAACATTTTTCGATATGTATTTGGCCGCGTACCCCCATCTCAAAATATTTTGTTCCAGGGACCCCCAGAAGCAAAGATTGGAGTTATAGATGTTCACTTAAAAAATATATAGATATTCAAAGATTTGCAAACATTTTCACGATTTTTCAAAAAAAGCAGACAGTGCCGTGTAATAAGCTTGTAGATCTGCTATTTTTGAATAGCTAAAGAAATCTTAAAATGACACAGATGCTTTCCCGGTCTTAATGGATTAATGTCCTCTTTCAAGCTTTTAATTTTCATTAGTATTGATTAACACTCTTTTGAATGTTCAGCTGTGTATTTTCTTGAGTCAGTGAGGATGAAAACAAAACATTACAAAAATATATATCCCACACCGTGGAATGCATATCTCGGACAGGACGGGAGGCCTACCAAGGGCTATGTACGTGGTGGGTTGCAGCCAGGACCCAAGGTAGCTGCTTACGTAGCCCAAATGTTATTGTACGACCTACTGTTCAAGAGATACTATAGACCAAAACATAAAACGGGCTGGTATAGTGCCACCATGATGGTGATTTTGAAAATGAGCTTAGCCTACTGGTTGCATAAATGAAAAGCACACACAGACACAGGCAAAAGCACAAACACGATCAACATTTACATGAGTGCAGCGTTAGTTAAATGATGTATGGAGGAATAAAATACAAAATCCTCTGAATGCCAGATTGTCACTGGAACCCACCTCAACCAAATAAACAACACTTCTGAACCTCAGTAGTTTAGACAGGATCTAAATATGATTGATGGTAGGTTGCACTGCCAACAGCAGCTCTAGAGCATGTGCTTGTTGATGATCTTGGCCGAGATCTGCTGCGGCACGTTTGACGTGTTTGAAATTCGCCTGTGCCCAATGCTACTGTAAATTGTCTATGAGCTTAGATATCTGCCTGCCATCTGGCCAACCCATAAGGTAACATCTTCAGACTGATGGCATGCTTAGAGACTCCCAAGATGCGGAGCGGACCTTCAAGCCAAGTAGCATTACTTCTTAAAGGGTCTACACCATGAATTTGAAAAATAATAATAATATTTAATATGTTGTTTATGTCCCTCAAACGTTTTTCAAAAGGTTTGAGCCTAAATCAAGCCTCAGATATACTCATTCCAACTAACTTCTCTCTGGCTTATAAAGCACTTTCACCTGCAATACCACATTGTCCTGTTTGGCACGGGGCGCTATTGAGCCAGTTTGTATGCATGTTATCTCCTGGTTCTGTGTGTTTCAAGAAATGAAAAAAATAAGAAAATGATTTTTTTTTTTTAAAGATTTTTTTTTTTTTTTTTTGGGGGGGGTGGAACTGAAAAACGGGAGGAATTGTTCCCTGACGTGACGTAGGCAGGGGGAACAAATCTGACGGACTGTTTTCAGACCAATTTACATAAAAAACACAGATAGCCTATGAAAGCCTGCATGCTCGAAGTCGGGTATTTTTTGGAACAGAAGAGAGGTGGGGGAGACCAAAAACACACAAAAATGAAGAAGTTAAAAATTCATGGTGTAGACCCTTTAAGTTCTTTCCACATAAATTTGTGGAAAAAATTGCGATGTCACAGTATACTTGTACTGTCACAGCGCTTAGTCTTCTGTTAGTGATCATTTAAACCAGCTGTGCAAGACGTTTCTTTTGATTGTTTTTCTCCATGTTACAGTGTGTTTGACTTTTGTGATGTCAAATTTGCATTCAATTCTTTGTCATTCTTTGTTGTTATTCTTAGTCTTATCCTTCCTTTGCTCCTCCAGGGTCCTCCAGCACTCTGTTGACGTGACTGAGGAGGACAGGGGTCCCAGCCGTGGCAACAGGATGGAGATGTCTATCTTCTACGTCATCTACTTTGTTGTCTTCCCTTTCTTCTTCGTCAACATCTTTGTGGCACTCATCATCATCACGTTCCAGGAACAGGGGGATAAGATGATGGAGGAGTGCAGCCTGGAGAAGAATGAGGTGATGGGGATATATGAGAGGGGGGTAGAACACTCTGTCTCGGTTCCTTCTCTCTCTGTCTGTCACTCTTTTTCTCTTTTTCACCCTCACTCACACATGTACACACACAATAACTGGACCTCATATAAAAGAAACTAAAAAACAAGGCAACCCACTGTAGAGGTGTGCATAATTGAGTCATATGCTGTGCTTCAGTTTGCCCAATTCTTAGCACCCTCTGGTGGACAAATTTGTAGACAGAGTAGCCGACCATACAGACTGACAAAGAAGATTTGTAGGATGATGCATAACATAAAGTGCTGAAACGATTTCTTGCATATGGCTTATTGTGGCTCTTAAAAGTGAAATGCTAACGTTTTCTTTCTCATTTCCAAACTTCAAACACCTTGGCGGTAAGCCACAACCGACCGATAGTGAGGTAGACAGGTTATAGTCCACATGTTAGCTATCATCATGTCACCTAGGTGGAATGTAACACACACATTACAGTGACCCTGGCTGTCTGAATCATGGCTAACTCTGCTCTCCCAGGACTGACAACTGCTGACGGCAGTTTCTGTAATGAGCCTGCAAGTCTTATGGGAAACTCCAGTTTAACAGACCAAAAAGAAAAAATCACATGTAACATACAGACAGAAATCCTTGTAAAAGAAACCTACCACACTGTGAGATTCCTCTGCTAATGCTGACCTGTAGGATATCTCCCATGAAGTGTAGTTCACCCCACTTCAAGGATGAAGCACTTTCTTGTGTCTTTATTTACTAATGAGTTATTTCACAGTCACTAACATCTCTCTCTTCCCTGTCTGTCCTTTATTTATCTTTTTTTTGCAGCTGAAATCGCTGTCTATATTGTGCAGACAAAACAGATCACTCGTACCCCGGATCTGTTTGAAAGCCCAAATAGAATAGATAGACCATCTGTTCCATAAATAAAGACAAAAAATAATCACAAAACCAAAGAACCTTGTCAGGACAAAAAATGAAACAGAATAGAGATTGACAGCATTGACTGTTCGGTCTGATTTATCCTTGGTTGCACGCCGTGTTGCGCATCGAAAATAGCCGATGTACAAACTCACAATACGTCGTGCCGCGACTGCAAGTCTAACTCAGGCTTTACGTGTGTCATTATTTCTGTCCTGTTCTCTCTCCACTTGCAGAGGGCTTGCATAGACTTTGCCATCAGCGCCAAGCCTCTGACCCGTTACATGCCCCAGAACCGACACACTTTCCAGTATCGTCTGTGGCACTTTGTGGTGTCGCCCTCATTTGAGTACACCGTCCTGGCAATGATCGCTCTCAACACTATCGTTCTAATGATGAAGGTGAGGATGCTGCACAATTGTCGATAACGTCTCAGAGGAAATCCCCAGATACTTTCTCTCTTGTAACTATGACTACTCCTACAACAAAGTGACAAAAGGGCCGCCGCTCAGGACCACGCAGTAATTGTTAAATTAACTCTGAGATTGGGAAGATGGACCCCGTCCAATGATGCTGAAGTGCTTAGTTACCCTTTGAACCAAAAGTTCCAAATTCAAAATAAAAGTTTGAGCTTAACCTACAAAATGTGCTTATAAAGCTCTCGAAATATGGCATCTGCTCTACACTTAGTTAAGATGTTGGCACTAATTACTTTACACTTTCATCTCTGTGCCTGTGGGGCCACCTCCCATGAGCTATGATGTATGCATATGTGTGTTGATCTTTCCGCTGGGCATTGACTGTTGATCTTCTTCTTTTTTTTTTTATTGCTCTTTTGCACATGTTTATTCCTGGAACTAGCCTTTTCCTCGACCTCTGCTAGTTAGTTACTACAGGGGGTCCGCCAAATCTTTATGTGATATGATTTTTCTTTTTACCGTAACCACTCGAAACCTAGCATCCCTTTTCTGTGGAGAACTTTAGCCAAAAATAGCAGATCTACAAGCCCTGCGCTGCGAGGCGTTGTTGTGGGCTTGTAGATCGGCTATTTTTGGAAAAGAGGTATAGGTGTAGAGGGGAAAAAGAGTCAGACCAAGGAAGCAAAAAAAAGTATAATTTACTTGAGCACCTGCCCCTCAGAATGTCTGTGCACGCCACTGAACTAGCCTTTTCCTCGACCTCTGCTAGTTATACAGCCAGACCTACAGATTCACAGGCAGACAGACGGATACAGGGTGACTCAGCCTGTATTAAATATTGATCTCTAATATCCAGGGGCCAGCTATTTAGCATTGACCTCATTAACTGTGACTGCTGCCCCCAACCCCCCAGAGGAATGGCTCCCTTTTATAGTGACACAGATGAGGGGGTTTGTGGCTATTTATGGACCTAAAAGGAATCTTCCATCAACCTGTAGCTCCACTGAGTGCTGGGCTGGTGATCAGGGCGCTCATGTCACAAGACGACACAGGCAGGTAGCGTTGTGCTTGAGTGGTGCGCTTAAGTGGTGCTAGATGCTAGAATCATCATATCAATGCTTGAAATAGCAACAACAGGAGCTAAGGAGAAGGCTAGAGTGATTTCGTATTAACCCATTCAATCAGGGAACGCATCTGTGTCCTTTTAGATTTTAGCTATAACCATTATTTAATACTTTTGCTATTCAAAAATAGCAGATATGCAAGCTCATAGCATGGCACCGAGTGCCGCGCTATGAGATTGTAGATCTGCTATTTTTTTTTAATCTTGATCTACAAATGTAAAAAAATATGTATTCAAAGATTTTCACATGATTTCTCGATTTTTCAAAAATAGCAGATCTACAAGCTTGTATATCTGCTATTTTTTTTATAGCCAAAGTATAAAATAATGGTTAAAGTGGTTCAAATCTAAAATGACACGGATTGAATGGGTTAAGTGGCATTTTAATCATGAACAAAACGTTATTAAAAAATCTGGAAAGTTCTTCACTCCTACTAGTGTCTGTTGTTTGCAGTTTAATCTCTTCTTCCCGTTATGTTTCCAGTATTACTCTGCCCCACCAGCTTATGAGGCTGTACTGAAGCACCTGAACACAGCCTTCACTGTTCTCTTCTCAGTCGAGTGTGTCCTCAAGATCATGGCCTTCGGCTTTCTGGTGAGAGGAACGGGCTCAGACTCAATCTCCAGCCAAACTCAATTTCCTAGCGCGACCATTGTGCGTCTGGCAATGGTCATCAATCACACCTCCCCTCTTTCTGCAGAACTACTTTCGAGACACGTGGAACATTTTTGACTTCATCACTGTGTTGGGCAGCATTACTGAAATCGTGGTGGTGGATTTGCAGGTAATTATAGGATTAGTAAGGTAAAACTTTACGGTAAGATTTGTTACGAAAGACAGATCTCTAATAATATGTAATATATGCTATGCAATATATAGTTTAGTTTAGTTTAGTTTAGTTTAGTTTAGTTTAGTTTAGTTTCTCTCTACTTTTTGATCTCTTCTCTACTTTCTCTCTTTCTCTCATACATATTACATACACGTTAAACATGAAGTATGATACAGTACGAGCAGCGTCCATGCAAAACACGGTTGCTACGCAGGAAATAATACCTGTCAATGCTTTTTTCTGTCCTTCCCTCCGCATCCTGCTCCCAGTCTGTTGATACGTTCAACATGAGTTTCCTGAAGTTGTTCCGAGCGGCCCGTCTGATCAAGCTGCTGAGACAGGGTTACACCATCCGCATCCTCCTGTGGACATTCGTACAATCCTTCAAGGCCCTGCCTTACGTCTGCCTGCTCATCGCCATGCTGTTCTTCATCTATGCCATCATAGGCATGCAGGTCAGGAGGCGCATGAGCAGACACGTGATGATGTATTGTGTTGTTTCCCTCTTGTGTGCTTTTAAATTGCGCTGCTGCCTATTTGAGCCATTTTAAGACTCAATGGGGTTTCTCCTGGTTAAATAAAGGTTACAGAAAGCCAGTCTCTCTCTAGACTGTATGTCTGTACGAATACAATGTTTGGCTACCCATTTTTGGTTGGGTTACTATATCTCTGTGTGTGTGCTTTTGAGTCTGTCAGTGTATTTTATGTGAATATCTTTGTACCTCTGTCTTTTTGTTCATATGAATCAGGTGTTTGGGAACATTAAGCTGGATGAAGAGACTCATATCAACAAACACAACAACTTCAAGAGCTTCCTCGGTGCTCTGATGCTGCTCTTCAGGTAGGCTGTTAGAAACACATTTCTAACAGACTAACCAATTTGTGTGTCCCCAATCCCCATGCCTATTTATTTCTACTCTTGTTCTCAAGCTGAACGCTCGCCTGCTCAGTGTTTGATAGAATACAGATTTAGCTTGAGCATCTTCAAGTAGTCACTTAGGATGAGTAAATGCAGAGGACAAATGCCAGCTATGTGAAAATGTACTAGGCATATACCTCAACAACAACCAGCTGCCTTAGTATTTTTGGAATTAAGATGAAAGACTTCCAGATTTCCAACAGACATTCGGTAACATTCCAGAACCTCATGCAATTCTGGTACAGTATGTGCTCTGAATACTAGGGATGTCCGATATTATCGGCCTCCCGATATTATCGGCCTCCCGATATTATCGGCCGATATTAGCATAAAAATTGATATCGGGAAAATATCGGTATCGGTTTTTGAAAAAAAAAAATTTTTTTTTTTTTTTTTTTTTTTACTTTATAAATAAGTTACAGGAGTTCCTACTGTATATGGTGTGTGTGATATGAAATTTGAGCTTACCCTAATCACAATAATCCCCGCATATATCGGTATCGGTTGATATCGGTATCGGTAATTAAGAGTTGGACAATATCGGTATATCGGTTATCGGTAAAAAAGCCAATATCGGACAACCCTACTGAATACTATTGGTTGTAATTGTAGTAAAATTGACCCTTAAAGGGATATTTTACTTTCAAATTAAATGAACATAAAAATGAAAACAATCACGGCCGCCTCACACATTCTAATACATACTTTTTTCATTTTTTTTTTTTTTTTTTTTTAATGTCTATTTTATTTGAAAGTGAAATATCCCTTTAACTCAGAGAGTTGTACAAATGGACCAAATGTCTGTAACTCTGAGAGTGTTGAAATGGAACCTAATGGACCCATTTGTTTCCATTTGTACACTCTCAGAGTTAAATTAACAATGGGGATTTTACTGTGTAGCTGCTTCTGTAGTCTTCCAGTAGTAATTTGGCATGGAGGAGTAAGGTTAGATGAAGATGAAGGATTAGATAATGACTGATTGACTTCCACATCCAATGACAGAAAGTGTGTGTGTGTGTGTGTGTGTGTGTGTGTGTGTGTGTGTGTGTGTGTGTGTGTGTGTGTGTGTGTGTGTGTGTGTGTGTGTGTGTGTGTGTGTGTGTGTGTGTGTGTGTGTGTGTGTGTGTGTGTGTGTCTCAGGAGTGCTACAGGAGAGTCGTGGCAGGAGATCATGCTGTCTTGTCTGGGGGGACGGCAGTGTGAGGGGGACCCATCTCTTCCCCCTGCCCCTCTGACCTCTGACCAGGAGGCGAGCTGTGGGTCAGAGTTCGCCTATTTCTACTTTGTCTCCTTCATCTTCTTCAGTTCCTTCTTGGTAAGGGAGACAGAACTTAACTCCCATTTATGTAACAACTACAGCACACAGTGATGCACAATATCATTCATCACATCAGTATCGGTCGATAGTTTGAATGTGAAGCTGAAACATTATTTTGTGATGATTGAAAGCTGCAGAAGCAATCAGTGTTTTCTGGGGAAGCTTTCAAAAGGGTCACGAATGAATGAAAGCAAACATGTTTGATACACAAGTTGTTTGAACTAATGACATTAGTTCAAACAACTTATTAAAGATGTAACATTTATTTTATTTATTAGGCCTACTGATGCACATTATGTGCCTATTAAATCAGGTAATAAGAATGCACAGTTTTTAGAAGTCTTCATCTGCACCCAGAATCACAGTTACTGTATAACAGGTGGAAGGTAAACCCTACTGGAAACTTTTATTGCAATATCGGTAACAGTATCGGTATCGATCTGATTCAAAGATTTGTCGCAAGTGTTCACAATCTTTGAAAAATAGCATGTCTACTAGCTCATAGCACGGCACGAAGTGACGCGCTATGAGCTTGTATATCTGCTATTTTTGCAGTGTATAAAATAATTGTTAAAGTTCATCTAAATGACACAGATGCTTTCCCGGTTTTAATGGGTTAATCAGTTATCGGATATCACTGAAAAAATAACAATATCAGTGCAGAACATAAAGTCAAAGACACAGGAGCTACAACACAGAAAAAGGAAGCATAAAACATATAATTATTAGTGTACTAAATGTAAATAAAAATATGCAGTCCCTAAAAAGCTAAACACAAACTTGAAAAGTAGGCTAAACAAAGTTTATTGCCTTTGGATTAGCACAATTCATGACTCTGTTATCTTGAGGCTTAAGAATCTTCATTTGAACTCCTCCCCTTGTTATTAAAGGTAGTGTAAGTGATAATTATTTGTTAAAATAAGTTTTAAATAACTATATTCATACAGTCCTCATTGATATAGAGTGTGTGTTCAGTAGCGGGAGTCTCCCTGTCTCTCCAGCTCTTTAGTAATTTTCAGGTCAGCATACCAATTTTATCCAATCAGGAGAGAGAACTCAAACAGGATGCAGATTAAACGTTAAATTGGAAGTGGTGACACAAATAAATGAGCAGACAAAATTGGAGCTGGAACACTATCAAATTTAAGCTGATAAATGCTGTTTGGCTGAAAAATTGCAACCCCCCCTGAAAATTAATTTTCGCTTTATTAAAGATCTGGAGAGATGGGGAGTTACTGAACATACACTCTATATAGCAGTACTATAGTACTAATATAGTGCTTTAAACGAAAAACGTTTCTGTTGTGAAGTACCATCTATGTAAAAGGCAAATCAGAAGGAGGCTTTTAACAGGAATCAGCAGAGTTTTCTTTGAAAAATGTGTTTGTTGAAACCCTGTGATTCTCTAATCCATCACACACGTGTCCACTCTGTTCCTGCTGTGCTGTTTGTGGTCCATGTAGATGTTGAACCTGTTTGTGGCAGTGATCATGGATAACTTTGAGTACCTGACGAGGGACTCCTCCATCCTGGGCCCTCATCACCTGGATGAGTTTGTCCGCATCTGGGGAGAGTATGACCGCGCCGCCTGGTCAGTGTCTCTCAGTCTCTCTTAACTGTTTTTCAAAAGCATAATTGAGTCATGCAAATATACGTAAACCATGTTAGAGAGGAGTGATGAATGGGATACCAATATTGTGTAATGGAACACATGCATTGACCCAGTAAGGTAAAACAATGATGCACCCCTAACACACAGCATTATCCAACAAAGCCAGCCAAACAGATCCTATTGCTAGTGCTTAAATGACTTTTGTTTTCAGAAACATATTTCTATAAGGTGTACTTCCAAAATCATTGGGTCAATCTAAGTGATATCGCATTTTGTTGCTCTGATCCTCTACTTTCATATGAAATCAAAAAAATATATAACTATCTCATTGCTGCCTTCGGTCACAAATTAAAATCCCGGCTATTAACCACTTAGGCCCTATTTTATCTCCTGAGATAGCCGATAGCATCACAATGCGTTGTGAGCTTATTCTGTAGATGTGTTATTTTTGAAAAAGAAAAGAAAAGGAAAGGAAAAAAAAATCAAAACATTCTTGAAATGTTTGGTAGACTTTTGCCTATAATGACATGATTTTGGGCATGTCGTTTTAGGCAAAAGAAATGGCAGCTAGAAGGTGGATCTTTTTTTCTTCATATAATGTTCATACAGTATATTCTATCTTGAATGAAACATTAAAGAATAGATGTGAAAATATCACATTCACACTTTTGAATCATTCAGCACCTTGAAATAGATGTGAAACACTGTTGAACGCATCATCTCACCCATTTATCTATTCTCCCTAATTATTAGAATATTCGCATAGGTAATTAACTGTTACACAGAGGGAGTGTGACTTATATTATATTTCACATCAAGCTATTCCTTTGATGATGGCTCATTCATACAGGTTGATCATTTTATTCATGGTGAAAAATCAACCTCGTTTTGAAAAATACTGTATTTATTTGCTTTATCACTGTGTAATATTCATATTCTGTGTGGATATACTGATGAAACAAACAGCAGTTTAAATTAATGTGAATTAATCGCACAAAATAAACGCTCCTGGTGTGCAAGGACCATTACACTTAAATTCACTAGCCAAGAATAGCAATTCCATCATTGCTATGCACACAGCATATCAATGTGTCTTTTCTGTGCCCGCCACTAATTGTTTTATCTAAGTTCTATTTATTTGTATGTTTTCTTAATGCAACTGTCGCATACTAAAACTAACTGTTCCAGGTTTCTCACTTCAGGGAGCATGGCCTCCATTCAGGGCTCATCCAGCCACGTATTTGATTCTAACACCTGATTTATACTTGGCTGTGTGAATGCGTGCCATCCGGCGCACAGCTAAGTAAAACTCGGATTGAAAACTAAAGCCGTGTATGTTCTTCCCCAGTGGTAGGATCCACTATAAGGAGATGTACAATGTTGTACGCGCTATCTCACCTCCCCTGGGATTTGGAAAGAACTGCCCCCACAGGGTGGCATGCAAGGTTTGCCCTCCTTCTCATGTCACCAGATCCCTCTTCTGCCCGTCTCCCTGTGGGATCCTTCCTTCCTTCCTGTCCTCCTCCTATCCCTCCTCCTTCCTCCCCCTTCTTCCTCCCCAGCCATCACCACCCTCTTAGACAATGTGGAGGTGGTATTCAGCTCTGCCCTCAAAGAATGGCGTTCCAGTCTCATGGTACTAAGGCACAAGGGAATTAAAAAATGCATCCTCACGGATGAATGAATGTCCAGAAATTACATTTTGTCAAAGCGACCTAGGCAGTCAAAAACCATGTGACGTGTTCCTTTGAAGGGATTGGTGTTACAATTTATGATTGCCTCATTTGCCTGTGTCTTTCTACCTGTTGGATGTGGTGGTGCGGCTGTTATTTAATATTCACTCACACTCACACATACTCACACATACCCACACACATACACACCCACACGCACACACACACCCTCGCCCGCCCACACACACGCGCGCGCACGCACACGCACACGCACACGCACACGCACACACACACATCTAGCAGGTAAGTGTTAATGTACAAGATCCAGTGAGACTGTCATTCCTTTTTCTCATCATGTCCAAGGCTTTTTCTCCTCTCCTAGATTTTCTATGCCCTGCCGGCAGCATAGAAAGAATACTTACCCATCTTTTGTCTGACATGAAATAATCCTTTCTCTTTTATCTCCTCCATCCATTTACGTCTGTCTTCCCTCTCTTGTGTTCTTTTTCCCCCTTCCGTTCCTCTGGAATGCATACCCCCCCAACACACACACACTCTTCTGATATTATTCAATTTATCCTCCTTCTCCACCCAACTGTCCCCCCCTGCCCCTCTGTTCTTCCTCCCCCTCTCCTCTCCCCTCCTCCTCTTGCCCATCCTTCCTCCTTGTCCTCATTTTCATGGCTCCCTGGCACCCCCAGTGGTCGTATCCATTACACTGAAATGTATGAGATGTTGACCAACATGTCGCCACCTCTTGGCCTTGGCAAGAAATGCCCTTCCAAGTTGGCCTATAAGGTAGATCAAATGGCAGGACATAGACAGGCAGGCGCTGCCTTCATCATTCAGTCAGTGACGATAAGCTCTCTAAACATAATTTTGTGTGCCATACATTGGATACGGCTTTTATTTCGTTTAGTTCTTCGTTGTTGTTATACATTATAGAAATATTACATAGTATTGCCTTTTTAAATAGTCTTATATTCCAATTACTTTCTATTGGCGGATGGATGGTGAACGCTGTAGCCATTGTTTTGGCAGTTTTTGTATGGCTTTTCATTTTGGCAGAGAACTCGGATGTCCATGTATGTTGTTGTTGTTGTCGTTAAGGAAAAGGGCCTGTTGGTGGATTATGTAACTGTAAAGCAGTCAGTACATCTGAACAAAAATGCGGAAGCTAAGACTTGTCATTAGAGAACGTTTTTCTGTCTAATGTTGACATTGCTTTTCATTTCTCATTCTTTGTTTCTTCCTTTGCATCTGCATGTGCCTCCATGTTTCGTGTGTGTGTGTGTGTGTGTGTGTGTGTGTGTGTGTGTGTGTGTGTGTGTGTGTGTGCGTGTGCGTGTGCGTGCGTGCGTGCGTGCGTGCGTGCGTGCGTGCGTGCGTGTAGAGTATTTGTTGTGCATCTGCATGTTTGTGTTTCTGAGTGCGTGAGTCTCCCAGTTGCATGTGCAGTTGGCCTCATAACAGAGATGAACAGTAGGCTACTATTTTTCTGCATGCACTGTGATGTGAGTCTTTATTGGTGTTTCAGTATTTTAACACACTCAAGCAAAAAAAAGCATGTCTTCAGAAAGCATATTGTATCTCAATTTAAATTGAAATAAACCCTTCATAGAGATAAATGATCAACAGTGATGTTGTTTTTTAACAAATAGCTTTATCAATGAATTATACAAATATGCACCCTATATCTTTACTTATGAGTACAGAGTAGAATCTGGAGTGTTAATTTCACATTTTCATTGTGTACAGTAGCAGTGGTAGTTGACGAGATGTGACTAATGGTATCTCCTGTCCTTCATGCTATCAGAGGTTGGTTCTGATGAACATGCCTGTAGATGCGGGGATGTCCGTTCACTTTACCTCCACGCTCATGGCCCTCATCCGCACCGCCCTGGAGGTCAAGATCGCCAGAGGTTAGACTGATGTGCTGTAAAAATGTCACGAAGGAAAAGTATACAGTTAGTGGATTGTGTATATGGGATAAAGTATTAGTATCTGAAAAGAGTGTATCTGAAGGCCCTCTTCACCATCAACAATGACACGTGTGTGTGTGTGTGTGTGTGTGTGTGTGTGTGTGTGTGTGTGTGTGTGTGTGTGTGTGTGTGTGTGTGCGTGTGCGTGTGCGTGCATGTGATCCAGGAGGAGAGGACCGAGGTCAGATGGACATTGACCTGCAGAAGGAGATCAGTATCATCTGGCCTCATCTCTCTCAGAAGACTCTAGACCTCCTGGTACCCATTCATAAAGGTGTCACATTTTTAAACTCACACTTTTGCTGTGTAGTTTTCCTCATTTGATTACATCTTTACACACAGAGTGTACATAATACATACATTTACACTGTGTTCTTGCTCTCTCTCTCTTCCAGCCAGTGATATGACCATAGGGAAGATCTATGCAGCTATGATGATCATGGACTACTACAAACAGAGCAAGGCCAAGAAGCTCAAACAGCAGCTAGAAGAACAGGTACTGTACTGCACTCATCTGGATTCAACTCTTCCTTTAATTTCTGTTCTGATCTGACTGTTCTGAATTCTGTGTTGTTGGTTTATATCTTGCTTGTTTTGTTGCTTCATTTCGTTATGTCCTTTTGTTGTTGTGTAAATTGTGACAGATTTCTTGTTGGCATTTTATACAGTAGATTGTATCTGATTCAGTCATATTCGGTTTGATGTGGAGCCCTCTGACGTCCTATATCCTCATTACAAATAATGTTCCATGCTTGAGGTTCTAATACATGTCTTGTATGTCATGTCTTCTCTTTAGAAACATGCTCCTATGTTCCAGCGTATGGATGCGTCTTCTCTGCCTCAGGACATCTTGTGCAGTGCCAAAGCCCTTCCCTTCCTGACACACAGTGCTGGATCTGCTTTGTAACTCCAAGACCTTTTCATTTCTCTCATAGGATGAAATAGGCTTAAAGCTGCAATCCAGAACTTGTTTTTTTTATAAATAAAACATTATTTTAACCAATCTATATGGTAGAGTATTTTAATATAATATAACTGTAACACCTCTGCAGTAGTTGGAGGTTGTCTTCCTAGTCTTCCATTGAGAAATTTAGACCCTAATGTTGGGTAGGACACCTACTGGTTGACAAGTGGCACTGCCTGAAGTTCATAAGGCCTTGCAGAGATTGCCTCTCGGCAGAGAATTTGGTCACTCATGTTATAGGCGACCCAGGTTTGAATCCCAGGTAGCCTACTGTATAGGACATTATCATAAAAGTTATGGATTGAAGCTTTAACTGCGGTGTTGGTCGAAGTACTAAATATGTTTTATGGTATTGGGACTTATCCTGAATTATGCATAGTTGCTTGCCAGGGTCGCACACTGAAAATAGCAGATCTACAAGCTTACAACGCATAGCAGTGTGACGTATTGTGAGCTTGTAAATCTGTCATTTTCAGTGTGCAACACGGCGCGCAACCAAGTATAAATCAGGCACCGCGTTACATGTTTTCCTGTCACATGGCGGCTTCTTGTCTGCATGCCTCGCTCATGGACACAATGCTTTCTCTGAATCTCCCTCCATGCTCATCCACCAGAGGAGGCTTCATGGCGTTGAGCCCCATCTCTCCTCAGGATATGTTCCTGCAGCCCCTGGCTCACAACATGGAGAAGGAGGAGGAGGAGGTGGACTACCATCTACCTTACCATCATTATCACCTCCACCACCACCACCTACACACACTGGTAAGGGGTCAATCTGACCAAGACAAGAAGAGCATCTGCACACCTAACTTAGTCTACTGTGAGCTTGCAGATTGGCTGTCTTTGGTGCAACCTCAGGCCTTAGCAGTAGAGAAGACAGAAGAACCCCTCTATTGCATTTGTGTACAGGTACCTGATGTAGTGGAGTATAACCTCTATTGCATTTGTGTGCAGGTACCAGAGGTAGTGGAGTATAACCGGGTGATTTGCCAAGCAGCCAGACAGGAAGCAGTGGCTGTTAAATCGCCTGGGAGGACAGCGTCTATCAGAGCCTCCTCCATGCCCAGGCTGGCTGTTGATGCACAGGTAATAAACACTATGATTATGCTGCTCTTAATCCTTTTACCTTTTCACTTATACTGTACAAAACTTGGCAGATTTTGAACCTAAATCCCATTGCTCTGATGTAAGGAGATTGTATACAGTATAAAGTATGGGGAAAATAGCTTATGTCTTATGTGTATTCCTCGACGCATAACAATATTTAATTTACATACTTATGTGTATGTATGTTCTGCCTCCTGGAAAAGTTATTCTTGTGTTGTGAATTATTCTTGTGTTGTTGAAATAATAATCTTATTGAGTACATTCTCCATGAATAAGCATTCTTATACAGTCTCCTTACATTGATTCTGACTACAGTGAGGTAGTAGCGACTGCCCTCTATTGACAGGGTATGGTACTGCACTAGAGTCGTTTGTAGTTTCACTTCCCTCTTTATCCTCCATTACATTCTGAGCTACTTGAACATAGATAGAAACTAGCCCTAGAATGGCTGTGATATTACATACATTTGAAATGTATGTGAATGCAAGCAGTGTGTGCAAATCCAGTTGTTTTTCTACGCGTCCAAACCTTGGAGTAAATTGGAGTATCAGAAAGTTAAAAGTGCCATAAATGACAAAATGTGCCATAAATGACAAAATTATTTAGAGTAGATGATATTTGTTTGATATTGAGTTTGACTTAAAATAATTCTTTGTCTTTGTTTTCCATGTTGCCACATACCTGAAAGGAAAATATGTTCTATACTTAGATGTTTTTTAATACATACCTCACCTGGGTGACTGCACTGTAAAAGGTTAAAAACACAAAGGTTAAAATACTTAAAGTAGATAAACTGTTAAAATGGTTTAAAAAGCAAATTGTAACTAAAGCTATTTAATTGTCACAAATGTTACAATGGCATGACTTACGCTAAAAATAAATATTCTCTGTTTATGTTTTCAGTTTTACAAAATTGATGAACCTCCCAGTAAAGCTATACTCTGAGGAAAACAGTTTGACTGGATCTTCATTTTGTAAGCTGTCTGTCTAAGCTTTGCTATGGACGCAATTGCCAGGGCAGAACAATGTATGCAATTTATGTATGTATGTATGTATGTATTTACTCTATATATGTAGTCAGGGACACTGGCAGCAGACAGTAAGCTGATGAAGCGCTCCTTCTCCACAATTGGAGACCAGTGTGTGAACGGCCTGTGGCAGGAAGAGCATTCTCTGGAGAAAATAAGTCCTGACCACACATATCGACCACGTCAGAGGAGCTACAGGGGTCAGTTACACCATCCACAAATTTGAAACATACATGGTTTATTCAAAGTGTTTGTTTTTAATTAAGAGGATTGTGTGGATCTTGTTGTTTTATTTGCTTTTGGAACCATGTTGTATGTTTTAACGTATTAACATATTTGTATGTTATCTTGTATAGGGATGTTTGTCTTTTACGTTTGTAGCATTGGTGGAAGCCCAAGTGGAAGCCCAAGCCAAATATTGGGACCATTCTCACCATAATTTTCCGAAGGCCAAAGAGTTGTTATTACTTTCAAAGTTAAATGAATGGATGTTGCTGTGTAGTGAAATGTGCCCTGCATCTCAGCAGGGGGGGCTCATGAAAGGGGTCGCTCTAAGGAGAGACGTCACCTGTTGTCTCCTGATGTGTCACGCTGCAATTCCGAGGAACGCAGCCAGGACCAATCATGTGAAAGCAGACAGTCCCGTTCGCCCAGCGAGAGCCGTACACATGCCTTACAGAGACAGGTGGGTTTATAATAGAAGACAATTAAGGCTGATTTATTCTTTGTTTCACGCTGAGGTCCTGCGCCGGATATAGCCGAACTACAAACTCACATCACAACGCGTGAGTTTGTAGATCAGCTATTTTTGGCATGGGACACCATCATATATCGAAGTTTAAATCAGGCTTTAGGCTACAGTACCGTCATTTGAAATTAGAGCCGTAGACAGCACAGTTTCATTCTGTCATTCTGTCGTAACTTTCTGTGTGTGGTTTCTGTGTGTATGTGTGTGTGCACGTGTACACGTGTACGTGTGCATGTCCTTGTATGTGTCCACGTTGGTCCCTGCAGGGTAACACATCAGGGAGCCCCGCCCACTCTGCCTCAGATTCCAGTACACCTCGTGGTCGGCGCCAGCTGCCCCAGACCCCCTCTCGGCCACGGCCACACATCTCCTACTCCCCCCTCGTCTGCCGCGCCCACCCCTCTCCCCCACAGGCAGTCACGTCGGAGGGCCAGACCCAGCCTCAGGATGGCCCTGGGGGCTTGACAGACACCGCCCCATGGAGGTCTGAGAGGGAGGGTGGGCCGTTGGCTGCAGTTCAGGGATCCTCTGGCAGTCAGGGAGGTTCAGGTGTGAGCCACCCGTCTCCTCACCGCTACATCTCAGAACCCTACCTCCCCTTCCATGCTGACTTCCAGAGTGGCGAGGCGGGCGACAGGCAGGAGACGCTGACTTTTGAGGCCGCCATAGCGACCAGTTTGGGGCGGGCCAACGCTATAAGCTCGGCACCTCAGCTCAGACACTCCTGGCAGGTTCCAAACGGGCATTTCCGGAAACAGCTCGGTCAGGCGAGCTCGGGAGGTGCCGGCGAGCTGCTGAGTGACACAGATGAGGACGACAGATGCTAGGACACAGAGAGTAGGACAAGGAAGTAAAGTGACAGAATCCCCATCACATTAAACACACCCCATCACTTGAAGTAAAAAGGAACATAGATATTTGTCTGTGTGTGCGTGTGTGCGTGCGTGTGGGCATAGTATATGTCTGCGCGGGTACATTCGTGCATGTGTGGCTGTGCATAATGTACTGTACGCCTGTGTTTTCAATGGATCCTCTGGCCAAATCAAGCTAACAAATATTGTATCTCAAGGCAGACACACACACAGTGCCAAATGTTCCCCCACAAGTTACCGTCTTGATTGTTATATGAACTAAACATGGCAACAACAAAGGTGTCATAGGTGATCACTGGACCAGAGAAACTGATGTAACTGCATTTTGGTGAACGTACAAGTAGCATGTAAAACTGTCATATGAAGAATGCATTCTAGGCTTTGGTTTTTATCTCCAGGTCACTTGAAAAGTGTAGTGTTAACACTTACAGTACTGTGCATAATGATATGACTAGTAATGAACCAAGGGTTGATTCTGAGCATATGACTTGTCATATCTCTAATGGATGATACTGTTTACAACACGCAAGCATCCACAAGGTCTGTGGGCATTTTATAGTACAGTCTGGAATCTCATCATGGGAGTGGACTTTCACATCACTTCTACTACGTGAACCAAACTATAGCTAATCCCCTCGTGACAATGTGAACAGGATTCATTTAAAGTAGCACAGTACAGGTACAGATCAGCACTCTAGTGTCAAAGTTAATCAGACAACGTGTTCCAGGACACTGAACAATGGTTTGTACTGGATAGGATACTAGTATATGATTCCCTCTGACAGGGACAGCATTAATAAGCAGGATTACGGTCTCTCCACGGCTCAACCTACAGTATGGACTCCCATGGATTGAAAACAAAGTGATCTGTGATAAGGAAGGACCAAATTAGTCTCTTGGCACTCGTTGCTCTGCACTGGACTACAATAAACATGATATCCATCCACTAGACCGCCACAAGGCCTTGCCCAGTGGAAAACGTAACACATCAGTTATTGGCATCATCTATGACTGCCAATGGGACTAGGCGTGTGCGACTGCTAAAAATGTTCCCATGCTGGATAACCACTGTCGATGTTATGTGTCGCCCGGGTGTCGCGTTAAGAGAGTCGACTGAAGCCATGTTTTTTTTTTCTCCCTGTATATATAGAACCGAGGATGTGTCTTCTTCAGGATGTGTTGCCTTCTTTTGACGATGATGATGACTAAAATGAACTGTCCTGTATGTGATGTACAGTAAATTGTTTCAACGACATGGATGTTTTTAAGAAGAAAACTCACAGGCGCAGCCTGGCACTGTATGTCTACTGTTTATGTTAACAGCCATATTGCTCTCATGGCAGTCTTTTTGGATAGTTGGCTTTAAGTGTCGATGCTGTTCCAGCTCCAAGCTGTAGCAAACATCCCAACATGGTGACGATGATGTTAGTACTTTGAGCTGCTGCGTCATCAGTTAGATGTATTGTTAAAGGGAGACGTATTGGGACCAAATTCCTAGCCATTCCCCTGATGATCATGGTGATGATGGTGGTGAAAGACGTGCCTATCTCAAGGATGCCTCATTTTGTCTTGTTTTACCTCTGTGTACCTCTGTGTTTTACATTATATTCAGTGATGATGAATGTGAGCCATGCATTGACACAGACCAACATTGCAATTATTCATCCTAGTAACGTCTAGACTTTTGCTTTGCAATCCCAGTGTTCTTCATCAACACGTTTAGACATTCTAGCTTTCAAACAGATTGTTCCCCCTTAGAAAAAAGAAGATAATTTATGTATATTTATATCATGTGCTGCTGTGTTGTAATATGTTGAGTTTGACATGTTTCTGAAATGTGAATATAGGACCATGGTTTCAAAGGCCAGGGGGTTGTTCCCACTTGTTACAGTACGTTACGTGTGCTTAATGCATACAACATAAAAGTTAGGATTTACCCTGCACTCTTTAGGGTTGTGCTTAACATGTACAGTGCAGCCTAGGGCCTAGAACTAACCCTAATCTGAATCTGTACCTAACAGCCTAACCTGTGCCTGGGGAAACCTACCCAAAGAGTTCCCTTTTGAGCCTGGATAGAGAAGCTTTCTGGTAAATATGTAGGATACTCTGTATAGATAAATCCATGTCTAATTTATTGCACTGTTTATATTGTATTTCAATCTTGATGACTGTCCCTGACTTTGACAAAGTGTTTGCATATCTGTGTTAAAGGACCATTAAAGAAAGTTAACTTGTCTTTATTGAATAACATCCCCCTTTTCGGTGAGCTGATACAGCCACAGTTGAATACTTTCAATGTAAGCTGCATTTCCCAGTAGTAAGTTTCATCTGTTCTTTAGAAGGTACAGTAGATTAGATCCAATCGCTGTTGCCAGCTATGAACAAAATAGAAGAATAGCCTGCGTTCCTATATGAGATAAATCACAGAACACTGCTTCAGATGTGTTTTATGATATTGTGAAATTTCATGGTTTTGGCTGAATCCACTTTCCAGATGCTTGTGTGCGTGCAAACGTCCGTCCGTGCATGTGAGTGTGAGAGAGACTGAGTACACCTACCTAACCCTGTATGTGTACCGACCCCAAATAACCAGGTGAGAAAGGTCCAGCGGGCGAGAAACCCAGCAGAGAAGTAGGTGAGATTTCTAGGTTGTTTGTGAACGATCTGTATCTGAGCAGCGTGTATTATGCGTGTGCGTGCGTGCGTGTGTGCGTGTGTGTGTGAGAGAGAGAGCGAGAGAGAGGAAGGAAGACTGGGATGCCAGTAATGCCCAACCCTTTGGTCCTCAGCAGCATCTTGTCGCCAGCATCAGTCCATCTCTGCCGGTCCAGTGAGAAGCTCATGATGAGGAGACCCTTTTTCAGCTTTACAATTTCTAGTGTGTCCTGCTGTTTGGACAGGACAGGCTCCATGCCCTGCAAAGTATTGTTTCATGTGAGGTCTTCGAGAAAGACTGTGACGCTATTATATGCCAGGCTGCTGCTGGTTCTGTGGGTAGAATCCTGCCTGTCTCTAGTGAGCAGAACAGAAAGACTGTCTCCAGATGTTTCCACACCATGGTCATGTGGTGTTCGTCCTAAAACAGAGGAGCGGGAATGGAGGAACAGAGGAAATGCTCAATGGCCAAGAGTGAGAGGTAAGAGGAACCTGAATGTCAGATCCTTATTTGATGGCAATGGTAAAGATGTAACACTGCATTGCAGCCACTTAAACCATCTAGACGTAGCAAACTAGACCTGAGTTGGCTCTGTACTTGGAAAAGGAATGTCAGTCTACAAAAAATCTCTTCGCCAAAAATAGCCGATCTACAAGTTCACAACGTGTCTAATGTCAGAAGTGGTTACATATTCCAGCAACACTTCCAAGTTGTAGAGAACAACTTCATTGTAAACACGACATGTTTCTGCCTATGCTGCCTTCATCAGGGTTATCCTATAACTCTACAATACAGTTGTTCTCTAAAATACTAACCATTGTCACTGGGATATTTTCCTCCAGTTTTCCTAACAAGGAAACATAGGTGAAGTTGTTCCAGAACTCCTACTCAGATTTGTTATTGAAACCATCATTCATAGTTTTTAATTCAGTACATTTGGAACTGTGATTGATCTTGTAATAATTATCTCAAGACTGAGTTGAATGTTTAGTTAGAGGTTCAATAACATCTGCAGCATACAAAAGTGCACTTTCCAAATGTGTGGACAGTGCAATATGTAGAAATGCTTGGATGTACTGTAATATATTGGCTTAATTGAGCAAGCTTTCTTAACCTAGTGGTATGGCTGTAGATGATCTCATCGCATAGGCTATTTATACAAAGCATACTTATTTATTGTCTCCGCCAGGAGACTATGTTTTCACTTTCCGTCCGTCCCCCCTCGGCCAAGCTAACATTGGTCAAGCCTCACGTGACACGTGACAATACGTTGAAAGAGTGTGCTCTGATTGGCTAGTGAGACGCATGACGTATAGCAGCCTATAAATAGATGTGTCACTTTGAAAGAGTCTTGGTCTCTTTCAAAGTGAGGTAAGACAGGAATAATCACGAAATGGCTGAGAAATGGCGGAGCAATACATTATGTAGACACACTGGCATACCCCGAGAACAACTTATGGGCTAACTTATTACTGGATGCCATACCCCGAGAACTGCAGGATTTGCACCCGTTAGAGGAAAGGTTGGTAAGTCAACGTAACGTATTGCCTTCATGAAACTTGTTGGCTTGCCAACAAGTTGCCAACAAGTTCAAGGCAATCCACAGTAATGCAGTCAATGTGCCATCTGACGTACACACTATCATCAAAGTTCCAATCTTGGAATAAATTCCAATATTTGCTGGCGGAGACTTGTGCTCCGAGGAGCACATTTTCTAGTTAATAATAGATTCGATTTATAATTCACTTTACATTTGCTTAATTCTCAAAGTGTTAAACATACTTATGAATTATGAACTTCTGCCAATCAACCAGAAGCAGGTTGATATGATTTACAATTCTGTTTTGTCTACCCCCTGATAATCAGCATGCAATTATTACCTGCTTGCTTCCAGCTGTCCAATATAGATATGTAGAAAAAGCCTTGTTGTGCTGCCATTCAGCTGGTGCATACATCTTCCATCATAGTATACTGACATCCTCATTGTTGGTATGACTCCTGTTCAACATTCCACACAGACAGGTTTAGTTTAAATGGACAATCCTCCAAGCCTTTAATCTTTTCCAGCTGATAGCAGCCAAGCCCTCCATAGGTGGAATAGTAAGCTGGTCCAATAACCCAGAATAGTTTTGCTTTGGCAACACACTGGCCACACAGATGTGGGAGAACATGAACAGATGAAGCTTGTTTTTCCTCATCTATTCCCTGGTTCCTGCAGTATTGCCTTTTTTGATCCAGGTCATTGTACTGTATGATTACAGCTTGCATGAAGTTTGCTTCTTTTGAACATGTATGGTAGCTCTACTGGAAGCCTAGATCTTCTGATATTGCCTCAACCTGGATATAGATTGCTTCTAAATTATGTTTTTTTGTCTCTTTCATAAAACCTTATTTTCATGAAATGCATGCTGTTAATGGCTATTTTATTTCATTTTCTTCCAGAAGTGGATTTGATGAAGCTGTTGAGTGTGGAATCAGTCAATCATTACAATGTTACATCAACAGAGGATGAACGTGGCTGTCCAGCATATGAGATAGGACAGTATGCTACGCTGTTCCTACCTACAGCCATAGCCTTTGGCCCTGAGTAAGTATATAGATCACTATTAAGTGTATAGATCAGTGGTAGAGTCCCCAATATTATCTTGGAATAAAGAATAGCAGATGAGAGGGAAAAAGCAGATTGTTTCCTGGCTATTGAAATTCTAATTGCCACTAATGGTAATTGGAATGTTGTTAATTGTAAAATTGACCAATGTTTCTCACATTATCCAACTGACATTAAAACATTTTTGTTTATCATAGAAATACAAATATATGAATAAAATAACATTCATAATTAAATTGAATTACATTTATCTTATTTTATATTAAAGATTATGGTTTAGGATAGTATAGAGACTGAGGGGAGTTGGGTAGGAAAATGTCCCCATGGGTATATTGTAACTTTTGTAACACAAATGTGTATGTTCCCAACGTGAAATATATTGTCCCATGGGTGCGTTTGGTGGACATCTTTGCGGCCACCTTGGATTTCCTACGAAAATTTTAAATGTACATACTGTAGCCTATATATATAAAAAAAAATAAAGTATGTATAATTTATACTCAAATTAAATATCTGTTAACACACATTTACTAATGCAGAAATATATCTCTGCAGTCCGGCAGGAACCAGCTAACTCCAAAATGTTAATTGTTCAGGAAATGAAAAAATAAATAAATAAATAAACAAAAATGGAGCGAGGAGGTTTTGTTCATCATTGATATTACAGCTGAATGGACCTCCAAGCTCACAATGAGGTTGGAGGTCAAAAGGGGGTGGAGCCTGGAGTCTGCTAAACCAGCTAACTCCAACCCCCTTTGCTGGAGTTAGCTGGTTTGGCAGAAAGTTTGAGGATCCAATGGAGTTAGCTGCTTTTGTCAGAAGCACTTTTTAATACTTTTCATTGGTTCAATATTTGTTTTTACCAACACACAGACGTAAAGGGTGTCCAATAGCACTGATTTATGGAAAAAAAACAAAAAAACATACTTATTTGGACTTATTTGAGTTTGTGTGGACAGACATGATAGTTTGGCATATATGTAGGCAGATCTTTTTTGAGATTTTTTGTTATACATACTTCTTTCTTTTTTTTCAGGTTTTAATATATAAAATGTGGTAAAATCATGCCAACATTCCTCTCAATCAAGTAAATTCCTCATGCAAAAATAACACAATGGGGTCATTTGTGGTGACCCCCAAAGAAACCCATGGGTCAATATTCCAAGTTGGAATAGACACTTTGAGGAAAACTATATCTAATATTTAAGTTAAGCTAAATATTTAAGTTAAATAATATATATCCATGGGGTGCTCGGGGACCCTATTTTCCTACTAGACTCACAGAACACAGGTTTCTGGAATCAAACTGGGGACATTAAACATGTCACTTGTGACACATTTATGTGTCCGGTCATCTACTGGCACACTCCAGGAGACATGTTTTTAAACATTCATTAAAAATAGTTTAAAATGATTTGTTAATCAGGAGTCAAGACCCTAATAGCTGAATTGTTGACTATTCTGTTATTACTTGAGTGGAATGGAAAAGACAGGAATGTCTTGCTTGATTCACTTGAGAAAAACATCCCTGGTCAGAGTAGTAGTATTATTATCATATACTGTAGGACACACAGGAATATTGTACAAATTATTTATTTACTGTAAATTAAGCCATGCGAATCGCATGCTCTCATACATTGTTGTATTTGCCTTGGGTGGATTGCCTTTCCATGAAGTGGGGATTTCCTTACGCCTTTGGTGTTAGAATTGACCTTGACTGTTTCCGTGAGGAGTACTAATGCCCTCTGAATCTGTCAGCTTTGTGGTAAAGTTTACATTGGCTCGTGAAACTGCTGTCTATGAAGCCAGCCTGTCTCTGACACTCTGTGTGTATATACTGTCCTCACTCGTCGTCCGCCTGTGTGTGTGTGTGTGTGTGTGTGTGTGTGTGTGTGTGTGTGTGTGTGTGTGTGTGTGTGTGTGTGTGTGTGTGTGTGTGTGTGTGTGTGTGTGTGTGTGAGAGAGAGTACCCACATGTACATATGTCATATGCACGTATACTATGCTATATATGTGCATGTGTGTACTGTGTGATGACTGCATGTACACGTGTGAACATGTGTGTCCGTCCATTTATTGATGTATGCAGTAATATTTACATGTCAGGTTTCCAGCTGAGTGGAGTGTTCTCATGCGTCTGCGTCTGAGAGGCCCCTGGACAGAGGACCGCACACTATTGGCTGTGCTGGGGGAGGAGGGGGAGGAGCTTTTGCAGCTGAGGGTGGGACCAAGGTTCTTTACTGTCATCAGCACCTGGCAACACTATTATGAGTGAGTAAACACACACACACACACACACACACACACACACATGCTCACTAACTCACACATACTGTACATAGTGTACCAACATACTAACAGACACAAACACACCAACATTTGTATTTTCTGAACGGCTAACGTACTGTATTTACCGGCAATTTCCTTGTCATCACTATTTAGCTCTATGTTCTGTTGTGATCAGCACTGAGCAATAGCTGAACGTGGCTAACATACTCTAGGCTGACAACCAGCCTGCACGTTTACAAGCCAAATTCCATAGATTTGCATTCCATTGATGATATTCCATAGCCTAGACTAGAGGAATGATTGATCTGTGATTGGCTAGTCCACCGTTAGGCTAACAGCCTTCATCACTCAAGTCAGTCAATCAGTCAAAGACATGGCTGTCTGTAGTGCTGGCTCGCCAGCCCAGCCGGCAATATTCATAGACATACAGAAGGTACATAGTACATTTAATACACATACTTTACATGCAATCGCAGAAGTCAATAACAGGTAAATTGTATTGACAAAGTAAAGGTCTTTACACCAATTACACCAAAGGTCTTTTATCTAATTCTGAATAATAATTGTTTGTTGACGCTTTATGGCTACCTAATATTTCATCTGTGTGAACAACAGTTCAATAAAATATATCTTCAGGCAAATTAATCGCATGAAAAAATACCCCTGGTGTGTAAGGACCTTTATTTAAAGATTTTCCCCATTAAATCCTCATTCATTATTTCCTCTTTGGTGCCTCTGTAGTCTTTGTTTACTGTGAATTGTCTCTGTCCAGTTTTCATTCTCGTCCTCTATGGGACGGGGCGTGGCACAGCCTGTCCCTGTCGGTGTCTCTGTGGAGACTGGAGCTCTACGTGGACTGCTGCCTGCAGGAGAGCATCCCCTGGCGGCGGGCCCCAGGGCTGCAGGTCACCACCTCGGGACTGACGCTGCTGGGAGGAGCCTCGCGACCCAACCACATCCCCTTTACCGTAAGCCCCCCGCCTCACCCCTCCTCCACCCCCCTCCAGGCACCAGCCTCTCTCTCTCTCTTCTGACCCTGGTGCCACATTCCTCACCCGGGCCCCAGTGCTCCCCTCCTCTGCCCCCACCCCGGGGAGACGGGAGGAGCGATCAATTTGAAGTTCAATGGTAAATCACGTGTATTATTCATAGTTTGTGTGAAACAACCAGCATTTACCAAGAATACAGTAAATATAATGTGATTGAGATTAACTTTGCATTATACAATAAGTTAAAGAGAACGCTCTTTAATGTATTGTATAATGCAACCTTAATTACTCTAGAGTCTATCATATTAAAATAGTTTTTCAGCCCTCTGTGGGGTGTTCTGTGTGCTTGATAGGTTTATGTTAGTGCCGGTATAGAATGAATGGTCTGACTGGACTTACCATAAATTGTACAGTGGCCCTTACAGTAGCCCCGGTACTGACTTATATGTGAACTGAGGCCGTGATGGATGACTGAGGAATGAGGGGGAGTTGGAGAAAGCAGCTTCTAGGGCTAGTGAACAACTTATCCTTCATCTCAGACCAACGTCAGTGACAGGACCCATAACGGATGAGGCTGCTGCTTTATAAAGCCTCACCTTCGCCCTCCACTCTGCCCTGAGTGTCGTGGCCTACATGGAAGACTGTAGGACCTCACACTTACATCAGACCCATTAGACAACACAGCTGACAATCCGTAAAGGATTTAGGTAATACACTGTCGGATGATAGGCACTGTATGGCCTGCGGTAGGCGGAGTGTCGGATACTACCTGACCTAACTGCCTGGCACTGTGCGGACACAGGAGGCAGAATCACCCAGTGGATAAATATTTGTGCGTGTGTGTGCATGAATGTGTGTCTGTTTTGTCCCACCGCAAAGCGATTCATTTGCATGAGACAGCAGCCTAGCGGTAAGTTTGGGTGTCTACTTTTCCGTCACCCGTTGCTATGAGCTGTTAACGCTTGGGCTGCCAGACCAGCTCTGGGTCTAGCGGTCCAGAAGAGGGGTGTGTCCTTCTAGTGTGTGTATGGGTGTGTGCACTGTACTGTATGTGTATGTGTCTGTCTGTCTGTGTGTGTGCAGACAGGCATACAGTGTAACTTGCAGCCACTACTGTCCCTCAGCAGTCAGAAGAGTTCTGAAGTCAGCTCTATCTGAAGCCATGCACGGCTCCATTGTGGTGTTTCTGCTTCTCAGCTGCGTAAGTCTTAGTTTTGTTGTTTTGTTTTTTTATCTGCTCAGCTGTATTTTTGATGTATTCAGGATAATTTGCTTCTAAAATGAACAACGTGCAGTATATATTGGGCAGGATGGTGTGATGTGTCTGTACAGTTGAATGTAGGCATTGCTTGTGAATGCAGGACAAACTTTGATCAGGACTCTGATTGCCGCAAAGACTGAACTCTTAGAAATATATCTAAATATATTTGTTGCAAATGCTTTGTATTTTTGTTATGATTTAACATCCTCAATTTTGAAAATGCTAGGAATTTAAGTGCTGCATGACGTAAGGATAACTCGAGTTCATTATTATTATCTTTTTAGTAATTGTTGTGATATTTGGTGTTGTGTAAGGGATGCTATGCAAAGGACATGAGCGTATCCTCTTTGAAATACATACATTGCTTGCTAATGTCAAGAATAGAATCTGATAACCTTCACATTTGCCATTTCAGTCTGCTACCTTCAACCAGCTTCATGCACTACAGGCACAGATATACCATATTCCATGCGGTTTTAAGTGGTTTTGTGTAAATCCAAGTATTATAACAGTTGTGCCTAAGCATCTTCATGTGGTTTAGACATGGTGCATCGCTAGTGGCTCAAATGCTCCTGGATCAGGGCTGTGGGCTTTTTTTATTTTTACAAGTGCATGTGAGTGGATGAGTTGACAGTAAAAGATTTTCACATCACTGAGGCAAATCTCATAAATTGCTGGGGAGAAAATGCTTCTCTCTCTATCTCACATGTGGTAAACATTAGATATACCACTGCAAAGCAGTGGTGGTCATGTCTGGGACCTTGACCGTGACATTTCCACCTCAGCTGGAGTCACTAGGATGCCTAATAGGGATACATAATTATTATCAACCATTCTTTGTCTCTGTCTCTTGCCTTTGGCCTCTGTTGTGATTCACCTGTTATTGGTTTCTGTTCCTAAATACTATAAGTTGACATTTTACAGTAAATTAACCAGAGATATTGTAGGCATGATTTTGTCTGAGGCTTTAGCTGTTTTTATAGGGCAGATATGGCATTCACTGCACAGTCAGGCCTTCGAGAGAGAAGGCCATTATCTGATGCCGACTGGCTGAATGAAACGGACTAAAGAAGGCCAGCATTTCCGTGTCATCATGGTCTGGTCCAGCCCCATGAAACGTCATTTACACAGGAACAGAAAATCTAACTGTTAACTCTTTGTAGAAAAGATGTGATTTTGCTGTCTGCCCAGAGAGGAATGACGCAGTGTCTGATTTCTAGACAGCCATAAATATAGTCAGAAGTCCTTTTTATTTCAGCAAGTACCTCCATTTAATCACTTCTGCACTACTAGTACAGGAAATACACTACAGTAGATTAATTGTATGAGATCACTGAAACAGGATCTATAGTTCTGTGTCATTGTTTTGTATGCATTTTATGGTCAACTACTCTTTTCTCAATTTGTCTAGATTTATTACCGTTTTCACTTAATTTAAAATACAAAATAACTGCTTCAGTCAATGCAATGAATTTCTGTTAAATATGCTTTCTGTGACATTTCTGCACTAAAGACTCATGAATCGTAAAGTTCTCTCTCCCAGATATATGCACCCAGTCTACTGGGGTGTTGTAGCCCCAGTAGATTTATGATGTAGCATAGCATTTCGTCCACTAGTAAAATGTATTTAATTCATGGTAAAGACTGTTTTACTAGGCACAATGTTGGTTATAGCTTCAAAGAATACCAATGGCAGTCTATACCACATATTCTCTCATATACTGTAGCAAATCAGCAACTTGCTCTGTTTTATTTGGATAATTATGATCCCAAATATTTACAAAGACTTAAAATAATAAAGCTTTTACATTACTATGACTTTGTGACAACTATTTAATCTTGGTAACTAATTCATAGTAATAACAATTTGGAAATGTTAAAATGATCTAAATAAAATGAAAGAAAATATGAGAAAATGTCAAGAGTTTTGTTGGAAAAGGAGATACAGTACAGTAGGTCTACAGTGTTTTTCCACTCAAAGAAATGGAAACTCATTCTTGAATATTCTATGAGCTATTGTAAGAATGCGACATACTGTACGCATAAAGCCAATTCTGAACAGTTCATTACATTATTATTATCATTTATTTATTTTTCATTACTTTTTCATTTCTTTCTGAATCTGTTTATATTATACCAAGTTTGGACTGTTCAAACTGAGATGGGTTAGTTCTTGATGATCTCCTGCCTCTCCTATATGTTTTCTTATGCAGGGCACCATCCAGCACATGATCTTTGTCTTGGGGGATCACACAGCCGCCAGACGCCACTGTCAGGATTACAACTCCACATGTGCATCTGTAACAGACACTCAGGTACTGTCAGCAACTACTTACTCTTCTTTATTGAAGTGGTTCTCCCAACACAAACAGTGCATTCAAATTACATCTCATCACATCACTTTAAAAACCCTTAAGGGATAAGGAACAAGCAAACATTTCTGTGCAGTCCAGCAAATCATTAGGCATTAGCTTCAGTCTAATGCTTAATTCATGCTCCATCGTGTCGCTTGCCAAAAACAACAGATTTTCAAAAAAGCTACTAACTTGTGAGCTTGTAGATCAGCCATTTTTGTCGGTCGACACTGTCATACGACGAAGTATAAATCAGGCTTTTAGTGTCTGAAAAGACAGCTAATAAAACAGTATTTGACTGGTCATAAGTTGATCTTTCGGTCTGCTGGAAACCGCATGTGGAGCCTACAGTCAGTGTCTGTCTGAAACCGCCTGGTTTGACATCCTCAAATTTGTTTTGGACATGGAAAGCACGTGGTCAGTCCCTGCCATGTTTGTGTGTGAGCACACTGTGGAGTCTTTTCTTGGAGCTGTTTCCACCTCCGCATTTATTCCCGCCTTCTTGTAAACACACTGTGTGCTCAATATTGAACTGTTTATATTGTTTACATTTATATTTAGTACTATTTAACATTAGTTAATGCCATTTCAGCAACAAAACAGGTTGTGTTAATGTTATTATATTTATATATATTGTATTATATCTGGATTTATGTATTCTAATCTTTTTTATGTACTTATTCCCCCACTTTTACACTGTTATATGATCTAATTAACTTGTAATTATATTGACTTGTAATATAGTTACATATTCAGTGGTTATGACATTGTAACTTTTTACACAAGATAGAAAGTTTGTTGCCAAAGCATGTATTATAACAAACTTTGCAGACTACTTTGCAATGCAGCACACAGTAGCCTAGAGAGTAATCATTTAATGTTGTTCCTCCAGCTCTCCCAGGCCATTGGGGTCTTTGGTGAAGTAACAGCCGAGCCTGGAGTTTCATCTGGACCCTCTGGGAACACAGCCCTCGGTACCGGACTTAAAGACCACAATGTAACAAGTCAGGATGGAATAAGGAACACTTCCCTTTTGGTCCAGTCATCAGAGTCGCACCATTCTCCAGACCCCAATGAGCAGCACCCTGATGAATCAGGAAAACAGGCTGAACAATGGATTATGGAAGGTATTACAAACAGGACTATATCCCCAGACATATCTGAGATTATTCCTGACGTGAGCCAAAGTAATAATTCCTCAAACACAGATGAGGATGGGTCTGCAATTCTAGACATATCTCTCTTTGAAGATGTTGAGACAGCCATTTTGAGCCCAGTCATTCAAGTGGACGACCCCACAGCACCAGGCCTCCTTCGTGGACAGAGTGGGGAAGATGCTGAATCTTCAGGCCCCGCAAGTCCCTTATCTGTTGGGCCAGAGGGCTTTCAGGTCTCCACTAGACCCACATTCATCTCTGGCCCCACCACAGAATCAGAGTCCATTAATCCCACCTTGCCTGAGGAGGTGCGGGGCGTCAGAGAAGAGGAGGTGCACGAGGCTTTTCAGATAAAGCCTCCATTCTCCCAACCAGAGAACATCTCCATCTCAGTTCAGGAGGTAAATTACACAGCTGCAGTTATCCAGAGTCCTTCACTACAGACTGATTCTACTGGTACAAAGACCCCAGCAATAGAAAACGCTACTGCACCTCATCGAGTTCTATCGCCGAATGTGACCAACATCACTTCCACGTCAATAGTTGAAAGACCTCAAGGTCAGAAAGGCGAGGTATCTGAAACAGGTAAGGCTTCAGACCCCAGGATACCTGTAGAAGCAGGGGAGGAAATGGAGCACAGGTTAGATAGCGTGTCGCCTGTGGAAGAAACACCCACTCAGCAACTTCCCGTTGAAGAGCTAGAAAGTGAGACAGACGCAGGCACAGGTGAGAGAGCTGAACATGGGATGGAGATAGAGATGGAGGAGGAGCTGGAGAGAAACAGTATCCAATCAATAATTGATGGCACTGAGGACTCTACGGAACCTGGGGGCGCTATGGACACCGCCATCCAACCAGAGGACAGATCCAAACAGAACCCAATCGCAGCAGGGAAACCATCACTTGAGTACATAGCAGAACATCAAGGGGCAGGGCTACCGTCTGGGATCAGAGGCCAAAGGGTAAGACATGGATTATATATACAAATATATTATATATTACAGTATATTTATACAGTATAATATTTCATAATATATCATCGTTATTTATATAACAATTTATATCAGTAGCTTAGTCAAAGGATTTAATAATTAGGTGTGTGTGTATGTGTGTCCTTTCTACCATTCTACTGACTTAGAGAATTGATAACCCATTTTCATCATGTTGTTTTATTTTGATCCCATTGTAAGTGAAGACGTTGAGCTGAGATTGAGATTGAGCCCGTGTCCATATTATGAATGTGATAGACGCTCTGTGTGTGTGTGTGTGTGCGTGTGTGTGTGCGTGTGTGTGTGTGCGTGTGTGTGTGCGTGCGTGCGTGCGTGCGTGCGTGCGTGCGTGCGTGCGTGCGTGCGTGCGTGCGTGTGAATACATATATGTGTGCGTATGTGCATGCCATGCATGCTCATATATATTGTAATATGCATTTGTCTGTAAGGAGAGAGGAAGTATGATATACAGTATGTCAGTAGGAATAAGCATAAATGAGCAGGCATGTCTTGTAATAAGATGCTCTTGCTCCCCCCTCTGGTTCAAATGTGGTATTGTGGACTGAAACATTATGACCCTTCTGGGGGGGGGGAAATGGTTCATGACATCTCACCTTGAAGCATCATTAACTTCACAGTCCATGAACATATTCTTTCTGCTTCTGAATTAATTTATATGTTTGATGTGATTGTTCTTTGTCAAAGTTTGCCACTGCACTACATGGAAAGAATTGGTAATATTGCTTAAATGGTAAATGGTGCATTTATATAGCGCTACTATCCGAAGCGCTTTACATTGATTGTGCCATTAACCCATTCACACACACATTCATACACCGATGGCGGAGGAAACCATGCAAGGCACCAACCTGCTCATCGGGAGCAATTAGGGGTTCAGCGTCTTGCTCAAGGACACTTCGACACTAACTCTAGGGGAGCGCCCCAGCCCGGGATCGAACTGGGAACCTTGCGGTTTTGCAGTTCACTCTACCCGGCCACTCTACCCCTGAGCCACTGCCGCAGCTTAAAGCGGCACTACTATGTAACTTTATTTAATGAATACATTTTAACTTTGTCCAATCTGTATGGTATGTATGTTAATACAATATAACTTATACAATTGGGTGCATGGTTGTATTTTATCTTCCTGCTCTTCTATTTAAATCGTGCCAAAGGTCGTGTCTCACCTAGACACAGGATCTGACACGAATTTTGACGTGATGGGCAAGATTAAATGTATCCCCTGAGTAAGCAGCAGGCTCTATTAGCTCAATGGCTCAATGGTAAAAATGTCAGCACTTGCGCAGGAAACCAGGTTCGTAGAAGAGAAAAGTTACATAGTGCAGCTTTAATTTTGCAGCTTATTTCTCTGATGGACGATGGAAACCGACCAGAGGTTTGAACCTTTGACCTATCCAATTATCTAGACCCTGTACTGTAGGTTTCATTTCACTCAACAAGTGGGTTCCAGGAGGGCTGCAACTATTGATTATTTTCTTAGTGATTATTCTATTGATAACCTTTTTTGACTGAATAATTGAGAAGTGTATTTTTTTTATTTTGTTTTATATTTTTGATATATCAAAATATATCTAATATATCTAATTCTTTTTTTTATAATGAATGAATTTTATAATGTAGCGATGTGATGCATTGTGAGCTTGTAGATCTTTATTTAGATCTATTTTTCCTACTGTATTTTAAAAAAGACAAAAATGAGAATTCAAAAAAGATTATTTTATTTAAATTGATATTTTTTTATTGATTCAATTGATCGATTCAGTTCGATTAACTGTTGCACCACTAGATTTCAGAAGACACACCTTATGACAAGGAGGATCATATGACGATCTCGATACAGGTCTTCTCTGTCTCTCTTTCTGTAGGGGCTTCAGGGTCCACCTGGCTTATCAGGGCTTGCTGGACCTAAAGGAGATAAGGTTTGTGTTCTATATTAAACTACAATAAATTCTACATGAACTAGTTCATGTACATTAGCGACCTGCTGTGTTCAGGTTCCAGACTATAGTTCTTTCTTCTTCCAATGGACTGTTTAAGCCTCTTTCACTTGATTCTATGTATAAAACACTGCCCCCATAGTGCTGCATATTTCACTATAGTTTGCATTATATTATCTTGGTTGTTAGGGCTATGCAGGTGTTATGGGCAGGACTGGGCGGACAGGATATCGTGGACCCATTGGTCCTCCAGGGATGCCTGCCATTGTTGTGTTCAAGAATTCTGAGGAGGAGTGGGAGACTTTCGTCAAGGTACTTTGGCTGTTGTGTCACATCAAATTAATGAGCTCTAAGCTTGAAGTAGACATGCATTTGATGACACAACATGAATGACATATTTATAGCAGTATACTGAATATTCACAGAATAAAACATAATAATATGTATGTGCTATATTCTAGAGCAGACATATTCCCTTGCATTTGACATGTGTTCACTATTCAATTCTAGCATAGCATTTACATTTTGAAGTGCTCATTCATCTAGGAAGTGGAGTCAAGCTTTTCCCACAAATCCCATATTTTGCTAAAGGTGTAAATTATATTCTTTGTTAAAATAAATTATACATAGCTCTATATTAATTGCTATAGAGTGTTGGTTTAGTAAATGGAGTCTCCCCGTCTTTAGGTCTTTGGTGAACAGAAAATACATTTTCATGTTGGGATACCAATTTCAACCAGCCAGGAGAGAGACATTTTACAGACTACAGGATAAACAAGTAACATTGGAAAAATAAACAAAAGAAATAGCAGACAAAATTGGAATTGGACCACTCACTGTAAAATTGAAGTTAATGAATGTGTACTCTCTCCTCCTGATAGGATTAAATTGGTGACCCACCTGAACATGTACAGTATTTTCTGTTTGACAGCTGAGAGCTGGACAGACGGGGATACCCCTGTTACTGAACAAACACTATATTTACTAATCAGAATATAAGTAGTGCTTTAACTTTTTAACAACATCCTTGATCCATAAACAAATGAAATATTTGTGTAAAAGAGCATGTTTACAGGAAGTTGTTAAAACCATGCTTAACTGTAAAACAGGAAGTTGTGACAGTTGGGAAATCTGTCTTGCCAAAGCAGGCACATTATCGGATAGATAGCTACAGTACTTACAGTATGTATCACCAATCTATTAGTCTTTGCTCTTCAGTATTACTACTGATATGATTAGTGCAGCCATATAAACTGTACAATAGATACAGCAGATTGAAGTGATTTACAATATTCCATGAAAGGAAAGAGAAATGTGTTAGAGAAACAAACCTTACAGTAGTATTAACTGTCTGTAACTCTGTTCTTTTGCAGACAAACAAAATCTACAAAAAGCTGGTTTCATCTTGGCCGGTATGTGTTTTATTGATTTTTGTCTCCGCCAGGCCGAAAGTAACAGCGAGAGTATGTTTTGCACCCTGTCCGTCCGTCCGTCCATCCGTCCGTCCGTCCGTGTGTCTGTGTGTCTGTGAACAGCTAATCTCCGGCACCATTTGCCCGGCCGCTGCGAAACTGTGCACACACACTCCCTAGATGCAAATTCAGAACCTCTGCCCAAAATGTTACATTACAGTCATTTAGCAGACGCTTTTATCCAAAGCGACTTACAATAAGTGCATTCAACATAGGTAGGGAACGAAACTACTAATCACCAGAAGTCTTAAGTGCATTTCCTGCAAAAACAAGCGACCAAGAGTATACCTAGTGCTAAGGTAAAAGTGCTATATATCAGCTACCTACTTTCATAAACAGATGAGACAAAATAGCAAAATCAAATGAGCACGAGCTAATACAAAAAGTGTATCGACTAAACAAGATCCAATAAAACAGTACAACAGTAAAACAAGAGTTCATACAACTAGTTAACAACAAGTAAGCCAGACAAAGAGGAAGGGTAGTGTTTCCTGAAGAGGTGGGTTTTCAGCCTGCGGCGAAAGATGGGCAGTGACTCTGCTGTCCTGACTTCAGTGGGAAGTTCATTCCACCACTGTGGGGCCAGAACAGAAAAAAGTCGTGACCGTGTCGATCGACCAGAAGGACCCTTGAGTGACGAGGCAATCAGTCGCCCCGAGGTGGCAGACCGAAGTGGTCGGGCAGGGGTGTAGGCATCAACCATAGCCCGGAGGTAGGAAGGAGCTGTTCCTTTCACTGCCCTATAGGCTAGCGCCAGGGTTTTAAACTGGATCCGAGCTGCTACGGGGAGCCAGTGTAGAGAACGGAGAAGGATAGTTGTGTGGGAGAACTTGGGGCGGTTGAACACCAGACGAGCTGCAGCTTTCTGAACAAGCTCCAGAGGTCTGATGGCAGATGCCGGAGCACCAGCCAGATGGGCCTGTTATGGGCCTGTTATAGCGCCACCAGGAGGCCGCTTTTTGCAAAACACATTTTTTGACACTACTCCTACAGATTTTATCCAAACATCACGCAAATTGGTACACAATATATCTATAATCATTAAACGAAACAGGTATTTAAGATTTTTCATATTCCATCCTGATTGGCTAAGATTGGCTTCCAAAGTTTGCAGGATTGGTTCGTCTTGAACAAAATGCCTCATATCATCAACGCAGCATGCGATATCCGTGAAATTTTGCGTGCACATTTCCACTAGGACGAGAAAGAAATGCCACTTGAATTTTTTCAAATCAGCCTCATGGTGGCGCTATAACAGGCCAGTTTGCGTTTTTACCTATAACTGCACCGATCTGCGTGAAACTTTGCACGCACATTCCCTAGAGGCTAAGGAAAAACCTTTGCCCTGCATTTTTCACATCTGCTTTTTAGAACGCCACCAGGAGGCCGATTTTTGCAAAACAAATGTTTTGATATTACTCCTACAGATTCTGTCCAAAAATCACACAAATCGGTACACGATATCTCTATAGTCATGTGATCAACAAGGATCTGTCCGATTTTTTGTATTACATCTTAATTGGCTAACATTGGCCTCAAAACATGAACGCAGCGTGCATTTTTCGTGAAACTTTGCACGAGTATTCCCACTAGCCTGAGGAAAAAATGCCACCCTTTTCACATTGGTCTATTATAGTGCCACCAGGAGGCCACAATAACCTACCTGACCTGGCAGAGACCTGAGCACTTTTTGTAGTTAAATGTAAAAAGAGAGATGAAGACTTAAGTCGCCTATAAACTGTATAAATCTATTACAGCAAAGTTTTCCTATGTCTACTGTACCTCTGTACTGTACTATGAGGAGTGTTTACTGATTGGATGTTTCATCTGCAGAAACTGAAGGGCCCGCCAGGACCTCCTGGGCCCCTTGGGGACCTTGGACCGATTGTAAGCACAACACATCAACATTGTTCCCTTTGTCTATTTTGGACCTCTTTCACACAGCATTATTTTTAGGCTATATACAGTATTGTGAAACCTGGACAGAGAGAGAGAGAGAGAGAGAGAGAGAAAGAGAGAGACACGAGAGTGAGAGTGAGAGACAGACAGGCAGAGAGTGTCTTGTGTGTTTTATGAAGTGACTACAAATGCTGATCTTGCATTCCAGGGACCACCTGGAATTACTGGCAAGCAAGGACCAAAAGGAGATCGAGGGAAAATCGTAGGTATCTGTTTATGTGTACCTGATCAGAGTCTACATTGAGGTACTCCTACACATGGGTCCATGTTTATGATAGACAGACAGACTGACCTTTATTGATCCTGTGGGGGAAATTCAGTTGCCAATGGCAGTAGTACAACAATAAAAAACACAAAAAAGGAACATTATCAACACGATTTCATTACAGAATTGTCAGACGAAGAACTAACCTATCAATACAGTATCAGTACAGTATACAGTACAGACAAGATCAAAAAAAGCACCAGAGTTTGTGGGTGTGACTGAGTGGGATCAGATTAGACTATGGCTTAGCAGAGTGTCCATGTGCTTTAGTTGTAGAACCTCATGGCTACCGGCACGAAGGACCGGCTAAATATATCGTTCTTTTGCAGGGGAGGATGAATCATGATGAGTCACTGCCTGACTCTTGCTCATTCACCCCACAATGGATTATACACCGAAATACCAGAGAGTGTAAAAATGTGAGAGTGTAACAAATGTAACCATAATAGACCCGTAAATTGTCCAAAATGGATCTGTAACGGCCCATTTGGTTACATTTGTACAGTCTTGGAGTTAAGGTTCTTGCACACTGAGTATTTTTCAGATCCGTTTTTTTAATCCAATTGTTACGCACCATGCACACTGAGTTTGATGCATATTATTCTATCTGTGGAAAGTTTTGCAAAATGAAACAAAACAGTCATCACAGATGGTCCTCTCACTTGTTGAACACAAATAAAAAGGAAATATTGGATCCATCCTGAGATGGCGTAAAGAGCCAGGAGAGTTTCACCTGCTGTTCATTTCAATGTTTTGTTTCAATGTTTATTTCATTGGCCCAAGTTGATGCTACAGTATGCTATTAATACTGGAGCCACAATAAAAAGGCCACCAATTCTGCGATCTTGAAAAGCGGCTGGCAGTTTTCTTTTTTCTTTCTGCTTTTATTCGATAGTACAGTGAAGAGAGACAGGAAATAGGGAGAGAGTTGGGGCAAAATGCAGCAAATCTGCCGACGGACTCGGGAATCGAACCCTGGACATGCTGTCAGGCATCAAAGCCTACAGTATGTGGTACAGTACGTCCTATGTTAACCACTTACTCATGTACACACTTGAAGAATTTAATTGGCATTCCAAAATAATTGGCATTCCAAAGCTGTCCTTCAAGGCACACATTGCAGCGGTCACTTGCTCGCTCCTGGTTTACACTTTATATCATTCAAAGGATTACACCCTTCCTCACCCAGGAGTCTGCTCAACCCCTTATCCAGGCCTGTCATCTCAAAGCTTGACTACTGTAACTCCGTCCTTACTGGAGGGAGTGATCCAGAACGCTGCAGCGCACCTGGTCTTCAACCAGACAAAATGTTCACATCTTCCCCCTTTTCCACTCTCTCCATTGGCTCCCGTTTGCTGCCCAGTGCCAGTACAAAACACTGATGTTGGCCTACAATGCTAGCCTGGTAACGCCCCTCCCCCGGAAAATCTCATTTCCATTTGATTTCAGGAAGGAGTTTGGCATGAAGGCTTGTGTGTGTTTTTGACGCGACATTACAAAGTCTAAACCAGTTGTGCTATAAACACGCCCCCTTCTGTGGCCAACGCGGAAGTGCCTTTTTCAAACAACCGCGGACTCTTTTTTTTCGCCGATAAAGTATAGTTTTGGACCATGACGGAGGCGCGCCGACTCAGCAGACCTTGAAGCCGAGGAGACGCGCCCGAGCGCCTCCAGGCGCGAGTGCCCGCGTCGACCGGCCGAAGGTCTGCTAGTCGACTCAGCGCCGTTCGAGTTGTGTACCGATAGGGACAGAATAGTAAATAATGTTTTGGTGAGAGCGTTTGCCCCAACTGTCACTCAAAGTGGCTACTGGCCAATCGCAGCGCATCCTTGCACAAGCGTATTGGCCAATCATGCACAACTGGTTTAGACTATGGAGTCACGGGTTTTTGACTGTGGGCTGGAGTTGGGCGGGAGTAATACTGTTGACTGACAACCCCTTCAGCCAATCAGCAGTTGCCCCCCTTCAGCCAATCATCAGTGCAATTTACCACCTCCAGACTAATGTGACGCAACAGGACTTTTGAGACGGCCATGCCCAAAATAGGTTGCCTTTTTCGGATACATGAGTGTCACTGCCCGCCCCTGCCGGTTCTCTGAATTTTTATTTTTAAATAGGCTCTGTCATGATTAATTGACCACATATATGAAGTTAAACAACTAAATTCTATCCAAACAAAATCTTAAGGTAAGAAAATCAAGCCTAAAGTTCGTCAAAAACCCACCCACTTTGGATTGAGAGAAATTCTTTCTGACACCAGCAGGGGTAAAACGGCGAAACTACAGGCCATTCATATGAACTGTCACTTGAACTCACTTCCTATATGGACTCAATTTCAGAACAGGAAGCTGCACCCTTGGTCACGGCCTAAAGCAGAGAGGATGCATCCACTCATGAGATACAAGTTGACGCTAGTTGTCGCAAGCCCTTGTTCCGGTTCCGGCCATTTCTGGCCGTTACTCAATGAAAAGCGGAACCCGGATATGTGCTTCAGACGTGCATCGGGACAGTCTTTCAGTTTTTTCCTACAACATGGGAGTGGATGGGACTTCAAATGACTTGTATCTTATGTGTGGATGCACCCAGAGTGTCTATAGGGGCCGGACTTCCGTCGTACATATTTCCCCCGGAAACGATATTTTCCGACCAATCACAACACTCGATTCATTCACAGAGAATGTAAACACATTTGTAAAGCGTCATTTCTTTGGGCGGTAAATTCCGGTACTTCTGTTTAGAGACTCAACCGGCTAGGTCTTGCCCAGCGTGACACGTGCCTGGCACAAGCAGACCTCTGACACTATGGCACCACATACAAAGACAAGATGTTACTGTTGTATTGAATTTACTGACACTAGGAAGAACCCAACATCTATGCTTTCAGCTGTATCAGTGGTTAATTCTAGCTTAGCATTTATATTTGAAGAGCTCATTCTTAGGCCAAAATCTAGGAAGGGGAGCAAAGTCAAGCTTTTTCAAATCCCATATTTTGTGACACACTGGTGTGCTGAGAGACCAGTGTGAAAGTCCAGGTGTGCCTTGGGATTTTGAGAGAACCACACATTATTATGTGGATGTATAAACGCAATAAATACATCTATGCAAAAAGTAAAAAACATTGGTTCATTTCCCAATACAGAGGCAAATTCTAACTGAAAATATACGTATATTCAGTAGCCTAATCTTTTGAAATTCAACATGGGGGTAGCAATCAACAGTGTCCCCAATCTGTACCAACTTCCCCCCAACCCCAGATTTTTTGGGACAAACATCAATAGAATGACACAGCATTTGAAGATAGTGGAACACAATACAAGAGCAACATAATTTAACCCAATAAGCTGAATCAGAACTTGTCTTGTGTTCCAGGGTAGTCCTGGACCACTTGGTATGCCGGGTCCCCAAGGCCGACCTGGGACAGACGGAACCCCTGGGATTGATTGTGACCCAGAACCTCCAGGCTATCCTGGGGAACAGGTGTGTATATACACAGTATACACGCAGATGTTGAAACTATATTAAATTAATGCTATCGATGCGATGCGCGAGACTAGCCAACACAAACTTGAGACTCATGGATTGCTGCCCTTCACACCCTCCTATCCAGCATCAGGGTCCAGATCTCTGTAGTGTTGCTAGCTCCGCTGTCATATCGCACCTACTGTGTTTAAGTAGGTGGTACACCTCTTTCCCTTCCAATCAATCAATCTATGTTGAGCTTGAGGCAGATCTTCTAGCACTCCATTTCTACTGCCAGTAGTATTTCCGTTCCTTTCTCCTCTGTGTCCGAGACTAGGGCAATGTCAGCTGCATAGTTGAGGACGGTGATCATGATGGGATTTACTCGCTGAATCTTCCTCGGTACCAGTGTGAAACCCAGTGTCTCCTCCCTGCCACTAAATTGCGAGTCTCAGGACTCAGGAGGACAGTGGTCCATCGCCCCATAAACGAGTTTGAATATAGCTTCCCGCTATCATCTGCACATCTTCTCAGGAACACAATAGGCCCAGAGAATGTTAATGAGTTTCCCCCGGTGGATGGTGTCAAACGCTTTTGGGAAGTTAATGTAGGCCTACTCGTGTCCATTTCCTAATTCCTGTTATGTGTATTTCTTATTCTACAAATTGTAGAATTGCAGAATAACCCTGTAATTTATCATAACACCTGTATGTCTTCTTGTTTGTCCTACCAGGGTCATAAAGGCTACAGAGGAGACAGGGGCAGCAAAGGGGAGCTGGGTGAGTGGGTAAGAATGACCAGGACTTTCACATAAATATCACAAAAGTACCATTGCACATTAATATACTGTATGGTGTTTCTAACTTTTTTTTGTGGTGTCACAATAACCTCTCCATTGGTGAAACTGTTTTTACTATATTTAGATTCTGTCCTCTTCTTGTTCTCTCAGGGCTATCCCGGGGAGCCAGGGCCACAGGGAAATAGGGGACACAAAGGAGACAAGGTCAGCATCTGAAATATACTGTCATGTACGCAGTGCGCACACACGCACGCACGCACGCAGTTACCTTGAATGTTGTGAATACTGGTTTCATTCTTCAACTTTTCCATCTTTAATTTAATCAGGGAAATAAAGGAAACCGAGGCCTCACTGGAATCACTGGCTACAGAGTGAGTATTAAACACTACACTGTATATCATCACATGGTAGGGATGACGTGAAGACAAAGCTATCTGAACTCAGTTTACTCAGCTTTCGTATCAAAATAAAGTTTTCCTTTCCTTTAAAGCTAAGAAGGTGTGATATACTGGAAGTTACATATTATAAAATATGCTATACCTTGTGTTCATTAACGGATTGCATACATACTGTATAGTTCATAATACAGTACAGTATGTACACAGAGCTTTCATTTGTTTCTAGGGTTTACCAGGAGCCAGGGGTCCAACTGGATTTCTAGGAACATCAGGACCTCTGGTTAGTGTTACATAGCTCCCTGGTAACAAATACACATACAGTAATGAACCAGCAATACAGTTTTAACCCTTAGCTTCACTTTTTGGTAACACTTTACTTAAATGTCGGGCCTATAATGCACTATAATCGCATTTATAATACAAATGCGATTATAATGTATCATAAACCCAACCTTTATGTAAAGTGTTACCTGGTAGTTATAATGAGCTGTTCCACTATAAAATGCATTATGACCAGCTCTTGTATTGTATTATTACAAGTTATAATTAAGCAGTATCTCACAAGAGGGTGTGCTTTACCGTGATCATTGGCACGACAGTGATGCGGTCAGGAGCGAGGCGGAGCCGAGTTCCGCAAGCATCACTGAAGTCTATATGAACACAATTGGCCTGTGTTCGGGGGAGGGAAGCAGGGCCGGGAGGGATATATGCACATACTCCTATGGGCCAGGGCTGTACTGGGACATAAATTCGGCCCTGACATTTTGGCCCAGACCGGCCCACCACAACCGGCGTGCAGATACTCTGCCACCCACTCCGTCAAGGCACATACAAACACACATGCCCTTAATGCCACCACTTACTGAAAAGCATCCCTCCATGTTCTGTAATAGAGTAGAGTAAAATAAATGATAACTACACAGCCCATACACAACTACACAACCTATAAATATGATAGTTAGCCTACAGTACTCACTACACGACTACACAACCTATAAATATGATAAATATGATGATGCCCAGTCCACCCCTGCTACGGGCTGGGGAGGCTCCAAGCCCCCAGAACCGCAGAGGATTATTGAAGCCACTGAAGGCTGGTGGCCAAATCTGGTATTGCAAGACTTCCGCATTTAGGACGCTACTGCGCATGCTTCTATCGTCTGAAACGCTAGTGCGCCTGTGGCCGCCTGCTCTATTGGCTCCAAAGTTGGAGCCAATCCCGGAAGAAGAGTGTACTTCCGGGTGCTTCATGCACTTGTGAGCAACTTTCATTGGAATGAATAGGTGGGGGCGGGGCCATCCGTTCTCTAGATATATTATAACTCTATGGGCGGCACCTGTCAGCGTTGGGTGGGAGGAGTAGGACGACTACATCCTCCCGATGGGGGCCCCTCCCTCACTGGCAGGTGAGCCAGTAGGATACAACAGCAGTGACAACACACAGAAATGTGTGTTGGGAGTAAATAACTGGCATAACGACTAAATTGGGGGGAAAGGGGTAAACAAAACAAATAAAAGAAAGTGTGATTATATGTTTCAGGGTGAGATTGGCGCTCAAGGTTTTACTGGATCGCCAGGATCACTGGTGAGTGGCATCACTCATCACCCATGAAGTCAATATAAATTATAATCAGCTGAGCTTGTTAAATGAGCTGCGAACACATCTGTCTGTTTCTGTCCCACAGGGTAAAATGGGACCCAGAGGAGCAAAAGGTGTACCAGGAGTCAATGGACCTCCAGTAAGAGCACTAATGATATTTTGGTGAAATTACACATAATGAGAGGACAACACATCCTGCTGGATTCTGATTGAAACCAATCTAAATGGCTGTTTTGTAGTTTTGGAACTCTCTATCATCTCTTCTGTTGATAAAAAGTCACAATCTAATACCTTAACAATGTCTGTAGGCAGAAAGAAGGACTGGTAGTATTATTAGTAGGCTCGCTAGTTTAAATATATAATAATATGCTTAATATCATCATCCAACCAATGTTTTTGCTTTATGCTGTATCATACAGCCATTTTTTATGCTTTATGCGGTATCATACAGCCATTGCTTATGCTTTATGCGGTATCATACAGCCATTGCTTATGCTTTATGCGGTATCATACAGCCATTGCTTATGCTTTATGCGGTATCATACAGCCATTGTTTAATGCTGTTTCATACAACCAACCAATGTTTATGTTTTATGCTGTATCATCCAGCCATTGTTTAATGCTGTTTCATACGACCAATGTGTATGCTTTCAGGGTCAACCAGGGGAACTGGGCTTTAAAGGACATCCAGGACCTCATGTATGATTGCTTTAAGTTTACTTCCTGGAAACCAAACAATGATGGCATATCCTATAATATTTGCACAGTGTCTCACCTTATAATGTATGACACATTTCATGTGATGTTCCAGGGAGAGCCTGGTCCTAATGGGATGGTTGGTTTTCCTGGTGTCCGTGGACCTCAGGTACCAAGAACACACCAGGACTTCACAATGTTTGTTTTTAATGTCAATCAATTTAAGTTATCTGAACATATTATTTCCTAAAGGGAAAGCCAGGAGCAGATGGACCTCCAGGCCCAAAGGGGGACCCTGTGAGTACAGTGAAAACACGGGGAAACTCTGCCACACCAACATCATCTTTCTATCTATGTCTGTTTGTGAGATATGACTGATTATGTCAACTTGACCTTGATTTTTATCTTGACCTTTCTTGGCATATGCTTTTATATTGGTGGGGGGGGAATATTTCACCCCATTTGTTGGGACCTTGAGTGTCCCTATAAAATATCAATATCAATAATAATATATGTCATTCATCCAGATCATTGTCATTCATTCAATAGTAAAGAGCCCAGGAGCCAATGAGAGGGTGCTCACAATTACCATTCACCATTATAAAAAATGTAATCATGTCATTCCATGAGTCAACTGCCTCTCTGTGTTCTATCAGGGCGATTCAGGAGATGATGGGTCTATAGGTGAACCTGGACCGCCTGGACTTAATGTAAAATATTTACTGTAACTGAAACCATCATTATTTACCATGGCAGACAAATATTTGCCATATACTGTATCTAATATCTAAGGATTTTTGTTTTACTTTTCTCGCTCTCATTTTAGGGAGAGAATGGGAAGCCAGGAAAGCCTGGACCCTCAGGTGATCCCGTAAGATTACTTAAAGCAATTTATTTTAATTAGTAAATTATATTGTATATGCCATTATTATTTTAACCAATCTGTATGGCAGAGTATGTTAAGAGCAGTGGGGCCAGTAGCATGCCACTTGGACACAGGCCGGGGTCTGATCAGCCTCGGTCGGGTCGCCTGGAGGAGGGTGTCTGTTGCAAGACCCGAAACACCCAGTGACTCCAGGAAACAACACTGATGATGATGATGATGTGTCCAAGTTTGTGCATCAGTAAATGTTTCTGTTAACAACTATAGCACAACCAGCAGTTGGTTGGAGGCGGTCTCCCCACACATACATTTAGAAAAGTATACCCCGGTGTCGAGTAGGACACCTATATTGTTAGTAGATAAGTAGTACTGTCTGAAGCTCATAACCACAATATGTCTGCTAATACCTGTGTGTGTGTGTGTGTGTGTGTGTGTGTGGGTGTGGGTGTGCTTGTTTGCTTCTTCCATCAGGGCATTAAAGCCACACGCCGGGGTGGAAAGGGTGATCCAGGGCTTAAGGGTGACCCAGTGAGTTTCAACCTGTCCTGTTTGACTCTGTTGTCACCATGAAACACTACTCAGCCTAAATGATAATGAGCCACAGAGCCAGTAATAGAAATAAAATAAAATAATCAACCTGTGCGTCAGATCTACAGTATTTGATCTTAATGTATCACTATTATTTGTTGATCCACCAATCAAGTGTATCATACCACTCAGTAAATCAATATTTTATTAAATCACATGGCTCTGTGTGTTCATATGCAGGGTTTCCCAGGCCTTCGAGGGAAACGGGGGTTCAAAGGTCACAGTGGGCCATCTGGACTGGAGGGACTTCCAGGACCAATGGGGCCACCGGGACCTGCTGGTCCTAATGTGAGTGAAATACACTTGAATGTGTTCATTGAGAAGTTCTGTAAACATATGATAAAGTTGTTCATCTGTCTCTGGTGGGTACAATCTATGATAGTGTTGTTCATCTGTGTATCTGTAGGGTATTGACGGAATCATTGGAGAACAAGGGAAACAAGGGCAAGACGGACTAAAAGTGAGACACAAGAAAGTTGTTAAAATCACGGCTGTTTTTTAAATTCAGAATCAGGAGTGAATTTGTGTGTGTGTGTGTGTGTGTGTGTGTGTGTGTGTGTGTGTGTGTGTGTGTGTGTGTGTGTGTGTGTGTGTGTGCGCGTGTGTGTGTGTGTGTGTGTGTGCGTGCATGCGTGCGTGTTATTTGTAGGGAGACCGAGGGCCAACGGGTATAAATGGAGTTCCTGGGCCTAAAGGTGACAAGGTAGGGGAAATACTGTAAATACTTTAGTTATTTACCTTGTCAGATTTTGTCCAAAGGAAAGTAATTAATCCAATATTGAAAGATATAGAGCAAGCAACTATGTTGCCACAAGATGCACATGTAATTATGTATTGTTGCACTGAAGTGTGTGACTACACTTTCCCGCTTGCTTATTACTTTATTAATTTGAATTACAACATTGTGGACTAGATTTGATATGTATGATTTTCTAACGGGTTGTGTTCATCGGTCTCTCAAAGGGTCGAGAAGGTCGAGTCGGTTTTTCTGGATTTTCTGGTCATCTTGTAAGTAGGCTACATGAGATTTTTTCTAGATTCTATATGACCTTTTTTTTAGAATCACTGTAATGGTACTGAGGTTTTTATGACTAGTACTTGGTGTGTTCTTTTTTTGCAGGGAGAAATTGGGAAATCTGGAGAAAGAGGGATTGAAGGAGAACCCGGTATTAAGGTTCCTATGTTCCTACTCTGTCATTCATGGTTACTCTACTGCACAGTTCCACATGAAGGCTATTCAGTGACAGACAGTTTTCAAATGATAGATAGATAGACCTTTGTTGATCCTGTCATAGCAGCACCACAGTAGACATGAAACATGGGACAGATACAGCTAAGAATAGAGCTACGATTGAAGACTAAAGAATATGGATTTATGTACAGAATGTGCGTGTTTCACAGCAATCGGACGCTGCGTTTATGATTTGAATCATTTTGTTCAAAACAAGCCACTCCTGCAACATTAGATGCCAATCTTAGCCAATCAGGATGGATTATGAAAAATCGGACAGATCCGTGTTGATCACCTGACTAGTACGAGTTAATACATATTTGCATGATGTTAGGACAAAATCTGTAGGAGTAATAACAAGAAATGTGTTTTGCAAAAATAGGCGCTATAACATGCCGAGGTTCTGCTCTGGCATCCAGGGAATGTGTGTTTCGCTTGGATCAGGCCAACTGTGCCGGAGATTAGCTGTACACAGACGGACGAACACACACATGGACGAACACCCACACGGCACACGTACAGACGGACAGACAGACAGGGCCTGGCGGAGACAATAATAACTAGAAAAGTGCTCCTCGGAGCACAGGTCTCCGCCAGGTTGTGGGGCCAGCAATGTTCGGAATTCACCAATCAGGATGGAATATAAAAAATCAGACGGATCCGTCTTGATCACTTGACTATAGAGATAATGTGTACCGATTTGCAAGATTTTTGGACAACATTTGTAGGAGTAATATAAATACATATTTTTGCAAAATTCTGGCTCCTGGTGGCGCTATAATAAGGCAATGTTAAAAGGGTGGCATTTGTTCCTCAACGTAGTGCGAATGTTTCATTGCAATCGGACACTGTGTTCATGGGTTGCGGCATTTTGTTCAAAACAGGCCACTCCTGCAAACTTAAGATGTCAATCTTAGCCAATCAGGATGGAATATGAAAAATCTAACAGATCCGTCTTGATCACATGACTGTAGAGATCATGTGTACCGATTTGCGTGAAATTTGGATAAAATCTGAAGGAGTAATATAAAAACATGTTTTACATAAGTCGGCCTCCAGGTAGAGCTATAAAAGGCAGATGTGAAAAATGCAGGGCAGAGGTTTTTCCTTTGCCTCTAGGGAGTGCCCATACAAAGTTGTTCACAGATCGGTGCAGTTATACTGTAGGTAAAAACACGAATCGGCCTGTTATAGCGCCATCATCGAACATTTTTAAGTGGCATTTCTTCCTCTGCCTAGTGGGAACGTGCGTGCAAAATTGCACGGAAATCGTACGCTGTGTTCATGATTTGAGCTGAAAGACCTGTTTCGTTCAATGACTATGATACTGTGTACCGATTTGCGTGATGTTTGGACAAAATCTGTAAGACTAACTTCGTTGCAAAAAGCAGCCTCCTGGTGGCGCTATAACAGACCCATGTGAAAGATTTGGGGCAGAGGTTCTGTTCTGGAATCCAGGGAGTGTGCATGCACAGTTAAGCTGTCCACAGACAAACACACGTATAGACACATGGACGGACGGACGGACAGGGTGCAAAACATAGTCTCGGCCATGCCTTTCGGCCTGGCGGAGACAATAATAATAATATGCAACACAGTGATTTGTATCATTTGTGGCGCCCTCTATGCATGGAACTGAAATTGCTTGTGGCTCTGCATCGTTTCAAGGCCCCTTGTATGATTAAAATTTGGGTTAGATCGGATGCTGCATTCATGGTTTAAGGCATTTTTTGGCCAAACAGGCCCCTAATGCAAAATGTGGAAGCCAATCAATCGGAATGGAATATGAACTAGGAAATGTTACAGACAGGCACACACACGGACGGACAGGGGTGAAAACATAGTATCCTGCCCCCACCTATTCCTGCTTGGTGGAGATAATTGTATATGGCATTAAATAGTCATACATTTATAGTATCTTTAAAACTTGTTTAATACTGAGATTGATGCAACAATGTGTTTTAGCGTTTTCTTGTTTATTGTACAGGGAAGACCTGGTATGCCAGAAGTTACGGGACCTAAAGGCCAGAAGGTGATTACACCTGACACAGTTATTCTCTTATATTATCATCACTCAACATTACAGCATGTTGAAATGCAAAAGGGAAATGCTGCCATGGGTCCATTATTTATAAAAGTCACATTTTCAAGGATGCAATCCACAATGTCTACAGTGAATGAGAAATTCTCATCAGAACAAAACAATGTTAGTCTAATAGCATGTCTTTCTTATTTCAGGGTTCCCAGGGTCTTATTGGAAATAGGGGGCAGGATGGGCCCCATGGTGCCCCGGTAAGACTTGTATCTAAACCATAATCAATCAATGTATCAGCTTTTGATTTATTTATTCATTAACTTCGTTAACAATCCATAATAAACCAACTTCCCAGTACAGTGTGTACTGAAACCTGTGAACAATTCATAGGAAAAATATATAATAATATAAGTAGGCAGATAATACACAGAGGGAAGGTTTTTTTGTAATGGCTGGTCAAGTTAAGTGTAAGTGTAATTACATGTGTAACTACAATGACATTGTTTCCTCAGGGATCAGTTGGACCAAATGGAATTGGTGGGGACTCTGGCCCTACAGGGCAAAGGGTATTTAAGTGTTCCCTCCTATTATGTCTTTAACGTGTGGATCTGACTTCCTGTATGTTTTTAATATAGAACATGATCATGTGTTGATGTGTCAATATATTTCAAAGGGAATACCTGGAAAGACAGGAGCTCCAGGTATCCAAGGACCAGTAGGAAAGAGTGTGAGTTTTATTGTCCTTCATTACATTTATATGTACAATTTGCATTCATGTCTTTGCTTCATGTTCATTTGTTCTAAGGTCAGATGTGTTGTTTTTGTATTTTATACTACTGCATTGTCACTGCAAGAGTAAGCAGATCCAGATTTATTTTTTGACTCTTGAGAACATTCCCGTTGTGCCCACGACTTAATAACGTGTGGAAACGAGATCTGTATGTTGTGGGCTGACCACGACTTGAAGGTGTGAGCACGAGATCCATATGTTTTGCACACAAGTTAATAACTGGAAATGATTGATGCATATCATATCATATCATATCATATCATATCATATCATATCATATACAAATATTATGAAAGTGAATCACTTCTGGGGCTGCCCATTAGTCCAGCTGGACAAGAAATCCCATTAATCTGTCAATCTGTTATTCCGAAAACAAATTCCCATTGTTCCGACGGCCGTATTGCCCCAGAAATATACTCTCAGCAGTTGATTACAGTATAGTTTCCAAAATATAGGTATGAACAAGACTAGAATCCAGAGCACACCTACAGTTTGTGAACTAAGTTCCAACATGAACATTAAACAAAATTGCATTTCTATTGGGTGCATGGGCAGCTTAATGTTTCCAAATGATGGATTTCAAACTCCGACCCTGAATTCATATCCCAAGGCCACAATATACTGATAAGTAAAAGTAAAAATGTAATAACAGTATTTCACTTCTGGGGCTCCGTACAAGTGTGATATTGTCATGCAAATAAAGTTTGTATGTTGAAAGTTGAAGTGAAGTGAAGTGAACTGAGATACACTGAAATTAATTCAGTTAAATTTGATTTGATTCAGTTCAGTTCAGTTCAGTTCAGTTCAGTTCAGTTCAGTTCAGTTCAGTTCAGTTCAGTTCAGTTCAGTCTATGCTCACTGTCAAACCAACAGGTATGCCTTAAAATGTCTAAATATAAAATGACTGATAATACAATCTAATTCCACAAGTTTACATTCAACAGGGAGATGCTGGTGAAAGAGGAATAACAGGAAAACCAGGACAGCCAGGAGTCAGGGTAGGTTTTAACATCCTAGGTTTTAACACTTTGCTTAATGTCACTTGTCATAACGGAGCAGTTGTGTCCAAACTGATACAGTAGACTAGAGTGACAGACCATAGAATGTTAGAAACACTCTCCAGGTACAGTTTATGATGATGATTGATCAATTTACAGTGTAACTACCAAAAACAAAACTGGCTATTACTTAAAATGTGTACTCAAACAGGCTGTTTGATTTGCTGCACATTATTATGTAATACTGGGTTGCTTGTGATATTCCCATCCACCAGGGAGAGAATATGTTCACATTGGATTATGCTAATGGGGCAAGATGTTCCACAATAACTTGGCCCATGTCATTACTGCTGTTACCTCCCTCTCTGCCTCCTGCATCATACCACAAACAACCTAACATGTTAACTTTAAGATGAGGGCAAAGTAACTCATTTCATTTGACAGCTTCAGTCCATGTGGGACTTTCATCAGTGCAAATTGCAGTAAAATAAGCAATTACCATGTAAAAAAAAATAACACCCAGTGTGAAGTGGGCGGTGTGTGGTCATCACAACATGACTCACTTAAAAAAAAAGGATAATTGACTTTTTTTAAAGTCCATACTGCTATTCATAGGGCTGCACATGTGTCATGTGTTTCGCTAGCCAATCACAGTCCTGAATTTGCAAAGTCAGCCAATCACATTACAGTTAGTGGTGATGACACTAGCTGTAATGTGATTGGCTGACTTTGCAAAAGTATCGATTTGCATTAACAATGGAAGGGTTAGGGGGTATACAAATCTTTTGGTCGGTGTCCAAAACTCACTTATAGGGGGCGGCTACACCGCCCCAAAAAGAAAAATAATTAACATTTCTCTAAGTAGCCTTTATTGGCCATCAGTACAGACAGTATTCCCATTTTCATTCTTCAATACTAATGATCAAATGAAACAGACAAGGCTGGTGCACTTACCATGCTTGATGTGTGCCTCAACTCAAGTCAAGTTGTTTGCAGCTGCAAGGTTAACGAGGTGGGAGGGCATTTGACATCACTGCATCAGGTGAAAAGTGAAACCTTGCACGGTCCTCTTACCACAGTGTGAGAAGAGACACTTTTCACCTGTAGTCCATGAGCCAGAGCCCCAAAACTTATCGAAAGAGTGGGCAAAACCATACCTACTATATATTAAATTGTTTATAGGGTCAATATAAGTAAATAAATATATGATAACCTTTCCACAGGAGCAGCTTTTTCATATTTATCACACATTTTGTTATTTCCCCCATACATACATGACAGGTGAAAAAATGACAACATTTTAAAAATAGTTTTTGCCACTTCCTTCAAATGCTTATGGCAGGTATGTGGGGTACAAGTTAGGACACTAGAAAAGAGGTTGTAAGAGAAGAACACATTTCGTAATCTTTGAGTATAGCTAGTATCAAGCTTAGAATAAAGGTTTGTTGGTTGCTGTTTTTTTTTTCAGGGGATTAAGGAGAAACAAGGCCCAAAGGGACTGTCTGGGAACATTGGCCTGAAGGTATCAAACTTTCTGTCACACATTGTTAATACAGTGTTAAAACACAGTATGATCCTCAATGTGTTAACCATTCCAACCCGATATATTCTGCACAAGTCATAGGCGAACATTTGGCATAAATAGGCAAACATTCTGCCAACACTGTGGATTTTATTGTGTATGTAGATTGTAGATGAATGCATTGTCTACTTACAGTAAATGGTGAATCTTTTTTTTTATCACGTTTGACTTCAGTGAGCAGTTATTATTATTATCACTTGTTCAGGATATACAGTATATTATATATTAATAGTGTTATACTGTATCTTCTAACGCTTGTATTTGTGAAGGGGAAAAGCGGAGATGTTGGACCCAAAGGAAAATTTGGCCCTGCAGTAAGTTCATCATTTCCAAGCTGTTTCTTTGCTCTAGCTGTAGGCTATTGCTCCATCCCTACACTGAAATATTGGAATATTTGTAAAACTGTTTTTTTTACAAGTTCTTCAGCAGCATTGATGGAAAACAAACTACCTTTGTTCTTCAACCAGGGCGAGATGGGTATGCCTGGACCAAGAGGATACAGAGGAACTCCTGTAAGATGATTTCACTTATTTATTTATTCATTAATTTGATTATTTATTTATTCATTCATTCCATCCTTTCCTCCATGTGGTCATTTTATGTTTTATTTGTTCATTTACTATGCAGTACTACTAGTACTGCATGTACTAATCCAAGCTCTGTTATTGCAGTAACCACTGCATGTTATTACTATGTACTCAAATATTTTACATGGTTTTGGTGGGGGGGGTTATGTTCCAGGGTAATCAGGGTAACATTGGCTCATGGGGTGAGATTGGGCTCCGAGGCCCTCCAGGTGATCAGGGGCCCCGAGGACCAGTTGGCCCCCGTGGGGTCACAGGCTACCCAGTAAGTCACTTACGTTTATTCTTTAGTAGTTCAAGTGATGCATGTGGTTAACCACTTAAACCCTCTATACTTAGTGAAACAGACCTGAGTTGGCTCTGTATAGAAGATCTTTTGTGACGCGTTGTGAGCTTGTAGATCGGATATTTCTGGCGAATGTTGCCCCCAGAACAGGGGGCGCTACGGTTCAAGTGGTTATTTGATACAACAGGTAACAGAAAGTGTCTGCAGATTCTGGGGAATTGTACACTACACTCCATTCCAGTCAAAGACTGCAGAGAGCTTTTGGGGCACTAGTGCCCAGCATAAAGATTGAACTGAATATGAACCATTTGTCAACCAGCTCGTCATAATTGAATGAAAAACGTTTCCTAACACTGAAAATCACCTGCTGTGCACAGTCAGTGATTCATGAGTTGTAGAGTGAGTAGAGTAGGGCTCAGGATCGTTTAGAGCCCTCCCAGACCCTTTGTGCATGCAATGGTACAATCTTACCTTTGGACAAGTTCTCTACTGGTATACAACTTTCTTCACTTCATTTATACAAGAACAAATTGAAGGATAAAATGTATCTGATTGACCAGGTCACTTAATGTCACATCCATTTATCACACATTCCCTGATAACTTTTGTTTGGTTTATTATTTTTTTGCTTGGTTGCTGATACATCCTGTAAAATCTGATGTCAACTACGTTGGCTAATTATTATTAGTCATCTTGTTATGGATAATCAGGTATTTAAATCGTGTTGTAGATTTTTATTTTCGTACTGCAGTCATGTTATTTCTAAATTGTATATATTTATTGTATGTTGTTTACAAATCATTTTCTATTAATATTTTTATTGTGTTATACATACAGTAGGTAGAGGCTTTGTGGGCTTCTTGCCTCCTCCTGGCACTTTTCTTTGTATATACTGTGTACAGTTTTTTGTATCGTTTTTACATTGTGCTAAATAAATCAAATCAAATCAAACTTAATACTTAATCTTTCCCTCTTCAAGGGTAAAGATGGACCTTCTGGACCAATTGGAGCAGTTGGAGACAAAGCAGCCAAGGTATATTTTCTGTTGACCTAATCTGAAATATGCTCTAAAGCTAAATGACACTGAAATGATTATGTAGGTATTGTTTATGGATAAGATGGTCTGTTACTGTACCCCAGAAGTGACAGAATGTGACTCTAAATGTTGTCTGCTTTTCTACTTTTAAGGGATCCATGGGACCTTTTGGGCAAGAGGGAGTTGCTGGTGTCGATGGTGAGGAGGTAGATTGATTAGAATGTATTGATTAAAGATTTGAATGCAATGCGTTGTCACTGAACAAAAACACACAAACAAACACACAAACAAATAAACAGATTTTTGATTAATAAATCCTTTCAGTTCACTGAGACAACATAAATATGTATTGCAATTAATTGATTGTACTAAAGACAGTAATGTCTTAAGTGTGATCACGTGTAAGAATGGTCCAGTGCTGCTTTGCTTTAGGGCCCATCTGGATTGAGTGGACCTGAGGGACCTCCTGGACTAAAAGGTCTATCTGTGAGTAGCTTCATATGAAACGCATGTTTTCTACTCATTCCACTGATAATCCAATTAGATTCGCACAGATATCAGAGATTGAAGTGAAACTCATTACAGAGTGAAGCACACAGAATATAATTACACCCTATTATGTATGCCTACAGATGGAGGAAACAAGCTTTTCAACCAAACTTGACAACAACATTATTCCCTGTGTTTCAGGGAGACAAAGGGAAAATGGGACTTTATGGAGAGAAGGGTACAAAAGGAATTCTGGGAGATGGAGGCAACCGAGGTCTGCAAGGTCCAGTGGGCCGACCAGGGAAAGAGGTTGGTGTTGCTTAGTCTTAAACATGGTTAAATGATGTATAGTGAGTTCTACTTTTAATTCAGCTTCTATGCCGTAGCTGAGGGGGTAGAGAGGCCATCTGGAATGGGAAGGTCACTGGTTTGAAAAATAAAATGAGCCGCACACTGTAGCTCCCTTTGCCAATTGTTTTTATTTTGCTGTTACAGAAAGTGACGTTTCCCATGCCCATGCAATAATGGACATGACATGGATGCCATCATAAGTACACACAATCAATCCTAGTCATGTGATTAACACATTAGTGCCACCAGTGTGTGGAGACCAATCTACATAATTGACATCAATTAAAGCATAATAAACCAATATTGTACATGTGAGAATAAAGTATAGTATACCTCTAAGTATCTGAACAAATATCAAGCCGGATGGCCATCATGACAGTATGTTTTGAAATCATGCAAAAGCCAGCCTAGCCTAAAACATTAATCTGGGCTTCTGAGTTGTGCCTGTTCACTGAATCATATTGGTATCTATCTACCGGTATCTATACATTCCAGAAACCTGTGTCTGTCTGTGTATCTGTCCCGGGCTTCCCTGATTGGCCAACCCAACTCATTGGCCTCACGGATTGGTCACGTTTGTGCTGCTGCACCAATATGAGTGGTAGCGTGAACATTAGAATTCCATTCAGTACAGAGCAATGCGCAATGTGTCTGTATATGTCTGTCTGTCTGTCTGTCTGTCTGTCGGCACTAGTTTTTGATGATATCAGGGATCTCCATATTTAGTCGATCGGTCGTATGTTAGTGGGTACTCTGACAGTACAAGTACAACGGATATTGCATAAATGGGTGAGGCATGCATTCCCGACTTGCATCGTTCCCGACTTGCATCGTTCCCGAGGGATACAGGTTTCTTTCCAAAAGTTGAACATGCACGGTACATCATTACCAGACCTAAATTTACCCTTCAACTTGTTTATCCACAAAATGACTGGCTACCACAGATTTTGTTGCTATGTTGTAGAAATATTGGGCCTTAAATGTAATTTTAAAAACGACATGAGGCCATGCATGTCAGACTCTGGAACGATGCAAGTTGTTCCATTTATATTGGCTATACCCCACAAACGTTATGTGAATCTCGGCTAATCAGTTAAGCCAACGGGTAAATAAGCCATTTGATTGTAATATCTAACGGTATTAGTACTTTGGTAACGGATAAGGCACGTGGGGCCCTATCTAGCCTTACCCATTATCCCTAAACCTTTTTGCCATTTTTTACTATTTTGAAAATCATTAAAAAATAGTTCAAATAGCCGATCTACATCGACACAACGTGTGAGATGATTTGTCTCCTTCACCTGTTTCCTTTCTGTTTGAATTGCTTCCAGGGAAACAAGGGTGCACCAGGAAACACGGGGAAACAAGGTGTTCCAGGACTCAAGGTTAGTCAATTTAGCATTAATTAATATCTGTCAGGAGAAATATTAATCACTTGACCTAAGATTTAAAGGCTCATTCTATATGGCATTTGGCCACTGAAATTGAAATTATGGTGAACTACAGAACATATTTCATAAACATTGGTTGATGTTGCTTCTTGTGCAGCCTGCTTATTGTGCAGGTAGAGAAACATATCGCAGATATGAATAGATAAAATGCATGGTTAAAAAGCAGAAACAGACTCTTGTGTAGTCAAGACATCCTTTAGCAGCAGATGACACACTCCTACTGCACCTCTCCCCCCACACTGGCACACAGGCACAGTACCAAACACACGCAGGTAGGGATACATATGCCACTGCGCCTCAGGAAACTGTCTGTTTGCCCCTGCCCCAAAATAGCCATGAAGTAGCCAAATACGCTTTCAGTAGATTTAATGCAATTATTATAAGGTGATATGGCAAAAATGACAATTCTATGTTAAACCAATTGAATGGGTCTTTAATGAATATTGTCTGTGGTTGTTTTCAAATTTACTGTTAAAGATGAAAAATCATCTCCTGGACGTTTTTTAATTTTTTTATGTTTGTTTATTGGATTTTAACAGAAGCATTCATTGCATACATATCCACAACCAATTAAGAAAATATGTTAACATGACAAGTTTGTTTTAGTCCCCCCCCCAATGAAAAACACAATGGACACAGGTCTTGCCAGAACAAAAGTGAAATAATATACAAATAAAGACAACAACAATACACTAAAAACAGGAACCAAAAAACAGTTAGCTGAACCATATAGATAAACTACAGTGCAATCCGCAGGACAGCACTCCTGTCACAACACCATAATAACAATCACCAGTACCACAATACCCTAATCTGGAATGAAGGGAAAGTTTATCCACATACTGGAAGATACGGTGGAACCGTTCAGGGACAGTCTAATTTTCTCCAGTTTAAGAAAACACAGGATATCTCATCCAATGAGCATGGAAGGAGAGTCAGGAGATTTCCAATTCAACAAGATAGTCTCCTAGCCAATGAGGTGACAAAGGCCATAGCATCCTTCTTAGCTTTAGGGAGGGAAGGCAAAGAAGGGAAACCCCCACACAATGCACCAACAGCACATGGTTCCTCCTTGACATTTGGAAAGTATTATGGATGAAAAGAGCTAGGATGGATGATGATGATGATGATGATGATGATGATGATGATTCATTGCCAGGGCGATCCGGGTCCCAGAGGTCCATCAGGGCTGGCTGGGCGCTACGGACCAGGAGGCGATACAGGGTCCAGTGGAGCCAAGGGAGAGAAGGGGTTCAGGGGACAGAATGTGAGTTGTAATAGTTGTAAAAGCACTATGTGGTAAAGTAAGAGTAAACTTGCCTGTTTCACAAGGATTGTCAGGTCTTCCTGGAATCAATAGATATTTCCTCACCTGCTCAAGATACAGAATTAATTTACTTGTGGGTTAATGACAATTTTTGCAAATATTCAGTATACTGTATATAGTAATATATTTACAAGTAAGACGCGCGAACGCTGGAAGCGAACGCAGCTGGAAAATAACAATAAGAAGAATAGAAAGGAATGAACTTGAAATATGCACAAATGACATGGAATTCTTAGATATCCCAATAGATGAACTTGTGTAGATGCTTGTAGATGTGTTATTTTTGACTGTCGCTGCTTAGTCACCCAGGGGCACAGGCGAATTTCAGCCACACTGTAGTGCATGCAAGCAATGAGAGCGTGAGTCACATGGGGGCAGCCAATGAGAGTGTGAGTCACATGGGGGCGCGGCTGCACACATACTGCACACACACAGAGGCACAAGCCGAGCCGAGTTTCATAGTAGGCTCCACTTGGGCGGAGTTCGCAACAACTGAGTTTTTGGCAACTGCACAGTTAAAGGGATAGTTCACCCAATTTTTTTTTATTTTTATCGATTAGTCATTACATTAAAGTAATACTAGGTAACTTTTTCAACAAAACTAAAGTTAAATTGTATATCTTTTGTGAGTGGCAAATGTTTCACAACACCCACTCCATGAATTTCACCCCGAAAGCCTTTTCTATTATAATTTCTATTGAAAAGGTGGCTCGTGAGCCTTTCCCGCGAAAATGACGTCATCCGGCCGGAAAACGGAAACGGAAATGCACTGGTTTCCTGTTTGGCCAGGACAGGAACTACCGCACCGGTTTCCTGTTTGGCCAGGAACTACCACGCTAATAACAAAAATCACACCCTGTGTAAAGGTAGCGGCGCCTTTGATACATTTTGTCATCGATATGTGTTTATAATGTGTTTATAGCCATGTGTCACGTGAAGCTTGACCAATCACTTTGTTGACGGGTCTGACCAATCAGAACGTTGACGGGTCTGACCAATCAGAGCGTTGACGGTGAACACGGACAAAGTCAGGTATAGAGCAGGATCCGCTCGTCTGACCAATCAGAACGTTGACGGGTCTGACCAATCAGAGCGTTGACGGGTCTGACCAATCAGAGCGTTGACGGGTCTGACCAATCAGAGCGTTGACGGTGAACACGGACAAAGTCAGGTATAGAGCAGGATCCGCGCTAGCGCCGCTAAAAATCCCACCCAGTGTGAAGAGAGTGGTGCCTTTGAAAGTGTAACTGGTTGCATCCGCAACAATCAGCAACAATATGTTGTCACGTGACACGTGACAACATATTGTCACGTGTCACGTGAAGCTTGACCAATCAGCCGTGCTCAAACATACGGACGGACATACGGACGGACGGACATACGGACGGACGGACAAAGTCAAATGTAGGAGTGGTTGGCACCACTCAAAAAGGAATCTCACGCTGTTTTTAAGAGATTGTAGGATTTGAAAATCGAAAAACAACAGAAAAAGAAAACACAGCTCACGGTAACTAAAGCTCCACTCGAGAAACGATCCACAGATAGTATAAAACAATTAAAATAATTATTTTTGAAACGCTTCCGTCTTCCGGTGAAAACAAATGGAATTCTGGTTAACGGAGGAATAAACGAACGGCCTGCAGTGACGGTAATGACCAGCAGAGACTGCTAAAAATTGTTATTTGTGGACCTGCATTGTATTACTTTAAGATTAAGTATTACATAAGTCATGGGGTGACTAATCGATTGGAAAAAAAAGTCATTTTTAGGTGTGAACTATCCCTTTAAGTCCTAAATAATTTACCTCTGAGAGTTAAATTAACATTGAGGATTTTATTTATATTGAGTATAACAAAGCAATTTCCTTACGGAGGAATAAGGTTCTAATACGTTCTATCTGTAACTGAATCTTTTATGCATTACATAATAGTTTGCATATAACAGGGTTGAAATTTTTGTCTGTACCGTTCCAGGGGCCTCCAGGCAGCATAGGTCGTCCAGGCCCAATTGGACCATCAATATCAGTAAGGCTGAGTTTAATGTACATAATGTAATATGACAAGTATGTTCATTGCCTCATATTTATGTCAAATAAAATCAAACAAGATTCAATAAAAGTTATTTTACAATCTTCTTTTCCCTTCTTTTTCAGGGTTTGCCAGGCAAGAGAGGGGTTGATGGCAAAAGCGGACGCCCTGGGCAAAAGGTGTAATGTACCATTCATTAATACAGTTCAGTGCAGTTACAGGGACGGGTTGTTTTGAACACTGTGTGAGTGCTCTTTGCTTATTTCAGGGGGAACATGGTGACAGGGGGAAACCAGGAAGCCCTGGCGACAAAGGAGATTTGGTGGGTTTTCATGTTTATTTATTACTGCCGGCAGTAGGCAGTAATAATAATAATGGGATAATATGGGATATTCATTGCAAGGCACACTCGCTTACATTGGGATGTAACCCAAGTTGCATTTATTCTCTGCTTGTCCCCTTTACCATTGCCAGGGATTACGAGGTCAAAAGGGTGCCAAAGGAGAGTCTGGATCAAGAGGTATAATGGTACGATGAACTGTTTGAATCCTCAGTGTTTTACTCTGTGCTGTTGTGGTATTTCTATTCTCTGGTAATCGATCATCAGGATACGTATACCACTGAACAGAATTTTGTGCATTTCTTTTTCAGGGCACAGTGGGAAAGACAGGGTTCCCTGGCTCTACAGGTGCTAAAGGTCGACCTGGACCCAAGGGCCCTCCAGGTCATCCTGGACAAAAAGGAGTACAGGGGTCAAAGGTCAGAGGGGTTTTCCAAGTGACATCATTGTTGTCAAGTGACCTTGTAATCTCCATGTTTTTACCTGAATTGAAGGTTTCGATATGGATGAAGAAAATGTGTTTACCTTTGTGCATATGAAACCTTTTCTAGACTCATTGTAGAATTTCAGAAATGCTTGGCCATTGATTGAAAAATACAGCTGCTTCTCCTTAAAAGGAGAATGTGAATTTTGGAGGTACAAGGCTTTCACTTGACAATAGGTACATTGCACTGTCCGAGAATTGCAGTTTTCGTTCCTGATGACTGTTGGTAGTAGTTGGATTCTGAGGTGTGTTTCATATGTTTTCTTTGATGAAGGGAGTAAGAGCTTTGACAGGGAGAAAGGGAAACAAAGGAGTTCTTGGAAAACCTGTGAGTTTCATTAATATTACTGTTCTCTCTATCTATGTATACTATACCTTCCTTTATTTATCAAACCTAATCACCAACTCTTTAATCAAATCTATTGCTTAGGGAGCTAAAGGTCCCTCAGGGAAACCTGGTCCTGCAGGAAGATCTGGAAAACTCGCAAGTATCCCTTTTGACCACATGATTCAAATACACTTAATTTAGTTTTTAAGGTTAGTAGTACTGCAGTATCGAGTCTTTAGACGTATGGTAGAGTTCGTGTTGTGGGATCATCATGGTTGTACATGGATACAAATACATTAACAATTAGTATTCTGATCAGTGATCTGAATTTCATTGACTCACTTGATGTTGACAATTGTTTTGATATCATTTTGGGTTGTGTTCTCAGGGTGTTGCTGGCTTGGATGGTTTACTGGGGGTGGAGGGAAATGAAGGAGATCCGGTAAGATCTAACATCGATTCTGTGATTTATTGGTTGTTTGCACACTCATTCCTACATTTCATTCCTCCCATACTTAATCCAAAGGGTAATACTGGTTTCCGAGGATCTCCTGGAACACCTGGCTCCCGCGGCCCGATGGTGAGCTGTATAACGTTTATAATGTACTTATAGACTATACAATCCTACTGTAAACTCAAGCATACAGTGATAATATATTGGCACAAACAGCAGCCGTTATCATATTTTGACCCACTAGTACGTGTGATAAATTGGAGATTGGTTGATTTCAGGGTAAACCTGGGCCGCCTGCACTGAGGGGCAACAGAGGAGTGATAGGATTCAAAGTAAAGTCCTTTATCTATGTCTTAAATTGGTCATACATTGCATTGTTTAAATAGAGCATTTTGTTATGCTTTACTTTTATCTCTCAATGCTGTATCATATAGGGTAGAGTTGGACCAAAAGGAAAATGGGGACCTCCTGGACCAATTGGACCAAAGGTATGTATTCATTGTAAAGGTTTCAGCTAACACAAATAAATTACGGTTCATGTAATCTATAACTACTGTACATCACTGCTTGTTTCTACATAGGGTCTTCCAGGCCTGAGAGGTGTTAAAGGTTTAACTGGTCGTGGTGGCACCAAGGTAAACACCATTGGCTCAGTTGCTGACTACTCTATCTATCGAACATAACAGGTTTATATTTCTGAGACAATTTACACAAATTAAATGCTTAATGCATGTAGTATTTAATGCAAAATTGGTTATTGTATAGCTTAAGGATTTTACTGCCTTAGTCATGGAGAAACATCAATGAGAAACCTCACAGATACCACTTGACACCTGAGAAGCTTTGTGACAAATCTACTGTTTCAAACAAAGGGCCTGCCTGGTGATAGAGGCATACCAGGACCAATCGGACGACATGGGCCAAAAGTAGGTTGAAATGATTTTATATTCAAGATCAACAGTTTTGAAAGAGAAGATACTACACCGTGTCTGAGGATTACACACATAAGCAAATCTCTCCTTTGTATTCAATTGTGATGTTTTTGTTATCTCAGGGGAATCGAGGTTCGCAGGGGTTTAAAGGCAGAATAGGTCCCAAAGGAATACAGGTTAGTTCTATATTTTAAAATCGTGCATGCATTTTCAAAACATACCACACAAAACATACCACACAAAGAGCAAGAACAAAATTCTTGCTCTTATCCATATTTGAGGCATTTTTATAATTAATTTGTGCAGGGAGATATTGGTCCTCGTGGCCCACGCGGGCGAGAAGGCTTCCCTGGACTCCCTGTATGTACATTTTATATACTGCATTTCAACAGTACATTTTATTTTTACATTTATCTGTGGTTTCAGCACAAGTAATTTTCATCTGTCTTTCAGGGCCTCTTTGGAAAAAAGGCAAGTATCCAAGTCTGATAGTCAAGCAATATTATATCGTGCATAAGTACTGTTGTACCTTGTGCCTACCGAATTACAACTGTGGTCTTACCCATCCTTGACTGTATTTGGTTCTTTACAGGGGCTGAAGGGTATTATAGGGAAGACAGGACCAAAAGGAGTTAGGGGCCGGCGTGGATTACCAGTAAGACTAAATAAATTAAAAACACAATATTGTTTACATGACAATAAACATTTGGTGCTTGATGGCATACTTTAATTAGGTTCATTGAATGTTACATACACTGAAGTAAATGCACCATCCTTCAGATACAAACTCATGTATTCCACAGGGGAAGCCAGGTGCACCAGGCCCACGCAGGGTCCAGCAAAGACTTGGACCAAAACTGAATCCAAGACCAAGTCAAAGATCTAAATCAAGGGCTGGACCTAGAACCAATCAAAGACCTGGGCTGAAATCTAGGCAAAGACTTAGGCAAAGCCTCATCCTTGTGGGACGAAGAAGAGGACTACAAAAAGTTGGTATAAGCTTTTATCCCATCTATGGTTCATTAACACAATAACTTTATTCTGTCATTGGACTTGTTGCATGATTTATCATTAATAATTAGCTTTATTGTGATGATTTAATTATTGATGTTTTAATAGACTAGAGGTTTGGGCCGCTACGTGGCCCTCACACCTATGTCACACCGCCAATCCGACTGATATTGATACTGACAAGTTCACAAAGGTTGTGAAACAAGTGGCAAGCAAGCTTCTTCCATCTGGCAGAGTCAGGTTAGAGTCATGGTGACATGAACGTGACATCAGAGGTCCGTCCGTCGACCTGCCCGCCGGTCGGTCGGTCCTCCCTTAAGCCAATTTTAATATAGGATGAAGTAAATTATTAGCTGGCTGATAACTTGAATAATTCACTGACAGTGTAACTGACAGGTTGGCTGAATGTATTCACTTTTAGATTGGCTGCTTGAAAAACTGATTGGACATAATTGGTCTAAGAGACAGACTTGGTGACTGATTGACTTATATATGTGTTCCACAATAACAGCCTCGGTCAGTGTCCAGGAGATGGACAGAATATGTGAGTGATGAGGCTGATGAATACCTCAGCTTGCCGCAAGGAACCAAGGATAGCCCTGGTACCACCTGCCATGAGCTGGGACTCATATACCCACACCTGAATGATGGTGAGCTATGAAAAGCTTTATGACATTACCATTTGAATTGTCTGAAATCTGTGAATCATGTTATACATATTGAATTGCTTTGAGTCGATATGATAGAAAATATACAGTAATAATAGCCCTGGCCCGTAGCCTCTTTATCTTTATCCTTATTATCTACAAACTTTCATCACTTATGATTAGTTTGCATAGCTGTAATTATGTTATCAGTCAAATTAAACCTTTGTGAATAAAAATAAATACATTCTGCTAAGTATGTGAGCAACCAACAAACTGAGAAAACAGTTCATTGCAGAGCTTTAGACTCGAGACTTGGATTTGAGTCAACCTTAAATTGTGTGACTTGTGATTTGACTTGGATTGCACCTACTGTAAAGACTTTAAAACAGCTGTGGTTCATCGTCTTTCAGGGTATTTCTATATGGACCCTAACCAGGGCTGTCCTTATGATGCCTTGCAAGTGTTCTGCAATTTCACAGCCGGAGGAACAACATGCATACCGCCTCTACAGTCACAGGTATACTTGTGTTTAGCTGCTCAGAATGATATTGATATTGACTTGTGTCTACATATTTAGATTTATGCTAGTTATGTTATTGTCTCCGCCAGGCCGATAGGCATGGCGAGAGAGTATGTTTTACCCTCCGTCCGTCCGTCCGTGTGTGTGTCCGTGTGTGTGTCCGTCCTTCTGTCTGCGACCAGCTAATCTCCGCCACCGTTGGCCCGGTCGCTGTGAAACTGCACACACACACTCCCTGGATGCCACAGCAGAACCTCTGCCACACATTTTTCAGATCAGCCTGTCATAGCGCCACCATGAGGCCGACTTTTGCAAAACACATTTTTTAATGTTACTCCTACAGATTTTCTCCAAATAACACACAAATCGGTACACAGTATCTCTACAGTCATGTGATCAACACGGATCTGTCCGACTTTCCATATTCCATCCCGATTGGCTAAGATTGGCTTTCAAAGTTAGCAGGATTGGTTCATTTTTAACAAAATGCCTCAAATCATGAACGCAGCATGCACTTTCCGTGCAATTTCCACGTACATTCCCACTTGGCCCAGGAAGAAATGTCACTTGAAAACTTTAAAATCAGCCTCATGGTGGCGCTATAACAGGCCGATTCACGCTTTTAGCTATAACTGCACCGATCTGCTTGCAACTTTGCACGCACACTCCTTAGAGGCCAAGGAAAAACCTTTGCCATGCATTTTTCACATATGCCTTTTAGAGCGCCACCAGGAGGCTGAGTTTTGAAAAACACATTTTTTGCTCTTACTCCTTCAGATTCTGTTAAAAAATCACGCAAATCGGTACACAGTCTCTCTATAGTCATGTGATCAAGATGGATGTGTCCGATACTTCATATTCTATACTACTTGGCTAACATTGGCTTCTAAAGTTTGCAGGATAGGTCCGTTTTGAACAAAATTCCTCAAATCATGAACGCAGTGTGCGATTTCTGTGAAAATTGCACACACATTCCCACTAGGCCGAGGAAGAAATGCCAACCTCTTCACATTGGCCAGTTATAGCGCCCCCAGCTGGTCTAATTTAGCAAACCACATTTTTGGTCAAAATGCCTCAACTCATGAATGCAGTGTCCGATTGCCGTGCAAAGCCTAAGAAGAAATGGCACCCTTTTCACATTGGCCTATTATAGCGCCACCAGGAGGCCATAATAAACTAGCTGACCTAGCGGAGACTTGTGCTCCGAGGAGCACTTTTTCTAGTTCAGAAATGTTTTGTTTGTTTGTTTGTTTTTTGCTATATACATTATTTAGGTAAATCTATGCTATTTGCTTGTCCACAGGTGCCAAGTATGTTATTTAGGTAGTAGTACTGTATATTAGACAGCTGCTATGTTTTATATCTACCTGACATAGTTACTTTGTAGCACTCTAAAAGCTCATATTCCTGCCACCTATGCCAGTCTTGCACTGTAAGTATATTATAGTATAATATTTAGCATACATGTAAGCGTATGCTAAATATTTAAATTGTAATAGTGCTGTTGTGGTCAATGGATCTTTGGCGTAGTGATATAAGCCCCATGTCTGCAGATTACAGGTAGATGGGAAAAAGAGACAAAGAAGCCTGTTCAGTGGTTCAGCCAACTACTTGGAGGAAACAAGGTAAAACTGACAAACTAATTGACACGCTCATATAACAACTGACATGGATCAAATGTTTCCTCAGTGTGACTCAAATTAATATTTTCTATGTTGTGTAGTTTGGGTATGCTGGTCTCGACATTGTCCAGCTGAGATTTCTACGGTTACACAGCCACACATCTTTCCAGAGTGTGACAGTCGGATGCCCAGCCAACCAATCCACTAAAGCTGTTGAAACTAACACATCCAATAGAACGTTCCACTTCCTGGGAGACTCCAGTACAGAGATTGGTCCCTGCTTTACCTCGTTGACCAGGAATGGTTGTGAGGTAAGTCATTGAAGAGTGCCTTGAGTACTTAAAATCTACATTATTGCCATTGGAGCAACTGTAACTTAAAGGGGCACTATCGCAATTTTCAACATGATAAATGTGTTGAAGGACTAACTTTCCATTAGCAGCTGTAAAAGTGAGCAGTCTTCTGTGTGTCTCCGAACTATCACTGAAGATATAGTAATAAATAAACCTATTTCTTCCCGCTGGGGAACTTCAAGCTTCACCCATGCTGATCAGGAATGCACATCAACAGTGTGATAGTGTCCCTTTAACAGTTAAAGGTTAAAAAAAATCCTATTATTTTTCTAGAAGTTACTTCATACCAACAATCTTACTTTAAAAGTAAGTCCTCTTCACATGTCTGTCTGTCTGTCTGTCTGTCTGTCTGTCTGTCTGTCTGTCTGTCTGTCTGTCTGTCTGTCTGTCTGTCTGTCTGTCTGTCTGTCTGTCTGCCTGCCTGCCTGCCTGCCTGTCTGTCTGTCTGTCTGTCTGTCTGTATGACTTGTCTTGTCATGTGTCGGTCTCTTTGATTATTGACCAGGTGGAGGTAGTGGTGAAGGTTAGAGGGAGCTCAGAGCTCCATCGAGGTGATATGGAGCTCCTTCCTGTCAGAGACCTGGGAGTGGAGATGAGAGGGACATCTCTCCAAGAGCCTGAGATATCTGCTGTTGTGGGACCTCTCTGCTTCTTGTAGCCCATGAGCAGCATGTGTGTGTGTGTGTGTGTGTGTGTGTGTGTGTGTGTGTGTGTGTGTGTGTGTGTGTGTGTGTGTGTGTGTGTGTGTGTGTGTGTGTGCAGGCAGGCATACATCTGCGTGTGTGAGACTGGTGTGAGACTGTATGTGTGTGCTCCGTGCACGTCAGTGTATGCATTTATGAGCATTTTGTGTGTTAGCATTTTGTGTGTTTACGTGTCGTGTGTGTGTGTGTGTGTGTGTGTGTGTGTGTGTGTGTGTGTGTGTGTGTGTGTGTGTGTGTGTGTGTGTGTGTGTGTGTGTGTGTGTGTGTGTGTGCATGCTTGCGTGTGAGCATATTCATGTAAGCACTTTCTACAGTATGTGTTTGCATGTGAGTGCACACATATCTGTGTGACAAATGTGTGATTATGCGACATGATGAAATGTTCAAATTAACTGACTAAATGTAAATAAGTGTTTTTAATCATGAACAAATTAGCCTAGTGTTTGAATCTTTTGCATGAAATATTTTGATAGGATTATAGTGCTGGACTTGATTTTATTTATTAAATTGTCAAACGCCTTTGTAATGATGAAATACAATTGTAATATATAGATCATGGGTTGTTATTATTATGGATGTAATTTATATACTGAAATCACCATGCAACTTGATTTTTCTTTTCTTTTTTAAACTACAATCCTATACTCATTATGTGCATGATTTAAGGCACTATCATAATAAACAGATCATCATGTGAAACAAGCCATCTGCATTTGGCAGGCTACAATGCAGATTTTGTTCTTTCTGTGTAGTAAATATGCCATAACAAAATACATTTCTACACAAACCAAGCAAATGTTATGGTTATATTTGATGCCACCATATGCTCCGGCATCTGTGGTTCTGGTCTTTTATGTTCAACTAGAGGTCCGGGCGCTGGTCTTTTATGTTCAATGCTTGGAAATGGGAAATTTGTTTTTAGTTTTTATAAGTGAATAGAAATGTACCCAGCATTGCCTGTGTTCAATAGGCACAAAGCAGTTTGTACACATGTTCCGGAATGGTTAGACAGTGAATAATTTTTATAAACATTTTATTGATTCTTGATATAAATGAATGATCTCACATGTATGCGGAAGAAGCAGTACAGCTTCCGTCATGGCTTGCGAAGAAAGCACAGCATATGTCTCCCTTGTGTTTTTGTACATGCATTTTGTTTATTATTTTGGTGTCAGCATGTTGGCACTGGAAATACTGTGTTCTTTCAAATGTGTTTGAATAAGCCCGTAAGGGATGGGCTGTTGAGGTAGCCAGACACGAAAATAAAAATATTATTATTCATTCATTCATGCAGATCTACTGACTTACAGATGTACCAAATAATGTAATGAAGTTATTTACTTGAAGCTTCTGGACAGAAAATGTTGGTGGCTTTGCCATCTGTAAAGAGCATTTACAGATTGTTATCATTTCCAATGCGGGAACATCCATCATAGGGCTGACCAAGTTGAGGCCACCTACAGTATGTAGTTTGAGCAGAATATTTGGGGGGTGTAATATAGCCTAACATAATTATGAAACATGATGGTTAGAGAATAGGGATGCTTGTAGGGATGTTCCAGGAAAGTTTTTCATGGCATTCCACAGTTTTGGAATGGGTATGGGCATGTTTGGGCTCTTTTGGTGTGGGCATGTCATGGCAATTTAGGAGGCTAGGCCTGGGTGTTGGAGTGGGCTTGGCATGGCATTTTATGGGGTTTGGATTTTATACGAGTGTGGCATGGGTTTTGACCTACCCATAAATTCCCTGGATCATAGCACACCGCTATGCAAATGTGAGGGCGTGCATGAAAAAAGCACGCACGCACGCACACACACACACACACACACACACACACACACACACACACACACACACACACACACACACACAGACACACACAGACACACACACACACACACACACACACACACACACACACACACACACACACACACACACACACACACACACACACAGACACACAGACACACACACACACACAGACACACACACACACACACACACACACACACACACACACACACACACACACAGACACACACACACACACACACACACACACACACACACACACACACACACACACACAGACACATGCAGAAAAGTAGGGACGCCCAAGTACTGCTTCTAGGGAGCAGAGCCTGGGTTTGCCATGGGCTTTGCTTGGCATGACCTTGCTTTGGCATGGCATTGTGTCTCTTTTAATGAAAAGAGAAACAGGCCAGCCAGCACTCAATAATGTTCTTTGTAAAGTTTGTTTGCCTCACCGAGCACTACAATGGTTACAGCCTTCTTCAGCATCTTTTCATTGAAGCCGTGCACCTGTAATGTTGCGTGGAACACCTTGCCATGACTTTCCCTTACTTACTTACTTCTTACATCTAGAGTATGACCTTCCCTGGATCATCTGTCTCTATGCAAAGCCAACCTGGGATCATGTGGGCATGCTGTTTTAGGGGGCGTAGCTTGTGGGCATGGCCAGACAGACAGACAGCCAGACAGACAGACAGACAGAGAGACAGACAGACAGACAGACAGACAGACAGACAGACAGACAACTTCAACTTTATTATAGATTTACAATAGAAACCCTGTCCTACTCAGAAGAAAGACTGGCACCATGGGGGATTTTATTTGTGTTTGACAAAATACTACTTAGCGTCTGTCTTTCAAACAAAATACTAATTATTAGAGATGCAAATGAATGTAATCCTTATATAGGCTATATTTTTTTTTTTTGAATTACTGATGCAAGCATGATACCCAGCCCAGGTCATAACAAAAGAAGACTAAACATGGATGAGAGCAACGGTGACGTGGAGCAGGAGAAGAGACTTTTGACCAATCACAGCGAGCTGCTCATCACATCACTTCATTATTTACATAGTGGGAAGCAAGTAGGTGATCAGTAGTAGTGTTGCCATGTCTGCTTATTACAAGCGACTTTGGGCTTGTTTTTCTGTAAAGTTGCTTGTAAATATTGTTTAGTTGCGGGTTGCAGTTTTTGGGGCTTGTTTCTAAAGTGCTGTTGCTTATTTGGGCTTGTTTAAAAAAAACAAAAAAAACAGTGGTTCTCAAATATTTTCATGTCAAGGACCCCTAAATGTATGAATGTATTTGTCCCTTAACCCCCATCTGAAACTGTATTGTGCCAGGGTATCCCATACCAAATTTGTGTTGTTAGAATGTTAAAAAAAATTGGCTAATTAAAAATAGCTTATGAATATAGATTTTTATTGCTCATGTGGCTTCTTTTGGGCTTGTTTTCCTAGACCTGGTTGCTTATTTCTCTCCCAAAAGCTGGCAACGCTGATCAGTAGCACTGCTGCAGATCTGCTTTCAAGACAGAAGGAGACCTGACAACTCAACATAAATAGTGTGCGGTTTGGAACAGTCGAGAGTAACTGACTAAACTGAGGGACCTGCCGCTGGCTGCACGGAGAATCAACAAGTAAGCATTGAGGAGAGGAGAGACATCAAAACATTGAATGAACGTTGAATGAAGCCACAGCTACTCAATATCAACCTGTTTGCTACTGTTTGTCAACTACAAGTACCGTTTTCTCATGTGACATTAAGCTGTCATACGTATTTGCAGTTATAATTACTGTTCATGATGAAACCAAGAGGTTATTTACTAGGAGTAGCTTGCTGGCTAGCTGTTTAGCGTTCACTAATTGGTCACACACACACACTTGTTGTCATGCTGGCTGTCGTGAGCTACCTATTAGCTTTATGTCTCTGTCACCCTTTGATTGGTTTCATTCATAGAGGTATGGTTTCATTCCCAAGTGGGCTTCATTTGTATGTTGGTCAGGATACAGGATAGGTGGGCATTAGTAGGGACATCTGGGCACCTGGATGTAAAATTGGCTATTTTGTCTAAAATATTAACATAGAACATTAGAAAAATGGTCTTGAGCAAAGAAAAGTATACATGATAGAACATACTTAAAGTTTTTTTGTTAAAAGGTTAAAGCACTATTAATATTTTGATAGTAATCATTGCTTTTTAGTGTTAGTTCAGTTACAGTCTCCCTGTCTCTCCAGCTCTTTAATAAACAGAAAATACATATTCAGGTGGGTGACAAAATCTCAGCCATTCAGGAGAGAGTACCCATTTATCAGCTTCATTTTTATAGTGTTCCAGTTCCAATTGTGTCTGCTCATTTTTTTAATGTCTTCATTAACCATTTCACTTGTTTAATCTATATCCCGGCTGAGTTCTCTATCCTGATGGATAAAACTGGTATCCCGACCTGAAAATGCTTTTTCTGTTTAATAAAGAGGTGAAGAGACATGGAGACTCCTTACTGAACAAACACTCTATAGCAATGGGTACTATCAGAATATAGATATATAGATATATTTTTACCAAATCACTTACCCTACCTTTTAACATTTTGGACAAAATAGCCAATTTTACATCGAGGTGCCCAGATGCCCACCTATCCTGTATCCTGTTGGTTAAACCAACATCCCTGGTACTCATGATTTTTTTTTTTTAGGTAATTGTTGGTGCGAATCATAAATAACTATTACAAAATAATAGGCATAAAGGTCAGGTCAGGTGATTTGCTATTTATCAAGTGTTACCAGTAACTTACCATTAGTTTGCAACTTTCCATGATAGTTTCCAGGATGGCGAGTGAGGATGCCAGTGGTTTGAGGTCCAGGAGCAGAGCCCTCCCCAGGATGCCAATCTTCCCTGATTTAAATTCCAACTCCATTGTCGAGGAGAGCCCTGAAGATACTGACCAACCAGACAGTGGAAATGAACACAAAACCAGCAATGGTGAGACTGACTGAATACTTCTGAATTTATGCAAATATATATTGTTTGTGTTTTTAATTAGAAATGAAAATGTGAAGAATTTTCATAATGCAAATTAGAACATTTGTGGAATTTGAACTCGAATCACACTAAACTGTCCATGAATATCTTTTTAAATGTAGGATTGAGACATAGCTGCTCTGTTATCAGTATGTAAATAAACATTTATTGTGTCACACATGGGAAAGCATTGGTCAATAAACTGATTATGAGGTCATGGTGACACTGAAATCATGTTGCAAAATATAAAGGATTTTGATCTGTACTTAGTCCAGCAATGAACATTTGAACAAATTAACACATTTCCGTGTTCGATGCTTTGCATTTGCGTGATTGATTGCAAAATCTAAACGGATGTTCTCATACTTTAGGATTTTGCCAAAATGTTATAGTGTTAAATTCTGTTCCCTGTGTTGACCTACAATATGAATTTATGATTGACTATCTCTGGAAATGCTAAAAAATCTTTGACTCTTATCTTTTTGGTGCTTTATTGGGATAGTGTTGTAGAGTAAAACCAACCATTGAATCATCTGATGATAGGGAGATGATTAATAAATATGATGTGGTTTAAAAGCATTGTTATGGCTTGGGCGAAGGCCAAGGCCAAGTCATGTAAAACAGGATTTGTCTTCATGTCCCTTCAACGTAGACAAACACTGCTCATGCTGCTATAGAACCACCCATGTCCCACGGCCATAAATGAACACAGAGCATTGCAATGTGCCCCAGGAATGCCTGCTGAAGTAAAAGTCGGATTATAAGTTAACTTAGGCTAAATGTGGAAATGTTGTCAATCTATAGATTTACCAGTAAATGCATATTTCTTACCAGTGGGGTGGTTAAATCTATTGATTCCCCCCAGTATATGTGTGTATTCATTTCCTGCATCGTAATGCATGTATATATTTCCCTGGTAAAGCTAGCCCCACTGGGAAATGTAACAGTAAAGTAAATGTGTATGATTCCTGTCTTTCCACATTTATTGTTAAATAAAAGTATTGTAAAAACTTTAACTTTTTTTTTTCAATTAATCTTAGCTATACCTGCATTCAGTGCATTGCTATTATGAAGCACTGTTGTACTTGGAGCTTAAAGCTACCCTCAGTAACTTTCTATCTCGGATCTTTGAAACCCGGTCTCCAGTGCAAATGCTGACATATTTTACCACTGAGCTAATGTAGCGTTATTATACTCTCTGTCTTGTTTTTCAGAATGTTTTGCCACAAATGTCAAGCACTCAATCACTTGATATCAAACAAAATGGCCTAAAATGTAAGTCAGGATGGCATTTAGCCTAGTTGCCATTTTACATCATAGAATTCAACCAAGTGAATTGCTTCCACAACCATACCTCATCACCCCGTTGAGGCAAATCATCTCACAAGGATTGCCCAAGTCTTTAGTCATGAGATTTGACGAGGAGTGGCTTATTTACTCATTGCCATCAGACAAACCTCTGACCTGAAAACGAAGACATCCGGGAATGACCTGAGATGACCTTAAAGCAAATCAGTACTTACTCACTTGTTCTGTATAGACAACCAGTTGTCTGTTTCCCATATTCATGATAAAATGTTGGGAAACCGTAGCATGTGTGGAGGAGAACAACTTCTCCTGTTGAGATTTGGCAACATGAGGTCTTTTATAACTAGTTAAATATGACTCAGACTGATGCAATTCAGCTACCCTGAACTTTGCCGTTGTGTGACACTTGCTATTGGCTAGCATTCAATTTACTATACCACAAGATGAACTATAACTCAGTCATCAGCTTTCTGTAGCCTACTTGTTAAGCAAAAAATCTCTGAGGAAGACGCTAGAATGGGTTAAATGCAGAGATCACCTACTGCAAAGGAGTGCAGACCAAATTATTATTATTATTATGCTGGAATTAAGGGAATTGGAATTCTCAATTTACAGTTTTAGAGTTGACCAAGCAGAATCTCACTCCTTTATGGAGTGATTTGGTGCCAGGAGGAAAGTGAAGAATACTGTATGAAGAAGAACTAGATTTTGATTTGATCTAAGGCAGTGTTTTCTCTTATTATATATTTACAGTTGAAGATAATAATGACTGTCAATGCTTAAACTTCTCTTATCATTTTGGTTGGTAATGTGTTGTCATTTTAGGGAGTGGCAAAGGGTTCATCTTGTAATGTCATTTGTTGATATCACTGTTGGCTTACTGCAGGCTTTGTCTTTCTATATCATTTCAGGAAAGATAGAAGTTGAACGTGTAATCAGCAAGAAACTGCAGCTTAAGAGGAAAGCAGAGGTCAGTCAATCACATTATGGATTTGGAAAAAGACTCTTTATGTCGGAGAGAATTGATCTGCTCCACGAAACCGCTTCTTTCCTCGCACCTGTGCTGTACATTACGAAGAGATGTGAAATTGAGTAAGCCATTATCTATCATATGATGTGATTGGTAATGTGATGACCGTCTTTCAAACAATCAGCCATACATTAAGAGACTCAAAGATTGATTGACTTCTTTATTGATCATGAAAAACATATATGTGACAATAACATATAGTGTATGGCCCAGCATAAGGATGAATGCAAAAAGCTCACTGCTTGATTCCATTGCGGTCCATCGTATGAGATGTGGCTGTTTGCATGCCTGGTTACTAGACTTTAGGTGGATGTACACAGTACTTAGACCATTCCTTAGCAATACAGCTGAGTATTATTATTTTCCCCCCATGCATGTTTTGAATTTACATGGTACCAAGTCGGTGGAGCTCTCTTGTGGCGTGATTGTGAACATCACTGACCTTGGTGAAGTAATTACAGACATACTTAAGAACTAAGTTGCTAACTATCTTATGCACCCTACTTAATTTAATTAGTGATACTCTTTCTTCCACACACTTTTTCTTGGACGGTGTGAGACATGGTTTAGGCCATTACTGAAAAGGATCTAAATAAATATCAGATTGAATTATCGGTTAATCAGAAAAGACTATTTTGGTAATTTTGTCCGTAATTTTCATATCATAAAATAAATCAGTGATATTTATAAGATAGTGTTATGTGTTTTTATGCCTTTATATAAACATTTTACATAACTGCATATAGTTTTTATATTAATGGTTATATTAACCATTTATCTGTGTCTCTGTCTTATCTGTTCAGTACTTAAAGAGTGACCTGATACGTCAGTTTGACAGCCATGTAAATGAGTTTATGGAAAGTCTGATCGAGGAGTCGGCCAGCCTGGAACCTGCTCCTGTGCCTGTCGTCTTCTCACCCCATCTGTCGGACAAGGAGAAGAGGTATTGATTTTCACCATCTTAACTGTATGCTGACTCAGACGCTGTTCCTTACACAGTCACACACTGTGACTGTCTGAACCTAAGCCTGTTTTATACTTAGTTGCGTACGGGTTTCGTACACTGAAAATGGCAGATCTGCAAGCTGTGAGCTTGTACATATTTTTGTTGCCCAACACCAATGCGCAACGAAGTATAATTAAGGCTTCAGCACCCATTTTTTTGTCCTATGGGCCACCCATTTTGCCACCCAAAATGGGCACCCGATTGTTGTCCTATTGGCCACCCAACAAGCACCAACGTAGGCTAAAACAAACCATGATAAATATTTACTCATATTAATTGACCCCAAGTCTACCTTTTGCACTACAAAATCAGTAAAAATGTTAAATTAACACTTTAATCAAATGCACTCATTCTTTCAAACATACTACTGATTCATTCATACAATCCTGTTCTTAGTTTGATAAAACTGCAACTTGTGGTTGTCTCCCTTTAGGCATCTCCGTCTTCCCCATGGCCCGGGCAAGCAGTTTGTCAGCCGCAGGTCCCTCTTAGAGTGAGTTACATTTCTGAGATAGAGTGTGTGTGTGTGTGTGTGTGTGTGTGTGTGTGTGTGTGTGTGTGTGTGTGTGTGTGTGTGTGTGTGTGTGTGTGTGTGTGTGTGTGTGTGTGTGTGTGTGTGTGTGTGTGTGTGTGTGTGTGTGTGCGCGCGCGCGCTTACTTTCTCTATTCCCTGTTTGTCCACAGTGAGCTGTTTGAGGTGAACCATATCAGGACCATCTACCACATGTTCATCGCCCTCCTAATCCTTTTCATCTTCAGCACTCTGGTGGTAGACTTCATCGATGAAGGCAGGTAAGGTACAAGACCAGGATGGTACAGTAAAGAGTTGGTGGGGTTTTGAAAAAAGTGATGTGCTTGATTTGTGTCAGTGTGTGTGTGAGAGCTTCCTGTCCTTCACAGTCATGCATTTTGATGATTAAATCGGATAATTCATTCTGATGGTGAGATGTTTTTCACCCCCTGTCTTGTTGAAAGACATAGAGTCAAAGTCACAACAGAAAACAATGAAAAGTGTCCTGCCTTTAAAATGTACACAAAGTCTCTCATCTCTACAAGGTGTTTTGTCTTTGTCTCTCTGCTTCAGGCTAGTACTGGACTTTGACCTACTGGTCTATGCATTTGGACAGTTCCCCCTGGTGGTGTGTACATGGATCTGCATGTTCCTCTCTGTGCTAGTGGTTCCCTACACCCTCTTCCAGCTGTGGGCGCAGAGTCAGTCAGAGTCTTGCAGCCACGCCAGGCTTTGGAGCCTGCTGTTGGGCTCACTGTTCTTGCTGTACCATGCTGTAGGCCTGGGGTTCCTGCCTACCTATGTGGTGGTCAGTCATGCCTTGCCACCTGCATCCTGCTTCGCCATTATACTGGAGCAGGTAACTGGTGTCTGACTAGTATGGTGGAGTCTAGTCTGGTCAAAACAATTACAGCTAGAGTGAAAATCCAGTCTCTGTTGCTAAATATTGTGATCATATGTCACAGATTGTGATAATCCTGATGGTTTAGGCTTCATGAATTTAGAACATGTTTTATTTTTTCATGTTCTATTACTCTCTGTTGTTATAGCAGGCAATTCTAAATGAAATTACATTTAAATATTGGCAAATACCGGTATGTAAATATTCTGATTACTTAAACTACTTATTCTTAATAAATTATTCATTGTGGAAGTTTCTTTTGTAGTAGGAAAGCTGCCATGGGCTCATAGGCTATTCATAGGCTATTTGCTAGTGGTATTAAGGCACTAGGTATGTAACTTTTGTATTTATTTATATAAATGTTATTTTGACCAATCGGTAGAGTATATTGATATTAATACAATAGAACTTAAACAATTGCGGTGGTTGTATTTGGTCTCCCTGCTCTTCTATTGAGACCTTCTATTGGTCTGATTTCACCACTATTGCCAGGTGGTACTGCCTAGAGGTAAAACATTCCGGCATTCTCTTATACGCTCAGTGGTAAAACTTTCAGCACTTGCGCAGGTATGTGTGGTTTGAATCTGGCATAGGACATCATTTCTCTAATATGTGTCTATTTTTACCTGAATCCAGGTGCGTCTGATGATGAAGGTCCACTCCTTTGTCAGAGAGAATGTCCCCAGAGTCCTTTCCTGGGCAAAAGACAAAACCAGTATGTAACTGGCCTGTTGCAAGACACTATTGGCTTATTTGGCTAGTTTTCCTCTTCTGTATTCAGTAGAAACTATTGATTCTGACCCTTTATGTGCTCTATTATTGTTGTGTGTTGCTAGATTGGTGAGCTGTCTTCTTCTTCCCATCTCCAGGTCCAGGTCCGGTTGTCCCTCAGTTTTCTCAGTACCTCTACTTCCTGTTTGCCCCCACTCTTATCTACAGAGACAAGTACCCCAGGTAAATCATTTGCTTTTGCTTTTTTTTTATGTCATCATTGATATTATTGGAGGCACTCCTCACTGTCCTCTGATAGTAATCATTTCTATCTATCATCTATAAAATCATTTAGATGTATTCTAATATAAAACTGGTAAGGCCTCTGGATAAGTGCATAGATGAAACTATAAATATAACCCATATGATTTATGAATCTTTATACCTCACTTGTTTTGGCAGAAATCCAGTAATCAGGTGGGGCTATGTCGCCACAAAGTTTCTACAGGTAACTATCTCAGTTGTGTAACTCACTAATGTGTTGCTCACTGTGGCATTATATAAAACTAGGCTCTGGTTTCTGGAAATTGATAGTCTCTCTCTTCACATCTGCCTGACACCCCAGGTGCTTGGTTGTCTCTTCTATGCCTACTATGTATTTGTGCGGCTGTGCATACCACAGTTCCGCATCAGTCGGGGGCTGTTTGACCTGAGGGCCATGGTTCTTTGTGTCTTCAACTCAATCCTGCCAGGTAGGCCCATCATACCTAATGAATAAACGTTATATAGGTATTAACTTTTTGTACGTTAAAATAGGTTCTATATTTCTTCAAATCGGTGTAATATATTGTAATGTTGAGAGGAAGGGAGACTGAGAAGTATTTAGTGTTGTGTGCGTTATTATCACAAATGACTTCTGTCTTTTTTCCTCTCCCCTTGTAGGAGCGTTGGTTCTCTTTCTGGCATTCTTTGCCTTCCTCCACTGTTGGCTCAATGCATTTGCAGAGATGCTTCGCTTTGCTGACCGCATGTTTTACAAGGTACTGTTCTCAAGAGAAATCCTGTAGTGTAGAGTCACTCTCGTCATCTAAAACTTGTCATTAAGTATTGTTATGTTTTGCATTTTGCAAAGGATTGGTGGAACTCAACATCCTTCGCCAATTACTATCGCACTTGGAATGTAGTTGTCCATGACTGGCTGTATTACTATGTGTACCGGGACTTTTTGTGGGTGAGTGTTTGTTTTTTGCCATCTATGCAATGCAAACAAGATTATTACAGTCATGTAAAACTTTCTGCTACTGATACAAATAATCAATGTTAAACAAAGTTGAAGACTTGTCTCTTTTCTCTCTCTCTCCTCCCTGTTTGTCATTCTAGATATCACAAAAGCGCTTCAGAGCAGCAGCCATGTTTTTTGTCTTTACAGTGTCCGCGGTGGTCCATGAATACATTCTGGCCATCTGCTTTGGCTTCTTTTACCCCGTCCTATTCTGTCTCTTCATGTGCTTTGGAAGTAAGAGGAATGACATCACATCCCACTTGATTGAATTTATATATCAACACCCATTACAAACGCATAAGACTTTGACACATTAGACCATGTCAGATATTGTAGGTTTTCAATACTGTTGTGTACACTGTTCAGTGCTAATGCTGTAAAATGTGTTTACACCTAATGGATCATCTATTTCCTGTCTATTTTGTGGGTCACAAAAGTATGGCTCAAGTATGCGACTCTGCCATTTTTATTCTTTGATCCCTCCACCCATTTCCTCTTCTCTTCCTCCTCTTCTCAACAGTGATGTTTAACTTCATCCTTCATGACCAGAGGAAAGGCCCCATCTGGAACGTAATCATGTGGACATCTCTCTTCCTCGGTCAGGGGGTCATAATCTGTCTGTACTCTCAGGAGTGGTACGCCCAGCGACATTGCCCCCTGGAGGAGGTAAACAGTGCAACAACATGTTACTAGTTACTAACATAGACTGTAAAAAATCACACCCCGTGTGAAGAGAGTGGTGCCTTTGAAGAGCTCCGTATCGTATTGATGTTGTCATCAATGTTTGTTTATTGGACATACATACATACGGACACACGGACAAAGTCAGATATAGGAGTGGTTGGCACCACTAAAAAATAATTATCGAATCATGTGGATCTCAGGATCTATTATGGGAAGGACAGTAGAAGAGTAAGTTATGGTCATGGTTTTATAGTCGCTGAGTCGTTGGTGTCCTTTTGTTTCCCATGGTGCAACGTTATTCATTAGTGACTTGTCTGCTAGCTACGTAATGTTAGTCATTGGTGACAAGTCCACTAGCTAACGTACTGGTGTTAGCTGTAACAATTAAATGGGTATGAATTAAGATGGAGCTGTTCCATTATCAGAGCTAGGTCTTCTTACACTACAAGCCAGCAATAGCAGTAAGATGCTTTTGGGGGACGATCACACTGCTCACCTGCTGCAAACAAGAGTTCTTCTGTTTGGTTGGGAAAGCTGTAGATGTGTTAATTCATTGGTTCTGTGTGTGTGCGTGCATGTGTGTACTATGGTATACTTGGCAAAATAAATAACAGACAATGCTGAGCATGACCTCTGGGTTGAACTGTCAAGAACTGAGCCTAGAATAGACCTGCTGAAAACAAACACCTCATTAGGACTGACTGAGCCTTTCTCTCATCCTGATAGACATACATATAGAAAAATATAAAACATCCTGTCAGGTCGGTAAAACTATAAAATAAAACTCAATGTTAGGGCTGAGGGAGATGGTTTAAAATGTCATTATTATTTGAAGAAAGTAAGTATGGATGTGAATGAATGTATACATACAGTATGCACATTTGAATTCACAGTAATTTGTCTTTGATAGTTGACCAATTGTTATGACAATTATTATACATTAAACACATGTCTGTGTGTTTGGGACCCTGGGATACACCATAATTTCACTTTAGGGTCCCAAACTGAAAATGTATAATGCTGCGTTAACATTGGCAGCTACAAAGCTACCTGCCACCATTCATTTTCAATGGAAGCCCGATACAAACTGATGGCTGATACTTGCTGCAAAGCTAGAAAATAAAGTTGAGCTGCTTTTAGCTGAGTTCACACTGGCAGCTACAAAAGATACGAAGCGATGCAGCATATCAAGGAAAATATAATGCCTGGCGTTAAAAAGAACAGGAAACTGACTGATGCAGATTTTCTCGCTGCCAGTGTGACTGCGGCATTAGACCCCATAGACCTACTTACCAGCCATAGTGAAATACACTAGTATTTGGGTAGTGGCTGGTATTTATAACATTGTATCAGCTGGAATAGAGTTGTATTTACTAAAGTGTGATGGCGTTTTTGTTTCAGCCCTCCCTCCTAGAGTTGTTAAAACCTCGGTCCTGGAGCTGTGACCATCGGAGTCCCAGCGACAGACTCTGACAGTGCGCATAGCGGATTGACAAAGACCAATCACCGATCAGAATGAATGTGACCAGGAAGTGGACAGAGACGACCAGCCTTTCCATAACTGTCTAGACCTTTTTTTTTGTTTGTTTGTACTTTTCTGTTTTCTTTTATTGCACTAATGTACTGGCTTGATTGAATGATTATTTATACTGTAATTATGTACCGAAGGTCTTGTAAGAATCCGCCAAAACCAAACCCCCTCTTTGGCAAATTCACAAAGATGCCTTATTTATTGTAATTTCTGTAAAGGATATTGAGGACCACAATGAAACAAAAATGCAGCTACATTACAATGTTTGTTTGTTTTTTTTTTTGCTGTGATCATGTCTGTGAAAACGCACTGTGCCAATATGATGAGATGGCAGCTGAATGGAATCATTTAAGCCTAAATGCAGTAATAATTTATATGAACTAAAATAGCAATTCCTGTTATGTATTTCTATTGTCTGACAAGGTCTGCTGTTAGTGGCGGAGAAGAAATTTGCTAAACAACTACTGTTTGGTTTACTGTGTAGAATTAAGGATTTAACCAGACCTTGAAGTGAACCTCAGTGGCTACTTAAGCCTGATTTATACTGTGCTGTGTATAAGGTGTTGTGTTGTTCCTAGAAATTCTAGGTGTTGTGCAAAGAGAATAGACATTATTGTAACCTTTAAAATTGTATTGGCTTTACTGAAACGGAAAATGAAGGTATATTATTGGAATTACTTTATGTAGAGGGTGGATAGAAGAATATGATGTTTCAAATGCGGAGGCCTTTTTTGTAAACCATATAAACTCGTTCCCAGTGAACGGTTAACATTTCGGTCAGATTAAGCTATAGTTAGTATTTTTTTCTGAACATACGGTACAACAGCTGAATGCATTGTAGAATACAATTGAAGTATTGCAATGTACATTTTTCATGTTTATTCAAATATATATTTTATTCTAGAACAAAATTAAGAGTGTTTGTATGTACAGTGACTAGATACGTAAATATATTTTGGATTGGACCAGTATTGTATCTTTTGCTACTTAATTAGTGAAAAAATGTACTGTGACTGAGTAATTTAGACATGGATACACAGCATAAATATGTTTTGTAGTTTAAAGCACATTGGGATGGATCTACAAGCCAATGGGAGGTGAACTGCCTACCTGACCAGTTGTAGTTGTGTGAGCAACTATTTGCTTTTGTACAAGATTACAAATTCATTTCACAATCAATATTACCAATTCCCCATGGGAGATTCAATGAAGGTGCTGTATTTATTCTCATCCAGAATTAAATGAACAATGTCAAGTAAAAACCAATGGTCTAATGTGCACTGTCATGTGTAACCACAAGGTGGCACTGTATCACAAGGTTTTACTTTCCTTAGATCTCACTTTGCTCATACCATAGGCCTACTTGTCACTTTTTCTTCATGAATAAAGTGTAATTTTGTCAAATCTGTATAATGGAGTATGTTAATTGGGGTGGTTGTGTTTTGTCTCCCTGTTCTTTTATTGAGACATTTACATTTTGTCAAAGATCATGTCTCACTTAGACACAGGATCTGTCAAAAATGTTGACTTGATGGTCAAAATTCAGTTTATCCCCTGAGCAAGTAGGTAGGCTCTATTAGCCCAATGGTAAAAATGTCAGCACTTGCACAGGAAACCGGGTTCAAATCCGGGGTAGAAGAGGAAAGTTACATAGAGCAGCTTTAACTTATGGGCAGGTGATCTTTAAATCTTGTATATACACTGTATAAACTGTAGATATACAGTGTTTAGCCTACTCATTGATAGGCTGTGGCCTAGGCCTACATCCACTGATAGATGTATATTGTATGCTTTCATATTCACTGTATTTATTTAATAATAGATTGACTGTACAAATGTTCACTCATTCAGCGATCCAGTACAGATATCTATGGCCAGCAGTTCAGTATTTTATTTTGGAATTTATTTTATCTCTGATTACTGATATATGACTATTTGAAATGACCTGTTGGGGATCAATAATAAAGGTTTAGACTTCAAATTAGAATAATTTGCGGTTTGGCACTTTGATATAAAAAAGCACAAAGTACAGTTCTATACTAAAGGATGCTAAAAGGATTAAACCCAAGAAAGCACTTTGGCTTGTTTTCATTGGAGTCCTGTGTATTCAATTCATCGAAACATTTAATGACAAACAATAACATACAATACTATGCAAAAACATCATATAAAGGAGTAGTACTCAAAGAGAAAAATATGTACAGTAAACAGTTCGAGGGTGCATTTCTGGTGATAGGCTTGGACTTTTTACAGGGTCCAGTTCTGAAATGCAGCCACCTGTAAGTGCTGTTTTAGAGCGGTTTTGAAGTAGAGTAAGGATTCACACTTTTGTTATGACTGTTGGTAGGGCATTCAACATTTTGGTGGCAGCAGTAGAACAAATGTAACCCCTTGTTTGTGCCAAATCTGGGTTGAACGTGATTTGTGGAGCTACCTCTCTGGTGTTGTGTTTGTGGACTCTTTGACATTTTTGAAGTAGTTTGACAGATACATGGCCATGGGTGTCTTTGTGGTGTAGTGTATCTTGTAGACCAGGCCCATTGCACGTTGCTGTACTCTGTCCCCTACCCTGATCCATCCCACCCTAGCAAAATGAGCAGGGGTTAAATGAGTTGTAGGTGTGAGGCCAAGCAGAAGTCTGACCAGTTTGTTTTCGGATGTCTGAAGCCTTGTTTTTAAGGCCTTTGTGGTGCTATGGTACCATGAGGACGGTGCATGCATAGTCAAAGTGACATTGGAGTGCTCCTGCTAGAGTCCTCAATGTATTCCTACTGACCAGTGAGGAGATCCTGTACAAATATCTTGTTCTTTGGTTGACTTTTTTGATTACTTAAGTTGCCATTTTTTCACTGGAAAGATTTGCCTCTAAAATACAGCCCAGGTAGGTAATTTCCTCTTTTCTTGTGATAACATCACAAGAACTTTGTCACCCACTTTGACTGTGAAGCCATTGTCCTTGCAGAGGTTTATTTTGGACCCAAAGGCAATGGATTCAGTTTTACCCAGGTGATTTTGTTATCAACTAGCCTGTGCAAATTTTACCGAGTTTAGAGCTAACTAGGGTTTTTTCACCCTGCAATTTGTCCTTGTCCGAGGCCAGGACAGCCGAGTCATCCACGAACAGTCACAAGCTGATGCCATGTATTTTACATATAATAGGAACAGTAAGTATGCTTCCTTGCTGAATGCCACAGCTCACTGGGAAGGGCGGGGACAGGGTTCCGTTCAACTACACCACCTCTCACCTCCAGATAGGATTGCATCCAGTTCACAGATGTGATATCAGTATCAAAACCAATTGCTTTTAGCTTATCAATCAATATAGAGTGATTATGGTGTCAAATGCCTTTTGGAGGTCCAGCATGACAATGCCCCAGTATTTGCCCATGTCCACCTCATGTTTGATGTGGTCTTTCAAATAGAGTAGGCATGTGTTGAAACCAGATTGGAATTCGCACAGGTTTTTTTTTCAGCAAGATACTTTTCAACCTGTTCATATACTATGATTCTTCTGAGCATCAATCAAATCAACTTCACACCTATCACTTTTACACAATAACTGTGCAAATGTACCATGCAAATGTAACGGCAGAGTAACGGTCCCATTTGGTTAGATTTTGCACACCTTCGTCAGAGTTCATGAACTGTGAGGATGTCTGTGTGTGTAGCAGCAGAGCTGTTCAGAGGGAGCCCGGAGCCACTGCCCACTGGGGTTGTTGTTGGGTTGAGGAGGTGACCGTCCTGTCCGGGGATCACACACACCGAACCCCCTCCTCCTTCTCCTCCTCCTCCGTTCGTTCGTTGAAACCAAACACATCTCGTTCTATCCTGCGGTAAAGATGGCGGCGTCTGAGGGGGCGCGCAGTGGCCGGAGAACGGCCAAACGATCCGGATTTCACTGACTCTCGGACGTCGGGTAACAGATCAGTGACCTTGCGGGCGTTGGTTGGAATAGAGTGGATCGTTGACATAACGCCGGGTTTTTGGCTTTGTTTGCGGCGGCAGGGTGGGTGGGTTTCACTGATAATAACTGCTAACGCTAGCCGAGTGGCTAAGCTAGCGAGCTAACACAGGCTAGGCAGCTAGAGAGGGGGTTGAGGAGGAACGCTATTCGGAACAGGCCGCTCCAGTTGGGGGATGTGAGCCAACGGCGCCCTGCAGGGGGGGGTTTGGCTCGCTTTAAGTCCCGATCGTCGGTACCACAGACTGCGGGGATGGGACAACAGGTAGGCCGTGTGGGTGAGGGCACGGCGACCACCGGGCTGCAGGCGCCACAGCAGCCGCACCAAGTGAAGGGGAACCGGGGCAGCGGCGGCGCCGGGAGGAGACCCCGAGAAAGCAGCGGCACCACCGGGACACCACCGGGCAGGGCTGGGGCTGCAGCGGTGAACCTGCCCGACCCGGGGATCAACATATTCACCCAGCATTCAGGTAAGGCTATATGACACACTATATAGAGGGGCTGTGGTGTGTGGTTGGGATGAGAGGAAGGGGGTCGTTTTTTATTAGTGTGACTGATTTGTATGCGTTTCCTAGTGGAGTGACTGTAGGACGCGTTAGCGGAAATGGCAATGCCAACCAACCTTGCCATCCATGCCTCATCCACTTGTCATCAACTTCAGTCAGTGCTGAGCCATTTGCAAGTTGCAGACAAAATGCATTTGATCATCGTTATGATGACCATTGACCGGAAGACTCGCCCCAAAACACAGTCACCCCCAAACTAGTGGTTGTTGTATTCTTGTATTCGTTTTACTGAGGTTAGGAATAGTTTTACTGAGGTTAAGGTTATGCATAGTTTTACTGAGGTTAAGGTTAGGAATACGTTTAGGGTTAGGCATAGTTTTATTGAGGTTACGTTTAGGAATAAGGTAAATTTTGGGCAGTGGTGTGTTCTCTACCATGTTACGCTATACATTATGACCTGCAGAAAAACATCGTAGCCAAGCGTATCCCTCTTCTAACCATTTCATCCATTGAAAACGCGCTAGCGTATCTCCATGACGTGGAGGGAATCCGAAAAAACCTTGAACACACCACAGGTTTTAGGCATAGTTTCACTGAGGTTACGTTTACGAATACCTGGCGACGGTTCCGAGGTCGCCGGATTTGGCCCGGGTCGAGCGTGTTTTGGGCCGAGCGTTCTTGGATTCTCTGGTTTACTACCCTCAGGTTTAACTGTGTGTTCTTACATGTGAGTGTGTTTTATTCCATGTGATCTGATCATCCCACCCAGATAGATAAATAGAGACTGTTTGAGGATATATATGAAGAAATAGTCATCTGAGGATTGCACAGCTGTATCCTGCCTAAGGGACATGCCTCTGGGTTAATGCATAGCTAGTTTAAGTTCACTTTTAAGGCCCCTCTTTGTGGTACTTTGCCTGGTAAACAATGATGTTGCCACTGGGGATTGAGTAGCAATTCCACTCCATTAACTCACTATAGCAGCTACAACAGGCTCGCATTACTACAACGAGTGGTTTTCACAGGCTCACTTACAGCCACCGCCTGATAATGTCCTAAATGACTGGTTCACTGCACCCTTTGATTCTATAGCGACCTTGTGATCTTTTCTATTGGTATGTGATTGCAACCGTCCAAGTTACAGGGAGTATTATTATTACCAATTTACAACCAATCACTCATGCTTAGCAACATCTTATCAAGTCTAAACTGTCCACAACTGTCTCCTAGAGCAGATCTATAGTTATGTGTTGTGGAATGAATCTGGGTTTACAGAAATATTCCGAGCACCAGGTTAGGGGTGCTCCCTCACCTAGTAGCACCGCATCTATCACTCACGCTCTTCAGTCTGAACCCTGGCTGCAGACGAATGGTCATCTCATCTGTGAACCGTGAAGAATAGAATAGAGTAGAACATCTACATGGCATGCACAGAAGCATGGAGAAACAGCCCTAGCTTTAAATTCTTCACGCTCTGAATAGACTGACCCCTTCCTCCCAACTCTCTCTCTCTCTCTCTCTCGATCATCCCACTGCCCTAAGCCAACTCTGGAATCAGCACTGTCATGTGGATGACAGGATGTCAGTGTTCCTCCACTGGGTGACATGTCTGACTGTCACACATCCTCTGGGAAGACGTGTGTTAAGCTTTCTCTCCGCGGGTTAATGATGGCCACTTTATGCCTTCAGTTTGTCTGTGTGACTGGGCGCATTGTTTTGGGCTGTTCCTGTCTGTCTTTCTGTCCCAACAGCACTGCACTGGGTCCTCCTAGATAGCTGCGTAGTTCAAATCTGCCATGTTCCCTTCCAGTAGGTAGTAGGGAAACATTGAAGAGAACAAGGAAGACACGTGAAAGGTTACAGCAATCTAGAACTGAGTGCATTTGAAGCGCCTGACTGTCACATCCTCACAGCAAAGTTCCTCGCCTGTAAGCACGTACACAGGCAAGGGCTGCAAAACACTTACTGTCTACACTTCACTTTTCTCTCTGCTGTCCAGGCAGGAGTGGCCCTTTTTAGAGCAGCCTGGGTGCAGTCAGTCAGTCAGTCAGTCAGTCACTCTGCAGAGAGACACTGCTACTTCTCAATGCACACAATGATGGGAACAATGACTCTTAAGTGAGGAAGCTTGAGACTGTGCACTCAGTCTACTTCTGTCCATTAAAGAACCCATTTTATTGGAGAATATTTATAGCAATAATGACACAGCATTTCATTGCAGTTTTAGGTTGGTAAAAGCTGATCAAGCAGGTCTTGAATGGTTCTCTTTATGAGTTCACTTTAATCATTTCAGAATTGGGCACCGAGCTTTGGACTCAGCTCTTCATATAATTGGGTCTTGTCAGGATAAAGTTGTGATCCGGCTGATGGGATGATGTTGTCATTTGAACACTAAGGCGATTTATCTCCTTTTTTTGCCAGGGGAAGGGTGATTACCTTCTTTACCACAAACCAACACACAGTTTTAATCTTCAGCCTAATCCTGATTTATGTAGTATTTAGTAATGCACTACACCACTTCCTAGGTTTGCAAACCAGTGTAATGCAGAACTGAAGAATTAATTCTGTAAAACATGTCTTTCTGTGTGGCTTATTTCTCTGTGTGACTTTTCAGATAAGTGCCAGAGTGGGTAACTGGGTATTATTTGATTTCTTGTCACTAGTGTGCTTGAAACCAGTGAGTCACATAGGAAACAAAAGGCTATGTATCAACAGCAGGCCTACCCGCTGGCTTCATGGCCCCCTTAATCCCCCCCCCCCCCCCTCAGGTGTTGAGTGTCAGACCATAACCTCAAGGCAAGGTGAGTCAGCTGCCGCCTCTGCTCAAGCCACCCTGCTGTTTTGCTAGGATAGATGAGGTGTTGGCAGCCATCTCATGTGCTGATCCAACAAGGAAGACAGGCAGACACCTGGAAGAAGTATTGGTTGAAGTGCAGCAGTTGAAGCAGTGGCAGCAATTTATTGACAGGTCCTTCAGCCACGTCATGATTTCAGACCCCCCCCCCCCTTTACCCCTGTCACTGCAGTTGGTTAATCTGATACAAACACTGCAGTGGGGGTAGACCTTCAACTGAACTTCAACTTGTGTGTGCATCTGCTGGAGAAAAGGCATTACCGTCATTTGAGCTTCTATTGTATGTTTATGCGTAAATTATTATTTGTGTTATTATAGTAGTCGTTACTTTTTAGTAGGCAATTGGAGTTTCCTCATGATAATGCAGACATGATAATGACGCATAATGTCCATACTTGGAAAGCAGCATTAATCAGCCTTGTAAGAAGTTTAGCCAGTCTCTCTGATTACTGTATTATTGTATTATTTAAGTGTGGTGATTTTACTTCAACAGTAGCCCCAATAAGGCTCCTCTGGAGGTTCCTTTATGCATATAATCATGCAGGTTTTTTGATGGTGCGATTTAGCCTTTCTATACTCATAAGATCAAAGACATTGGGATGGATGAGAGGATCATAGTTTTTGCTGGCAGCAGTGTACGTGTAAACGTGCAGCCTGCTGAAGCTCAGTAAAAGCTGCCCAGAGGAGAGTGGAGATGACCGCATTCAGGATCCAAGGGCTGTAAGCTGATTTGCATCAGGGGTGAAATGAGATTAGAGACAAATCCACTTTTCTATAGGCTATATGGTGCAAAAGCACCCACAACTAGGATAAGGCACGCAGCTGCACTTTCTTTGGGCAAATGGAGTTTCAGAAGCAGTGGAGGTCACGGATGAGACTTTAACAAGCTTAAGAAGTTGATATCCAAGCATAATGAATATCATTATGGAAGTGGTTGGCCACTCCTAGTGACTGGAGGTTACCACTAGGAGGAGCCATGGACACACCTCCTCTTGGTGAAACTGTGGAAATTAATGGGAAACGGACAAGAAAAATCAATGGACATGGCACACAGATTGTGATTAAGAATTTCCCCCACTCCCTTTATATAAGCATAATGAGAGTATGAGGGCCACAAGTAATTCTGTCTGTGTAATGTGTGTATATGTATTAATCTGCTCATCTGCCTCTGCTCTTGGCCTGCTTGTCACATGAACATAGTTAAACATGGTTTATGTTTGAAGATTTAATGTAGCTGTGTGTTCTCTGTATGTAATGGTTGCACGTTTAATAATTTATGTCTCTGTGGCTTCAGTGTCAGCCAAGCCTCCACTACCACTGACTGCCAAACCTATCTAAAGCCCCCAGGCAAAATCCCTGCCATTAGCCTCATAACGGGCGCACTGACTGACTCTCACCTCCACTTTAGCCTTAAACATCATCTCATTCTGCATACCTATGCTTTGGATGCCTGCCATTGAACGCCAGATAAAGCCACAGATTGTATAGAAAGAGATGTACCAAATGTCAGTAAAAAAAAACTACTTTGGACTGCAAAAAGCAGTTTCCCATTATTGCCACACACAGGAAACACTGTGTATTCTATCTACCCGGTAAGCATAAATGAGGCTAAGATTTGCCTAGTGACAAAATTGTGTTATAGAGAAGTGAGAAAATGAATTACTGAAGGCTAGCTAAGGTTACCAACCCTCTTAATAAGGCAGCCTTTTCTGGATAGTACACAACTATTTCCAATCTGAATTATGCCCTGGAGATTGAAATCTGACTTTTGACCACAACCCCCAGCTCCAACCCTAGCCTCAGCATATGCCACCAGTTCACCCTATTCAGCTCCCAAACCACAATCCTCTGTTCTCCTCCCCGAGCCCCTGGAGCTCCACAGCTCATATCATTTAAGCCTGAGGATTAATCAGCACACAGAGGTAGTGAATGATTGGTATCCCATGCTGGCTGTGCAGATGGCGAAATCGTCCATGTCATGTCAGGCTGACCACTAAAGTTACTGTCTTGCCATTTGTTGCAGCAAACACAGTGCTTTCCATCCTGAGTCTTGTCAATAGAGAGATTATTTGTGATTTCTGTGTATGTACAGTAGGAGGGTTGCGCTGTGTTGATGCAGCAGTTGGAAAATGAGATTTGGGTGGGGTGGTGTGTGCCAAGCCTGTTTAGTGTGGATTTGTTTCAAGGACCAGTCCTCGTCTGCAGCCATTATCACTGCTGCTTATCTGCTGGTTTGCAGGCTGGAGACTTGGCCCAAACATGCACCCACATAAACAGATAAGCAGCACTGAGAGAGAGACACCGAGATGCACACATACACCTACACACCACCCTTTCCCTTTTCTCTGTTCTCTCTCTCTTAATCACATAAATCCTAGCCTCCCCATTCTCAACATAATAGGTGAACATAGGTGATCTACAAGCTCACAACGCGTCACAGTGTGTTGTGAGCTCAGCTTACCGATCGCATATTTTCGACGAAGAGATTTGGTGTAAAGGGGGAAAATGAGGGGCCCAAGTATAGACCCATAGGGGACACTGGTCAACAAAGTTTAATTGGTTAAGGCCAAAGTAAACCTTTGTCGGCCAACCACAGCCAGGTCCATAGGGGCAAGCATTGGCAGTGCCAGTTATGAAAAAATACCACTTCTCTGACAGAGCGCTCTCGCTGCGCCAGTGGGTCACCTCATTTGCAAAACAATGCCCGTATTAGTTCTCAGTGTGGAAAATGCTGCAAACCCCACTTCCACTCTCTCTGCCCAACTGTATTGATTGGCTCGAAATTTACCAGCAACAGGCAACGATCAAGTGCTGATTACTTTTTCAAATTGGTTTCCCCATCTCTTCTGTGACTGTGAGGTCCATATCTATACCCCAGCACCCCAAAATTAATCATTTACCAAAATTCTAGAAACATGTTTAAATTGCATTTAAGACTAATGGGCATATTTCATTAACAAACCCACCTTGTAATGCCCGACATTGAAAAAGGATTTTTTTTTTACATTTTACATTCATCGTAAGTACACTAGACTTAATTGAATTGCATCCAGCCACCCACATGTTCTCTCTCATCACTGCATCCATAAACCTCCTGCCTTCCTCTTATCCTCCTCTAGCCTGGCAGCTCCATCTTCAGCATCATTTTCCCAATATAGCCCTCATCCCTCCTCCGCACATGTCCAGACCATCTCAACCCCGCCTCTCTTGCTTTATCCCCAAACCTTCTAACCTGGACTGACCCTCTCATTTCTGATCTTGTCCCTCCTTCTCAGTCATTCCTAATGAGTATCTTAAATTCTGCCACCTCCAGCTCCACCTCCTGTCTTGTCGTTGCCAAGCCGTACACTATAGCTGGTCTCACACTACCATCTCATGCCTTCCGTCTCACTCTTGCTGGTACTCTTATGTCACGAATCACTCCTGAAACCTTCCTCTCCTCCATCTATTCCACCCTGCTTGCACTCTCTGGTTTCAAATGAGATGTGCTTTTATGTTGTTCTTATGAGCGTAAAACACATTTTAGGTTGTGAAACTATGTCAGGACAAATTAAACTCCACAGTTAATTAAGGGGAAACACTGGGGTACAAGTGGCCACTGGTTGTCTTGCTCAGCATTTTTTGTGACCAGGGTCGTCGGGGAAACAACCCTTACTGTTTTTAGCCAAAGCAACCACTCTCTGCTGCTCCCTTGGTTTCTCACCCTCCTTTCATAAAGTTCACATTGATATCAACTTTATTTGAAAACTCAGTTTTTCAATGAGAACGCCTTCTGTGGCGGTAAGTGTTGGAAAGTGCCAGGAAAGCTACCTTTAGTGTAGATTAGGGTTTAAGATTTTCTGGGAATTAGCTCATTTTAAATCCCGGGAATTTGCAGACATTTTCCCGGGAATTCCCGTTAAAGGGTAAAAAAAAGAAGTGCCCACTAAAATGCATTTATACGTAGATACTTAAATAGACAATTTTACATCGAGGTGCCCAGCTGTCCCTATATTGTGCCCACCTATCCTGTATTCCTAGTAAGCATTGACACCTATCTATTTGCTATTAAATGTGCAAGAAAACTATCAGATTGATCACATTTAGAACAAGATGTTCCATACCATATATATCGGGAGATGATTGGGGTAGCCACCTGTGTGACACTGGCACTGCTGCTGGGGTGTTCTGTGTTTCTGACGTGATGTTACGTTACGGGACTGTTTGCTCTTGTTTTGGGCATTCTGTTTGATCAGACAGACCACCATGTGTTGTGCCGTTAACACATTAACTTTAGTCTGCGTTTTCTCTTCAGTTCTGGAGATGTGGTGGAGTTAGTAGGCTTACTAAGCTATCATCGGTCTAAATACCCAGGCGCTGTGCTGGTATTCGTGGCAAAACGCTCGCCCCAAAACACAGTCGCCCCGGGACAAATCCGGCGGTATTCACCTGGTATTCCTAAACGTAACCTCAGTAAACTATGCCTAAACTAAACTTAAACGTATTCCTAATTCTTAACCTCAGTAAAACTATATTTCTAACCTTATCCTCAGTAAAACGAATACAAGAATACAAGAACCGCTTGTCTGCGAAAGAAATGGGGGTGACGTGTTTTGGGGCAAGTCTTCCGTTTACCGTTTCTACCCGAGCACAGAGCGGCGCAGACTGAACATATTCCACAGGAGGTCCAACCTGGCTGGGTCCTACGACTCCTACGACAAACTTACTGGCCTTCTCCTTGTGTTTTATTTTGTTCATTACTGTTACATTCAGTGCGTCCCATATTGGTTCAAAACGGGACGATGGGACCCTGGTCGGCAACGCGGCAAGCAACTTGGCTAAATATAATAGTAATAATTCCTCCGCTCTGTAGATAGGTTTTTCTACTAATTAGTAGTAATTTCCAACAAGAAAAAAACAACCTTCGGGATCCCGGGAACCAAAGTCAATTCCCGGGACGGTAAATACCTCCGGGATTCCCGAATTCCAGGAATCCCAGGATTAAACCCAAGTGTAGATGTAGCTTAAGTGCTGCTATTCCTGGGGAAATCTATCCTCTCCCCTCTAGTCTCTTACATTGTAATCACCCTCCAGTTGACCAGTGGGTCAGAGGTCCTTAATCTGCAATCCAGTGGCACTGGGCTGGGGACAGTAGTAACATTTCGAGTTGATGGATAGTGGTCGGCTTCCTGCGAGCTATTGCTGATTTGTAGATTGATTTGTTTGATGATTGCTCGACTGTGATTTCCTAATGGTGAGTCATCTCCTTGTTACTACAAAGCTGTTGTTGAGATTGCAAATTAAGCCAATTTGAGTCTTAGTGAGAGATTAAGAGGAAAAAATAATACAATTTATGTAAACGGAGAACCTTAATGTTCAGTTTACAGGTGACGTTAGGTGCCATGGTCTCCTGTGGTGCATTTGGCAACCATAGGGATTTTAGCTGTCTTACTGCTATAACTGTGTGGAAGTGAAGTAATCAGGGCTTCATCCTGTCTTTTATACTGTGAGTGACTCTTAAAGCAGATTAAACCTACCTACACCACATCTTAACCACACCACACACGGATTAGCTAGTCAGACATTCGGCTTAGTCTGGGATACATGTTGTCTTACGCAATCACCACAAAGACACAGAGAGGGAATAGCCTCTTCGTTGTGAATAATAACACACCTCTTACCTGTGGCATTTGGGGAGTTATTATAGATAGATGGATAGATTTTCTTTTTTAAAGATCCCCTGGGGGATTTTCAGTCGCCCAGAGGCAGCACAGCAGAGTTACAGGTATAGAGTAAGGAAAGTACTGTCGTATAGAGCGATACAAAGGCAAGAAAAACAATAAGAACAATTATCTAACATGTGTGCATGCATACCGACACACACAACCAACCTACCATAGCCATCCTTTTTTACATCATCCTGGTTGTTTGCAGTCTTGTAGCTTTACGAATGATTTGTGGGGCAGATCAGCAGTGAAAACAAGACAACGCTGACAGTGAACATAGTCATGTCGGCATCACCTTTCCACACTTTGTAGTGCTCTACTATTTCACATCTGTCTGGCTGTACAGGAACAATAGTCCTTCATTATTTTTGGAGATTGAGCGGAAATACCTGTCAGCTGCTGAGAGCCACAGTCTCACTAAATTTTCCACATCAGGGTGACTGACAATAATGAGTATTGAGTCTTCAAAACGACAGCTATGAGAAAGAGCAGAATCAAGCCTCTCTGAGACGTATCTAAGCTCTGCATGGAGTGTACGTTAAGAGGCTATGCGTTAGGCTTTAGCTTGACAGGCCATATTGCAGGCTGGCCCTGAGGTGTGATGCAAACCACAGCGGAAGAAAAGGAAGTTCCTCCAAGCCATCACAGGCCACTCTGCATCCTCTCCACTGTCACATAAAGCAGCACTTAGCCATGCTGCCTGGAGGGAGGCACTTATATCCCATTATTAACCCATAACAGGCCCTAAGAGGGCTGGGCAGCGCTGGGCTGGCCGAGCTGTGGGTTAGGCCTCCATTCATCTCCATTCTCCTTGATGATCCATTGGCCCTCAGGCCCAGCCTGGCCATTGTCCACTCCCTAATTGGTGAACATCGACTCCAGCAACAGACAGACTGGCTATATTGTATAGACAAGAAATGACTAGACAGCATTCCCAGCAAGTAAGCAAGCGTGTGTGTGTGTGTGTGTGTGTGTGTGTGTGTGTGTGTGTGTGTGTGTGTGTGTGTGTGTGTGTGTGTGTGTGTGTGTGTGTGTGTGTGTGTGTGTGTGTGTGTGTGTGTGTGTGTGTGTGTGTGTGTGTGTGTGTGTGTGTGTGTGCGTGCGTGTGTAATTACTCATGGAAACTTATGTTACGTGGATGTGTTTCAGGCGGGGCCAGGGTGTGTGATTGAGGATAGACTGAGGTTCTGGACATGAGGGGGAGGAAGTAGCAAGTGTGTACATGTACCTACAGGGGCGTAGTCGTAAGGTTACAGTAGTAGGGGGTGGCAACCTTTTCGGGCACGTGATCACTCTATTGTTGTTCAAGGCTGGCGTGATCAGTGAAAATCTTATATGTAATATAATTTGAATAAAACAAGCATAGAATAAGTAAATAATGTAATAAAACCTAACAAAGAATGAGTTAATCATTTAATATAAACATTAAACAATGCATGTAAGATAAATTCTGACTATCTGGGGAAGCTAATGTTGTTTTGTTTGTTTGTTTTTTAATCAACTCAATTGATCACCTCAATAGCCCAATCTGATTACCTGGTAATACAATCAAAAATATATACAGTATGTGTCTATCCCTCGGCAATGGACTGAACTAAATGGTGTTTTAATGGACAGTCTGTTTATCACTGAGCAGACGGGCTACATTGTAATAGTATTGACTTGATGGTGAAAACAAGGCCCTAAAGAACAAGAGAAGGCCTTCCTCATCCAATCTACACACTTGATGTGGCATCAATGAGGCTATTGTCCTGTGTCCTGTTTTCATCAACAGCTGGCTCCTCTCCTTCCGTCCCTCAGTCTCTCTCCACTCCTGCGATGGCAAGTTTATAGACTGCTCCTCGTGGGGCCGAAGCACAGTAGAGTGCTAGCTACTGGGTGTTCTGTTGTTTGTTATGCCGTGGTCAAAAGCCATCCTGACCTGTATAGAACAGGGGTTGTCTGCATGCATGTACAGTATGTATGTATGTCTGTTTGTTTGTCTGTCTGAAAAGAATACCAGTCACTGCATGATGATATGAAACAGAACCACCTCTGGCCATAAGTGAAAGCAGTATGAACAGTCGGCACAACTAGGACACAACTAAGTCGAAGTGAAACTGATATAGTGTGAAAGTTGGATCATAATTGAGGGATGGACTTTTTTTTTTTTTCAGTAGACTAATGCCAGCCAATTTTCAAGTTGAGTAGACTAGTCACATCAAGTTATCATACCCATATATGTTTTAGGACATCTGACTAAATGTGTCCCAACAAGAGCCATATGATGGCAACAGCCTATGTTTTTTAGGTGATTTCCACAGCAAAAGTTAAAAACTAGAAGAAAGAGGACTGTGCCACACACTCATGGCTCTAAAACTACAGCAGTGTAACGTTTATTTGCCCATAGTTTGACTGCCCTTAGCTTAAACACTGACCAAACTGTTTATTAATAGCGAAATTGGTGATCAATTGAAAGCCATTTAGATTGCTACAGAAATAAATGACCAGGCCAACGATAACCAAATAGCACATAAGGCAGCACACAATAAAACATTATTTTCAGTGAATCTTTCTATATCGTGAAGCACTTTTGTACTTATAAATGAAGTATGTTATCTAAATTCCATTAGCTATTAGTATTTCCATTTGGCCAAAGAACCAAACTAGTCATTGTGAGGACAATGCCATGCAGATTCACCACTGAACACTGCATTGTTATTTGTGCAGCTTATTATTAAATCTGGAATCAGTGGAAAGTGTCGGTGTGGCATATGGATCAGGGGATCACGCTGAGTGGAAAGCAGCAGCAGCTGCATTGTAGGTGAGAACTGGCCTTAGATAACCTGTACACCCCACAGTCAGGATTAGTAAACCAGTGCTTTACCATGAGGCAAAGGACATGTATGTCATTTCAGTTGTTTTATTACTACTTTCATAGATGTAGAGCAGGGTTATTATAGTTAACTAAATCTAAAAGGGAAAGAAATATTACCCTAACCCTAACTAAAGCATAAGCAATGCAAAACAAAATCAATGCAAAAGTAAAATCATCTTGGTTTTAGTTATTCCACCATCATATCTGATGTCATGCATTCTTTCATCCTACCCTTTTCAGCTTCTATAAATAAGGTGTTTCCTCAGCTGAAAAATGTAAGACTAAAAAATAAAACAAATTTTGCAGAATTTGCACTTATAAAACTAACTAAAACTAAACTGTAATCAAACGCCAAACTGAAAAACGAAATAAAAACTAAAGCTAATGAATATTTCAAAACTTTAACGACTCTGATGTAGAGGAACGCAGGTCCATCTCGTCTCCATGCCTTCTGTCAGCTATCTTCCTTCTGCCTTCCACTGTCCCCTGGCCTCCACAGGAACGGCTCCGTCCTATAGGGTTGTGTAATACCTTGTTGTGGATGTGGGTCTCATCCGTGACATTGTCTCAGCTCATTGTTAGGGGCTTCCTAAGGGCGGACAGCCGCCTATCTCCGCACACACACCATCACTCTGCTCTCCACTGTTCTCTCCTGCTGGGTTATTTCTGGATGTTCACGCTGCTTTGTTTTGTTCACCCAGCAGCTAAAAATAATTCCCCCTGTCCAGGGGCTTCAGATATGGTCTGTATTGTTTCTGATTAGGGCGTGTAAGTGATGTTGTTGTTAATATTCTGGTACAAGTGGGCATGTGTAGGGAAGGCCATATACACAGACACGGGCATGAGTGTACACACACACACACGCGTGTGTGCACTGCACACACAAACAGCTGCAAGAAGAAGCAGGGGTCCCCTATTGAAGCCAAGGAGATTCAGTATCACTATGGCGATATGTGTACAGCATGCATGCATGCGTGTATACGTGTGTGTCCCATCTTTCAGGACCAGGGTCACCTCTGTCCCAGCTGTCTTGGGGGCTGTAGTGGGGGAGGGGTGCGGGGGGGGGCACTCAGATTCACAAACGCCATCAGCTCTCCACTCCTACACAAAGGCAACAGTCTCCTCAGAACGCACATGTGCTGTGCTTCACAGCAGACTGACAGACACACACACACACACACACACACACACACACACACACACACGCAGGGACACAGGCGGACACACGCCTTGCACCACGCACACCAACTGCTGCCTCAGTCAAAACTCTCAGCGCTTAAAGCATTGATCTTTGCCAAGCAATCGGAACAGCATTTATTGATTTATTTATCCATGTATTTTTAGCAGTCGGAATTCCATTTAGGATTTATACGTGATTTCATTTATACAGCTAAATGTTATTTTCGGTATTCATGTTTCACTGGAATCGAGACTTGAGAGTAAATATGGGATACATGGAAATGAAAGATGCCAGCACTCACAGAGATGTCTTTACGGTACTTTTTTTATTTACATAGGCAGTAGGCACAGGATTGATGGGAAGCATGCAGCCGCGTTTTGGCAGAGCCTTCAATACTCAAGCGTAATAATGAAACGAAAACTAAATGTGAAACATTCCGGTGTGATTAAACATTCCAGGGAACACGGCTATTTTGATAAACATTGTCCTAGCCTGCATAGAAAAAAACCCATTCATACACACACACACACCCCCACACACATAGGTTACATTCATTAGAATGACGTATCATGAAACATACCAGGGAAGACTGCTATAGGATATCGGGAAACATTGTCCTAGAACAGTTGCAGACACGCACAGCACACACACACACACACACACACACACACACACACACACACACACACACACACACACACACACACACACACACACACACACACACACACACACACACACACACACTCCTCCAAGCTAAGCATGGGTCAATAGGATCTCTCCCCCCGAGGAGAGAGACGTGCCATCTGCTGCAGACCACAGGACTGGACTACGCCTCACACACTCCTGGAGGACCCACACAGCAGATTCATCTCATCTTTCCTCCATACCATACACGCGGCCCTGCCCCCAAACTCCAGTATTCCCCCATCCCCTTTGCAAGCCGTCCTTTCTCCCACCGGCCTCCTACCACCACGTTTTTTTGGATATGCCTCACAGTGCGTCCAACCACAGAGAGCAGCGGTCATGGCTCTATGTTCTCCCCAGATGAACCTTGGAAATCCTCACTCCTCCAGGCCACATCAAAGGCAGTAGTGAGCGCCGGTAGACCAGACCTCAGGGGCCTCCCGACAGACTCCTACTGAGCCGGAGGCTCCGCTGGAGCCTCAAGAGGTGTAGACGCTCTAATTCAGGGAGCCCGCGTGGGCAGAGTACTTCGTCTGGGGGGTCTGGGTTTCTTTCTGACTCCCTCCGTGTCTCTGACCATACTGGTATTCATCCCGTTGGAAAGTTTAGAATACCAGTCAGGGTTTGGGGGTTTTTGGTAGGGCGGTGGGGGCTTATTCTGACAGAAAATGTAAGCTCATGGTCATAGTTTTTAGCATTTGGAGGTTGGTCAGTCGCTGCGTAGTGACAGGGCGTTCTAAAGGGACTGAGACTCTGTGGTCCAGACAGGGCCAAGTGGATTACTGTGACGGTACCGGACCACACACCAGAGCAGAAGATGTACTGGGAGCTGTGGTTGAGTCAGGTCACGGCCACGGCCGCGTTGCAATGCAAGTTGGTCCAGAACAAAGGTAAGGGAGAACCAAAGTCAGATCTATAGGTGTGTAGTTGAACCTGCATCAGTCATGGCTGTAGCCGCCTTACTGTTGCACAAATAATGAAAGTCTTGCTCAATTGCCTCTTGAGGATAGTGTTGCATTTAACCCATTAAGACCTGGAACGCGTCTGTGTCACTTTAAGATTTCTTTGGCTATTCAAAAATAGCAGATATACAAGCTATGAGCTTGTAGATCTGCTATTTTTTGAAAAATCTTGAAAAAATATTTTTCTGTTTTTTTTTTCAAAAAACGTAGGATTTAGAAAACATTTTTAAACATCGCCTCAGGTCTTAAAGGGTTAATCACTGTCGGGCAGAAGCCTTGTATCTCCATATTTCATCTTTTTATAATTTCTTCGCATGACAGTATTGTGCAAAAGTAGCAAAAATGGCTTCGCTCACAATGTGTCGCATCGCGACTTGTGAGATTATAGATCTGCTATTTTATGTATATTTGAGAAATTTGGAATTCTTTGACATTTTGTGCCTTTGACATGGCCCAAATAGGGACACCATGTTGAAAGTGGTCAAGTCAGTCGGTTTTATAAATACTTCTAAGCAATGAAAATAGTTAACAAGCTTGTGACTAAACAATAACTGCTACAATGGATCCACTGGAACTCAGGTTCTTTTTTCCATTCCTTGAAAAGTAACTCTTTTGGACATAGGTTTCCACCAAGCAGCGACAATATTCTGCATGATGGTGTATATATAAGTCTTTATGTTGTAGTGTCAGGGGTAAGTTAACACACTATAACCCAGAAGAGCTCAGATGGTGGTTGCTGGTTGGGCAGCTGTATTGGCCCTGGCATACTGCTGCCACGTGGTGTAGGCTAACAGTGGACAGTGGCACAAAAGTTAAGTTAATCTAATGTTAAAATCCCTCCCTTTTAAAGGTATTTACTTACTGTACAAAACACTGATGTTGAGAAGGTAGGAGAGATGGCAGTTGTGTGCCTTGTAGTGGTCTTAAAAAAACAACTAAGCCCTCACCTTTGAAAAGCTTGGTAATTTTTTGGGCAAATCAGTTGGACTATAGCAAGCCAGCCACCTTACTTTTCATAATTATGTGTTTATCCCAGAAGCTTTTCTTATTTTCTGTAGTTTTGTGAGCACATGCAGCACTTATTTTTGTCCTCCGTTGTAGTAATATTAGTAATAATTGCATATTTCTCAGGAAAGTGAATAATTGGTTTAAACACTATTGTACTGCACACTATACTGTGTTATCCTTGTATTTCAACTGCCCTCTGTCTCACTCACTCAGCAGCTGTCGAGGCATGCGGTGGAGTTTACTAGCAGCTGTTGTGTATTTTGTGTGTGTGTGTGTGCGTGTGTGCGCGCGCGCGCTTGTCTGTATGTATGCGTGCGTGTCCACGTATGTACGGTATACTGTATGTGCGTGAATTTCCATGGAAATTGAGGCATTCTGTGAGAAAGAGTATCTTTGGTATCACATGTCATTGGCTCCTCCTCGGTCCTGCTCTCCTTATATTTAAGTGCAGATCAACCCTTCCAGATCAGTTTTTACCTGTTCAGGCTAGACACCGGGCCAACTCTTAGAACACATACGAGGAATGCGTTTGAAGTGCCTGCGGGCAAACAGCAGCTATGAGGAAGAATGGGCGACCCTGACCAGCCAGCCTTGCACTGAGTCCACACTGACAGGTAGACAGACACGCAGACCACGGGATGCTCCACGGGTTCGGACATTTACAGCATCTGCTATCTGAATCTGCTGCTTTTTGATTACAATGACTTACTCTTTCTTTCTTTCTTTCTTTGGTTACATGACTTTCTCTTTCCTTCTTAACCCATTCAATCCAGGAACGCATACTGTGTCATTTTAGATTTTTTTTTGTTGCTATAACCATTATGTTATACTTTGGGCTATTCAAAATTAGCAGATATACAAGTTCATGGCGCGGCACCGAGTGCCGTGCTATGAGCTTGTAGATCTGCTATTTTTGAAAGAAAGTTTGGGGGTCCTTGACATGAAAAAGTCTGAGAACCATTGATATAGCAACATACGTTTTTTCAGAAAACTTAGGATTTAGAAGACATTTGTAGATGCGTTCTGGGATTGAATGGGTTAACTGTCTTTCATTACTCTGCCACCCTGCTGCCTGGAACACAGCTGGTTTTTCATTCTTTAGACTTATCATGAACTGACAGTGATCTGGCCAGCTTGTGTATAATCAGCACTGGCAGCTCTATTTTGCGCAGAGAAATTCTTTATTTAAGTTGAGAACCGGGAATGCACAAATCTGCATTAATTTTTTGCTCCCAGTATTAGTGTGTTTCACTGTACATTGGCTGTTTTTATGCATGTACATCTGCAAGTGTGCTCCTCCTAGCACACCTTTATGTTCACCGTTTTCCAAGGTTAGATTTGTTCGCAGTGTGAATATACATAATCATCTATTTCACAGTGTTTTTCCTCTCGTCTCTCCCGCTCTCTCTATCTCTCTGTCTCTCTCTCCATCCTCCTCCCCCGTCTCTCCAGAAGCTCTCCACCGGCCGTTTGGCCTGGACTCTGCGGCACTGACGGAGGCGGTGCGCTGGAGCTCCAAGGAGAACCTGCTGGGGGCTGCCGAGAGCGACCCCAACCTCTTTGTTGCACTTTATGACTTTGTGGCCAGCGGAGACAACACGCTCAGCATCACCAAAGGTATGGGCTAAATAATGAATGAGTTAAGGGAACTCTTGAACCTTTTCCTGACATCTCAAAGATGAAAAGGAAAGAGAAGCAATAGATTCCGAGCCTTGACGTCAAATCTGCAAGAGTCTTCTAGCAGCATGTCAGTACTTGCAGTGAGCTAGCTACCAAATGACACAGTATGAATGCATAATTGTGATGAAACTAGGCCTGAAAGACACACGTGAGGAGATTGTGTACTGGTTTCACTGAGAGATGATACTCTATTGATGATCTCAATATTGATGATTAATTTATTCCTGTAGAAATCTCACCTGGATGAGCAATGTCACTGGTATTTACAGTTACAACAACAAAGAGAGAGGCCCTTTAACATAGCAACACTGAAACACCAGAGTCATCAGCAAGGATTTCCATGCCAGGCAAATGATTGGCATGCCATTCACTCCTAGAGAATTCATATGACGGAATGAGTAGAAGCTGAGGTATGCCAGAGGAATGCTGGGTATCAGTAGAGGTTGCCCATGCGTGGTAATTTCACCCTCTGACAACAGCAGCATTAGCTTTCACTCCTCCAGTCTCAGGGTCTCTCACTCACTCACTCACTCACTCACACACACTCTCACACTCTCACACACACTCTCACTTACACAGGGCTGGGCAATATATCAATAGATTGTCATATGAGACTAGATATATCATCTGGGATTTTGGATATTGTGATATGGCATACGCATCATCTTTTCCTGGTTTTAATCACCTATTTTATACTTTTTTGGTTATAGACCATGGCAATTTTGAAACAAGCTGCCTTTTGAACAAGTCAAGATGAGGTTTCCACACCATCATGATGAAAAAGTTTAAACAATTTGGAACATTTGAAATAGACTTTAGAATTGCAACCCCTCGGTCTGCACTGGGGGAAGGGAGGTTATCACAACCCTTAAGGTCTTTACACACCATGATGAATACTCTGAAAAGGTATCGCGAATATTTTGCATTAAACTATTCATATAGTTGATTTCTCATTCATGCATGTTGATGCTTTTATTTGTGGTGAAAAATCTACCTCGTTTCGGGAAACAAATTACGTTGTTTTATCACCACGTAATATTTGCATTCTGTTTGGATGTACTCATGACTCAAACAGCGTATTGAATTAAGGATAATTGATCTCACAAAATAAACGCTCCCAGTGTGTTAGGACCTTTAGGAAGATAACCATCAGTTTACCATATCTCCTAGTTAATTTATCTGTTAATCCCCTCCATGTGTCTCTCTCTCCCCCGTCTAAGCCTCCGCTGTCTCTCTTGCCCCGGCAGCAGTTAGCCCGTCAACCAAGCCGACCCCTGAGTAATGAGCTTAAAATATCTTAATAATATTATCCACAGACAGCCGGGCTGGTCTCCATAGCCAATATGTTGTTGGACATAGCAGAGTGTGTTAATTGTCCGTCATTTTAATACTTAACACAACAGCTGCCTGGGATGGAAGTGATGTTTAGACCCTGACTCATAACATGAATTTGAGATTTTGGCCTGTATGCATTCATGTGGGCTTGCATGTCTCTCTCACACACCCGCATACATCCCGTATGAATGTATGTACTGTATGTATGTCCCCCAAATGTATCTGTGTCTGTCGCAAACCACATAAGAATATTTTTCACATTTTAGTAAATTTCTAACCTGTGATTCACCAAATCACAGATCAGTCTTGAACAAATATGGAAACATGTGGAAGTCCATATTTGGACATCGTCAATCTGACATCATATTGTTGACACAAGATTCTCTGGCAGAGATATGCACTCCACTGAACTGCACACCTTGTAACTTTCTTTATCCATCTACAGCTACAGATTGCAAAGGGAAGCCGTGCCATTATTAGATTGTTCTCTCTTTTCTCACTCTCTCTCTTTCCATCTTTCCCCATGGCATGCCTCGTCTTAACGGCTGTGTTAATATGTAATCGACTGGAATAATAACAGGTGGATGAAGGCAGCAGGGCCTGAGGGTCGATCACACAGAACGGGACTTAGCAGGCTTGTGTCTGGGGCTAATCACTGTCTCCTCTCCACGCCCAGTCCAACCAGACCAGAGTCAGGCCAGGCTAGAACCCTGGGTTAACTGCACACATGGCTCCCACTGTGAGGCTGTGCGGGCACTCAGTCACTGTTTCCACTTCCACAGACATTGCAGACAGACACAGAGGAGACTAGTGGGTAGGAGGGCTGGTCTCGGCTTCATCCTCTGTCTAATGTAGGATTAGGCTATGACTGTATCTTGAACTAGGGGTGCAACATTAAATTGAACTAATCGGAAAAAACTAAAACAATTAATTTAAAGTTATTATCGAAAGTTCCAAGCATTTCCAAAAAAGCGAACATTGCAGACCTACAATGTAGACTGGCTATTTCCCCATTTCCGTGTGACACTGTTGTGTTAAAAAGATTAAAAACTACTACAACTAACAGTTTATTTTAAAAAATCAATTAGAGGTTATTTTGCATCAAGTTGTTTTAAAAGTCTCCAAAAAACATGCTTGTCAATTATTTAATTAATGGAAAAAGAAAATAATTGATAGTTGCAGTCATAACAGGAACTGGCATCACTGGTTAACCGGTCAGTTATGTCCTCTGGGAGGTGGTGGTGGTTCTGTCACTAAGCAGAGCAGATCTCTGCTAGTGAAATGAGTACTGCACTGTTTGCTCTCTCACATTCCTTAACACTTAATGGTGCATTACGCAACCCATATAGGTATTCCTCTTCACATGCCTGGCGGGCATATCTTAACAGGGATTATGATGATGTTGCTTGGTGATGGATGGCCTCACGAAGAAAAAAAAACACAGCTCTCATTTGGGCCTCCGGAAGTAGAATAGAAGCTGTGTTTTAATATGCCACCACCAATTAGTCTTTGCGGGGTGGGGGGGGGGGGGCAGATTTAAAGAAGAAATGCTTCTGAGATTTGAGTCTGTAGGGGCCTTGAGAGGAGGCGAGTGGAGGAGATGAAAGCAGACAGGAAGAAAAGAAAAGGCAGAGCTGAGGAGGAGTGTGATAGTATGACTTGTTAGACTGGGGCTTCCTGTGCCCATCCCTGGGCGACCCTGTCCATCTGCTGTCTGCCAGCTCAACTTGCTGTCACTGCTGCCTGCCAGTGCCCTCCATCCTTCCCTTCCTTCCATTCCTATCTCTCCATCCCATACAGTATCTCATTCCTCCCATGCTATGGCAGGATATGGACTAGTAAAGTGATGATGGTGATAATAATTGATCAAAATCATGACAATAATGATAATAGCAAATAGAATTTCTATTGAAAGCAATTAAAACTAATAGTAATAAATACCCCAAAAAATAATTAAAGGGTACAGCAGTGCTTAAATATTTAGCAATTGCAGCTGCCATTTGTAGAGACTTAAAAGTCATATTTATCTCCCCTTCAGCACGTTACCACACCGTCCTTCCAGCCTGCCGCTCCCTCTTGCCTCTCCAACACTTGACGTCAACACGCAACCAACAGGCCGAGTCCCTACATGCCTAGTTGGCCAAGCCCTCTATGACAGAGAGATATGCTGCATGCCCTGCCCTGTCATTGTTCCACTGCTTTTGATGGAGTTTCAGTGGGAGGCACATTATGTCTCTCTTGTCCTCTTGTGAATCTGATGTGTTATCTGTTATGGATGTGTTGTAACCATGGCTATAAGCTGACGATGCTATCATCTACACCTGCTTGATTTGGATCTGTGGTTTTGGACAACCCAGTTGAAAGGAGATATAAGATGGCATCTGTTGCTGGATGAAAGTTTTTGTTTTGTGTTACTTACAAATATCCCTGATTCCCTGCGACATACTAGCTTCATGTCCAGGGGGTGTACTACATCATGGCTGGGGGATCAAGCCACCTCACGCTACAGACACAGGAAATAGGCTCCTGCCCTATGGGCCACCCAAGACTACTTACTACAGTACTTGAATTATACTTGTACTTGAAATAATTCCCTTACGGTACACAACATTAGCATATATTTGCTCTAAGGGGACTGGGTCCTTCTTATCAAGGATCAATGCTCTTAATAACATCAAGCCCAGCGACGGCTCGTCAAATCACTGGACAGACAGAGGGAAGTTTATCTTCCATCTGTGGTCACTTTAATTTGAAATAAAAAGTCTGTAGCTCAACAAAACATGTACAGTGTAAAACACACGTACAGTATCTAAACATAAAATGCAAACAAACGGTATGATAAACTAAATATAAAACTATTAAGTGTCTGCAGAGTAGACCATATAGAACTGTTAAGTATGCGTATAAACACTTGGAAAGAAGCTATTCATCAAATGGCTCGTTGGACATTTCATGGCACGATTGTGTCCGCCTGATGGGAGCAAGGTTAAAGGTTCATGGTTGTGCTTTACTGTTGCAGCACAAAGGAATTTGACCTTCACATCACACGAACAAGCATCACCTAACAAGCGTCTGTTTTTCCCTCTCACGTCGACCAGGTGAGAAGCTGCGCGTGCTGGGCTACAACCAGAATGGCGAGTGGAGCGAGGTGCGCTCTAAGAACGGTCAGGGCTGGGTGCCCTCCAACTACATCACGCCCGTTAACAGCCTGGAGAAGCACAGCTGGTACCACGGGCCTGTGTCACGCAGCGCCGCCGAGTACCTGCTCTCATCCCTCATCAACGGCAGCTTCCTGGTGCGGGAGAGTGAGAGCAGCCCGGGGCAACTGTCCATCTCATTGCGCTACGAAGGCCGCGTGTACCACTACCGGATCAACACATCCTCTGATGGAAAGGTAGGCGCTGGGAGGAGCCGGTGTTTTGGTGCGCTGGTTTAAGGAGTTAGCCACTTTCAAAGGGGTGTCTCTATTTTGGGCATTATAGTTGAAAATGTAGAAATAGCAGATCTACAAGCTCACTACATATTGCATCCTAATGCTATTTTTGCGCAAGGTGTTTTTTTTTATATAAACTTATCTTCCATCGTACTTTACCTGTCCCACCATTGACAATTTGAAATTACATTTAAAGACTCACCCTTTTTTCCTCTTGTTTTAATTCAGTCTGAGGTTTTTGTTTGTCAAATCCACTCAGTGGATTGAATTTAATTGAATTTATTTAGGTTTAGTCTTGCTTTTATGGATTAGGATTATCGTTATAGGTGAATTAACATGGCTTTACCCGATTGCATCCCTCATCCTTTCTTCTCCCCTGTCTCCTTCCAGGTGTATGTGACGGCTGAGAGCCGGTTTGCCACCCTGGCCGAGCTGGTTCACCACCACTCGACCGTGGCTGACGGCCTGGTGACCACGCTGCACTACCCGGCGCCCAAGTGCAACAAGCCCACGGTCTACGGCGTGTCACCCATCCATGACAAGTGGGAGATGGAGCGCACCGACATCACCATGAAGCACAAGCTGGGCGGGGGCCAGTATGGCGAGGTGTATGTGGGCGTGTGGAAAAAGTACAACCTCACCGTAGCTGTGAAAACACTCAAGGTTAGCAGGCGCCTCCCGTAGCTTGGATGTGGATTTTAAATGGTCTTTGGCGCTTGTGAGAGCAATCGCACTTCTGTCCCATTTACAGTATCACCAATTGGAAGTGAGGTTTCTGCATGGTTGCAGCCTTTTCAGCTGTGACTGACTGGGGAAAGCTTCAATGGTGGTTACACATCACCACCTACTGGCTGAATTCTGCAACTGCATGTCTAGGTTAATCTAAATTCATATGAACTAATAATTTGATGTATTTTATTTTCCTATGACAGGAAGACACCATGGAGGTAGAAGAGTTCTTGAAGGAGGCAGCGGTTATGAAGGAGGTGAAACATCCAAACCTGGTTCAACTACTAGGTCAGTACTCGGAAGCAAACTCACTTGGGAGCCTAGGTTTTATTTTACCATTATAGTATGAGGCGTTATGCCACCCAAGGCTTCGTACGCTTGTTTTAGGTACCTCGGCTTGTTCTAGAGTCATTAGCATAGCCCCTTCATTCTAATCCAGCAGTTGGCGGTTGTTTTCTGACTTCTGTTTAACCACTTCCCTCTCCCCAGGTGTGTGTACCTTAGAGCCTCCTTTTTACATAGTGACAGAGTATATGCCCCACGGGAACCTGCTGGACTACTTAAGAGAGTGTGACAGGGAAGAAGTGAATGCTGTGGTGCTGCTCTACATGGCCACGCAGATCTCCTCCGCCATGGAGTACTTGGAGAAGAAGAACTTCATTCACAGGTATGGGCCAGCGTTCATTTGTTGTTGTCCCTGCTGGAGTTTGATTAACTTCAGGCTGAGGAACTAGGTAACTTAATTCTGATGTGAACGAGTGCGTTTTGAAATCTCTGTTCCTCTCTCAGGGACCTGGCAGCGAGGAACTGTTTAGTTGGGGAGAACCACGTGGTGAAGGTAGCAGACTTTGGCCTGAGCAGGCTGATGACTGGAGACACCTACACGGCCCACGCCGGCGCCAAGTTCCCCATCAAATGGACCGCACCTGAGAGCCTGGCGTACAACACCTTCTCCATTAAGTCTGATGTCTGGGGTAAGAAACGAAAACCCACATACACAACACGCACACACTACTCACTGATAATGATGTTATCCGTAACTTTTTAATGTTCTTAATCCTCTTCCCTGCAGCGTTCGGGGTGCTACTATGGGAGATTGCTACCTATGGGATGTCACCGTACCCGGGCATCGACCTGTCTCAAGTCTATGACCTGCTGGAGAAAGGCTACCGCATGGAGCAGCCCGAGGGATGTCCCCCTAAGGTCTACGAACTCATGAGGGCATGTAAGTAGTCGCCATACCTACCTGACCAAATGGTTGCAAAGGAATTAGACTGAGTGCATTGATTTGAATCCCGTCCAAAGGCTTCTCTCATATGTGTTTCGTAAGCTTTGTCTGAGTTTCCATTACATGGGAAATTCATCAAATATTGGATGCTGCATCCCTTCCTTTTTTTGCAAAGGAAGAACAAGATTAGTGTTCCTACACTTCATCCTGTACACAAGATTTTAAGATAATTGAATAAAATTAACGTTGTTCCTATAAGACTTGTATGTGAAGTCTTCGTACAGTGACCCATGTGTGCTGTGAAAGTAATTTCCTATAATGTATGTGTGTTCACCAGGCTGGCAGTGGAGCCCATTGGACCGGCCTTCATTTGCTGAGACCCACCAAGCCTTCGAGACCATGTTCCATGACTCCAGTATCTCTGAAGGTACGATAACATGACACTCAGGAACTCTGATTGTATAAGATAAGGATTCAAGATTTAGCTTTGATTAGTTTATTGGCAATTGGTGATGAAACCTAAGTTATTACAATGTAAATAAAATGAATGTCCGTTGCTATCTATGTTATGTTAAGTAGTTAAGTTGGGTTGGGTTTTGAACTCTCCTCCCCTTCAACCATTGCAGAGGTAGCTGAGGAGCTGTGCAAGACTGCCTCTACAGGTCATGGGGGGCCATTGCACTCCTTCGGTCATGACACGCCCCTGCTGCCCTCTAAGTGCCGCACACTCCGCAAGCACACAGAAAACAAAGAGAACATCGAGGGTGGTCTGGACGGACGGACGGATCACGGCACACACAGTCACTCAGGTACAGCCAGCAACGGTACAACCAGTCATCCTCCTGCAGGTACATCGGACCAGGCACATTCAGCGGGCGGTCCACTGCGGCGGCGCAAGGCTCACCGCCTCAAGAGAATGGCAGTCATCGACCTGGCAGACTGACCACCTGTCCCAGCTGCTCACTGGCATTGACTACTGTACATCTAGAATGAGCCAGTTCATGCTGTCACTTCACTGACACAGCATTACCAGCACAGTTATACCTGATTTACACATGGTCGCGCATCATGTTGCGGCATTGGAAATTCTACAAGCTGGATCTACTGTACAAGCTTGTAGATCGGCTATTTCCGGCACGCATCTATGAATCAGGCCTTACAATACATAACAGTAAATGTAAGTTGCTGTGTCCAACCATAGCTAAATACTACTAAAGCAGGGTCAGATTCCAGTGTGAAATTTTCCAATAAAACTGTGAAAACCATTCCAATTAAATATGTGATTGTCTGTGATTTGAATAAAGGTGATGAATGAAGAGCTTTTTCATATCTACAGTTTTAAAAATTAACCTACTGGTATGCTAATTCACACTTGCTCTGTGGTTTAGTTATTTATTTTATATGAATAAAGTTTGTTCTTTTTTGTTTACATGATATGATGGGGTCTCCCCGTCTCTCCAGCTCTGAAAATAAATGTTCAGGTCGGGAAAGCAATTTTATCCAATCAGGAGAGAGAATTTATACAGGAAATATGATCAGCAAGTGAAATTGTAAGTGAAAAACATTGGTTAGACAAGATTGGACCTGGAAAACTATAAAACTGAAGCTGATAAATGATCTTTGTTTTCCCTCCTGATTGGATAAAATTGGTATCCCAGCCTGAAAGTTTACTTTCTGTTTGCATAAGAACTGGAAAGATGGGGAGACGCCTGTTACTGAATGAACACTCCATAGCAATATTTACTGTTGGAATATAGAGTTTAAACTTACTTACTTTCTTTTCTTTTGAATTCTTTCCTTTTTTTTAATATATATATATATATATTTTTTACAAAAACAACAAACATTTACACACACCCCCACCCCATCACGCCCCCCCCACACACTTTTTTTGGTTCATTGAGTCAACATGCTGTAATACAGAAACTTTCCTAAAGTCCTAAGCACCATTAAAGGAGTCAGGAGCCAGTGCCATTCCCAAAACGGGCTCCTTGTTCGTTTTCCATAGACACTGATGTAAATCAGACAAGATTACGTTGGAAAAAATGAGGAAGGGAAATGTTAAAGCAGAGCCTGCATCATTTAAGTTTATTTTATTTCCACCCTGTTCGGTTGGTGGAATTTGATTTGAGTGTTCTAAAACAAAACCCAAAACATAAACGTTTAGCCTCCCAATAAAATGCTGTCAGTGGAAATTATTAAAACACACTATTCCTGAGCTTATCAATACTAGCTTAGCATGGTAATAACACACTTCATTTTGTGCAATATCCCATGTTGTGAGAGAATGGATTCTTTTTTGTTTGCCATGTTTACTCATCCTGGTAGTGGTATCTATCTATTATGAATCTGCTCCCTGGGGTGTATTAATCATCCCATCTTGCATGAGCTTAAGATGAAAGTCCATCATATTGGCTTCAGTTTGTTCATCTGGCGCACTCTCAAAAGATTTCCATATCCTCTCCTGAAATGTTTTTCCTCCTCTCCTCACAAGTCCCCTAGGAGGGAAGTAATGTCTTTTAGTGGGAGAATGGAAATATCTTTTTCTGTTTCCGTTACTTAGACTTTTGCCTGACAGGGTGAATGATGTTAATGCATAATCGCATATATAAAGCGAATGATTGAAAGCCTGAAAGATCCCAGGGGCATATACAGTAGCATGTGCAGCATATTTCTAGCTGGATATTAAGAAGGATAACGAGTGAAGATGGATATATTGCTATATTTAATCTATCTTGGTCTTGCCTTTCATTTGATGTCTACATAGATATTTGAGCAAAGTCGACTGCCCTTGTCACCCTTTGTGGAGAGAGAACTATCTGCTTCAGGCCAAAGGTTTAAGCTACCTCTGTCTGAATCTAGCAGACTGAAATTTACCTTGATTACACAAAACATCTTACAGATGTGCCCCCCTTTTTCTGCACGTTAATGCAATTTATTGTCTTTTTTTTATTGTTTGCATATACTGTGTATTTGATACCCTGTCGTAAACCGCATTTCCCCATTTTGGAACAACGCAACCTTCAACCAACTCTTACCATCTTGTTCTAGGTCTGGCGTCTACTCTGCTGGGAGGAGACGGTCGAACGGGCAGCTCACCAGCCCTGCCGCGAAAACAGCAGCCGCGAGATAAATCCCCCAGCAATCTTCTGGAGGACGTGCAGGACACGGGCACGTTTACCCGGGACCGAAAAACAGGCTTCTTCAGCTCCTTCATGAAGAAGAAATCCTCATCGTCTTCTTCCTCCTCTTCTCCGTCTTCGCAGCTACAGCAGAATCTCCCCACGCCCCCCAAGAGGAGCAGCTCCTTCCGGGAGATGGAGACCCAGCCTCATAAGAAATATGAGCCCACGGCTGCCTTTAGTGCTCCTCCCCTCTCTCCGACAGACACCCTCGGGGGCTTCTCCCCTTCTCCCTCCCACTCCCTTGGGGAGCCCGCCCAGGCCCAGTCTCGCTGCTGTGGGGCCACTTTCGGACAGAAGCCTGGTGGGGGCCCTGGTTCCCAGGTGGGAAGCAGCAGTAGTTGGGGTGGCCTGGCTGGCTTCTTCACCCCTAGACTCATCAAAAAGACCCTTGGACTACGGACGGGGAAGTCGACCTGTTCGGACGATGGCAGTAGTATGGTCGGAGGGCCCAAGCCTTTCCCCAGGTCTAATTCTACCTCCTCCATGTCAGCTGGGCTGCCTGACCTGGAGCGCATGGCTCTGACTTTACCCAGGAACCGCGGTACGAAGCCCCCTCTGGAGAGGACTGCCTCCACCACCTCCCAGCCGGAGAACGGCGCAGCACGGCCCTCTGAGGCCCTGCTCAGGAGGATGGACGAGGGGACGGCACAAATCAGGGAGCGGCCCAAAGCCAAGCTGCTACCCCGCGGCACGGCGGGTGGGGTTAGGGCGCCAGGGGTGGGAGGCGAGTCGGGGGAATCTGACGGCCTGTCTCGGGTCAGGGAGGGGCGAGAGGAGAGTGGGGCGGGGCAAGACAGGCATCAGGGGTGGTCCTCGCCCTCTAAAACGGGTTTGGGGGCGCCGGTTGCTGCGGGTGCCCCGCCGCACAATCACAAGGTCCCGGTGCTGATCTCACCGACGCTGAAGCATAGCCCAGCCGACGTGCACCTGGTGGGGGTAGACTCTCAGGGCAACCGCTTCAAACTGCTCTCCGAGCACCAAGCGGACCGAGACCGGCCACGGTTGGTCAAACCTAAATGCGCTCCCCCTCCCCCTCCCACCCTGCGCAGCCTCCAGCACTCCTACAGTGGCGACGGGGAGGAACAGATAGGAGGAGTACCTGTGGAGGTAAACGGAGACACATTGAAGGGTCATAGGTCGGGGCGAACATCAGGAGGAGGGTCAGGTAGACCGTCCGTGCCGCCACCGCAAGTGCCTCCCGCACCTTCGTCCTCTTCCACCACAAACAACAACACAACTCCTACCAAACTGGCTAACGGTGCGACCCCCAATGCCACGGCTTCGCACCCAGCACCCTCCGCTGGTTCCAAGGTGGCCCTGCGGCGGACCAGGCAGCAAGCGGAGAGGGTGGCCCCGGAGCGGGTGAGCCGCGAGGCCCTGCTGGAGTGCGCCGAGTGCCTGAGCAGCGCCCTCCATGCCAGCTCGGAATGCACCTCCAGCAGCCAGGTGCTGGATGCCGGTCACCAGCTGCTAGACTACTGCTCAGGCTATGTGGACTGCATCCCTCAGATGAGGAACAAGTTTGCCTTCCGGGAGGCTGTGGGGAAACTGGAGCTCAACCTGCAGGAACTGAGGGCCTCCTCGTCTGGAGGCGGGGGGTCGAGCAGTCTGGGGCCCAGCCCTGCTTTGGACAACCTGCACAGTTGTATCAAGGAGATTAGTGATGTGGTGCAGAGGTAGCCACTGAGACGAGACCAACTCTAATCCCCTCACACTACCTGACGGACCACTTCCCTTTTTTTATGATCCTGGTTGGAAAGACAGCTTTTTGGGGGACAAAATGAGAGGAATCTCAAACGTACCTCAGAGAAATCACTACAAATTGCTAAACGTTTTATTGTTTACAGAGGACTGTTTCATAATTATGCCAGTGTGGACGATACTGTTGCTCTGACCTGTACATATAAAGTGTTGTTTATACCAAACTAAATGTGGTTCAAATCATGCCATGAAATGTTCTGCCGCACACGCAATCACATACATACACTACACACACACACACACACACACACACACACACACACACACACACAGTCTCCAACTGGTCTGCAATGAAAAGGCCGTTTTTGTTGCCTGAATGTGGAGTGCATCAGCTGTGTGTAGTCAGCCAGGAGAGTAGTTAAAGAATAAGCTCATACTGTTCGTGTCAGTTAGTCTGTCATACACTGAGCAAGATTAATGGTGGTTCTTTCCATCTTCATTGAACATTCTAGGTGCCAGTTTCCCTGACAGATCAATTGAAATGCTGCATGCAACTATGGGGATCATCCAGTGAAAGTATCTTGTTTTACACTACAGTATTTTGGTGAGTGTTTGGGGAACAAAATGACTGAATGCATATTTTTCAAAGCTAGTACAGGGGTGGGATTCAGCAGGTACAGGATTCAACACATAATATTCTTGATGGCTGTTGATGTTGAAGTAACTCAATTTGATAGATTGCAATTTACATTTACTGCCATTGTTTCTGTAGGAAAAGAATGTTTAAATCTTAATCAAGGAGTTACCAAAAACGGCCTATATTGGTACCCTTTGACCTAATGGTGCCTGGTTAATACCTGGTTTAAAATCTTGGGCTCTGAGCTTCTCTGCTGAAATTATTTTTTTCTGGCTGACATTCCTACATGTCTACAGGATGAGAGACAATGGAAAATGTGGTAATTTGAAGAAATCCATTGAGCATTTTTCTTATGTGTATAAGTAGGTTCAAATGAGAAAATGTTGCCTTTCAACAATACCAAATGCATGCTCATCAAATGTATTGCTTAAGTCAAATCACAATCAAAAATCCTTCCCACCCCTACTAGTTGAAGAGTGTGGTAAATAGTATAATATTCACAACATTTATCTTTGTTCTGGTTTGACTTGACTAACAGTTCTCACTGTAACAGTGCCACAATAATGGGGAAGAAATGGTTAATCCCCAAAGCATTTCAATATTTATGTCCTGGTTTCGTTGCACAATAAGTTTCTATCTTGTTTATTGGAAAGTAGAAGAGAGTGAGGAGAGAGAGAGCACATGGTAGCGCATGAAGAGGTGAATTGGGACCGTATTTCTACAAGTGTCCTTCCAAGTATGGACATTGCTGGATTCCCTTGAGCCATGTCGTGGCCTTATGCTTAATTTATACTCCATCCTACGAAGAAGTATAAATCAGGCTTAAGTGCCTCAGCTTATTCAATGCAGAAACGCTCTTGCAAAAACACATCAGCCTACGCATAGTACAATAACCAGTCTCTCAACAAAACTGCAGTATGTCTTCAGCACATGAGTGATTTGTACAATATTTGGTTAAAAGAAAAACAAATGCTTTTTAGAATGTCTTTATGTATGAACTTGAATTTTAAATTATTATTTTTTAATTAAAAGCACAGTCCTATTTTGGAGAAAAAAAAGTTATGTAAATATTTGATTTATTTCATATCCAGGAAACAAGAGTTTTATGTGTGGTCACACATTTGTTCAGTGCAATGTTTTGACTGAAGAGATGTATTGCAAGGCTGAGGCCCATCCCAAACCCATCTGGTTATCTGCTTTATGAATGTATTATTCTGCTTTTAAGTTTTGAACCAGCGAGAATGTTCTTCTTCTGCAAGAGTCTGGAATTCTCCTCACATAAGAACGAAGGTGCCATTTTGTCCTGTTGCATTTGTTTGCCCATGGTTAATATTTTGGTCGCATTAATCTGTACATGGAGTACTGAAGCATCTGCTGTTTTCTGATTATCTTGGGTCATGTGAAAATAGACAACGATTTTACCAACATAATGTTGCACCGTGCCTACACATACAGTGCAAAGCTTCCATGTCAATAGGTCCACAATAAGGTTTACGTTTTTGTTGTGTTATTTCCTGGCTCAAATTTAAATGTACACTGAGAATAAAACAAAAGATGTCGGACACAATTGTCCATTAACACATTGCATCCCAATATTACTACTATATTGGCCATAAGATTCACTTCATTCAGCATGTGTGCCTCTGGTCAGTGAAATGTCCTACTTCTGCCAAACAGGATGTTATGAAACAAACTGGCATTCCTTTTCACTGTGAGGTTCAAATAACAAAATATGCCATTATCTTTTCTTTCTTTTTCCCCCCTTCCTCTACTAGATACATAGTGACGATTCATGGTGCCTTTTTTGTGAAAAAATCATTTATGTACAGTGCACTATTAAGACAATAATTTATGGAGTTATGGCAATGTAATATTACAGCATTACCTTATGTGTTGGAATCTTTCAGATGACTAATGCTTGCCATGAGATTGATAATGTGATAACTACGTCATGCATTTCTATGATTGGGAGGTCTTTATTTGGTCTCAAACTTGAAAAAAAGTGCAATTTGTCTCCTTTTTATTTGATAATTTATTTGTGGCCGTAAGATTCTGTTTGTACAGTGGCAACATTTAGTGTTGCCTCTCCAAAAAATGACACAAATATGAGTCTCTGGTGCACTAACCCCAAGCTGCTCTGTAGTCACATAATCTGATCAATTAAAAAGATCTGCCACTAACGTTTGTTGTCTGTCATATGCTTCATGATTTCCTAGTACTAATTTGGCCTCTTTGCCTGCATAATAACTTTTGGTTCTTTAAGTGCATCATTTGAAACGGGTTTCCCCAAAATCAACTCCATCTCCATCATAAAATGTGCATCTGCTTAGTAAACTGGTCAGTTGGTGAAGGTATATGTTGAATCAAGTTCCAGCACTATACTTGTTTACAATTTGGACTTATTGGATAGATAGATGTGCTTGGTTTAAGAAGTGGTACATAAATGCTGCAGACATCCAATCAAGTCATATGTTGTCAGGTAATAGATTTGGTGCCAATGTTTTGTTTTCAACTTAGATTTGTTATCTGAAGCCAAACCATGCTCTTTTAATATTTGAGCGAGCTCACCACAAACTTAAAATCAGTTTCTGTCCATTTTCTGCTCATTCTTATGGTCAGTCTTGGGTGTTCCCTTTATTTATGCTGCCTGTATTTAAAATATGTTTATTTTTTCTTTCTCTTTGATTCAGAGTCTCTCTGAGTCTGTCTCTCCTATTTGGTCAGAACAGTGCTGGAGAACATATTTGTACACATTATACCAAAGGCCACTTCTTCATTTGTACAAGTGCAATGAGAGCGCGCGCACACGCACACACACACACACACACACACACACACACACACACACACACACACACACACACACACCCCACAAAATATGTGAATCTAAACAGGGATGAAAATGGCAGAGATGTTAACATATTAACTTTTTTATTGTAAAAATATCTATTTTGTGTGTTTTTTTTATTTAAAGCTCACATATGATATATTACTGTGAAGTTCTCCCTATCAGTGTTAAACTTAATGTAAATAAATAAAGATGTTAACAAATAAAGTTGTTAAAAAAAACATTCTTTGCCCACTTGCCAACAGTTTTGTTAGATTGTATGAGGGACTGACTTTAAACACATATTCATTGAACTGTACTACAGTGTAAATAATTAGGTTAATAGTTTATTTTTTATTTATTATAGTTTTACACATGGGAGGGCTCATTTATCTGATGTCTGATGACAACAAATGAGTTTTAGAGATCAGACATCAGAGATCTCCATATATGGGCATAAAAGTGACAAGGACTGACAGATACAGAGATCTCCATATATGGGCATTAAAGTGACAAGGACTGGCAGATGCAGAGATCTCCATAATATATAGACATAAATCAGTGGGATTGGGGGTGTGACCTAATAGGTGTGAGCCGAACGGTATGGACTATCAAACTTCTGTGTGATGTGTTTTTATCACATGGGTCCAGAGATCATGTGTGCCATTTTTTGTGAGATTTGGACAAAATCTGTAGGAGGAGCAAAAAGCGTGTTTTGAAGAAAATTCTAAATGGTGGAAAATTGGTGTGGCCTATATGGGGAGTTGCGTCATGATCCAAGGCATACAGGAAAGATTCGATTAAAGTAGGGCTAAAGTGGTTAGCAAACTAAGTCGCCTGCTTGCCTTGATGTGACTTACAGTATATAAACTTATGTTAGCTAGGTGTTCGCTTTTAGTTACGTTGATTTAATACAACTAGACCGGTGACCGGCCTACAGAACGATGCAAGTTGGGAATGCATGCCCCACCCGATTATACAATACCTGTTGTACCCGTTGTCAGGGTACCCGTTGTACCCGTCTGTGTCCCTTTTATGCCCATAAATGGAGATCTTGGTATCTGTATGTCTGTGTCCCTTTATGCCCATATATGGAGATCCCTGATGTCATTAATTTCATGCCCATATATGGATATCCCTGATGTCATCAATTTCATGCCCATATATGGAGATCCCTGATGTCATCAATTTCCTGCCCATATATGGAGATCCCTGATGTCATCAGTATATCGCCATTGGTTACACTAGGTAACTGGCAGTGATGTTTTTTTTGTTTGTTGATGAATATTTCATACAGAAGGCAGTTCACATCCACAGTTTATTAATGATTATGATGATGATGATGGAGAAGCCACGTGTCCAGCTGATGTCTAGAGACTTTGTCCAACACAGCCAGGAGCCACTACCTGCACAGGGGTTTAGACATGTGGAGGAACTGTTCAAGTTAGACATGGAGGAGTTCCACCAACTTGGACATGTCCTTCACAAGGCAATGTTGCTGCGCCAAAAACGTAGGTCAAAAAGCCAACTGGTCAAAGAACACCATTATCCCGGCCAGCAGCCTCTGACAGACCAACAGAAGGTCAAGCTGCGTGACCATGATCACAAGGTCAACGAGGAGAAGAGGAAGTCAGCTCGGAAGATGAAGCTCATCATGACTGAGCTGGTACAGACAGAGAAAGCCTATGTCAGAGACCTGCGTGAATGCCTGGACATTTACCTATATACCAATGCCGTGGAGGAGATACCTGTTGGCATCCTCAACAAGGAACACATCATCTTTGGTAACGTCCAGGATATCTGCAACTTCCACCGTGATATTTTCCAGAATGAGTTGGTCAATTGTGAGTTACCAGAGAATGTGGGACACTGTTTTGTCACATGGTATGATAAATTCCACATGTATGTAAACTACTGTAAGAACAAACCTGACTCCACTCAGCTAATACTGCAACATGCTGGAAACTACTTTGATGACATCCGGCAGAAACGTGGTCTGGGCCTGGCTAATTCTATTGACTCCTACCTCATCAAGCCTGTACAGAGAATCGCCATGTACGAGCTACTGCTGAAGGAGTTGTTATCTGTATCTTGCTGTGAGGAGGGAGAGGGAGGAGGAGAGATTAAGGACGGTCTGGAGGTGATGCTGAATGTTAATAAGAAAGTGAATGATGCCATGAACATCGCCATGTTGAAGGGCTTTGATGAGAACCTGGATGTCCAGGGGGACCTGATCCTTCAGGACAGTTTCCTGGTGTGGAACCCCAAGTCTTTCCTCCAGAAGGGTCGCAACCGCCACCTGTTCCTGTTTGAGAACTCACTGGTCTTTAGCAAGGAGATCAAAGACTCTGACGGCAGAACCAAGTACCAGTACAAGAATAAAGTACTGACATCAGAGTTGTTAGGGGTGATAGAGCACATTTCAACGGATCCGGGTAAGTTTGCTCTGTGGGTAGGAAGGACCACCTCTCACAACAAGATTGTATTTAAGACGTCTGGTGTTGATGCAAAACAGAAGTGGATTAAGAACATCAGTAAGGTGATTCAGGAACCTCTTCACCTGCCAGAAACACCAGCTCTGTCCGAACTGTCCATTGCTGTGGAAATGGCTGACCAGCCCCGTACAAAGACCCAGCTGCGGCAGCACTGTCAAAAAGTACCCCAAACAAAAAGTAGAAGCAGACAGGCCCAGGAACAGAAAGAGAGAGAGTCATCATCACAGGTCACCAACGCCCACCAACTGCTTGTAGGAAATATCCCTCTGGAGGTGAAATAGATGATCTTCATCGACACGTTGTGAGCTTGTAGATCGGCTATTTGATTTTTTTTAAATGTTTTTTTAGTCATAATGGGTAAGGCGCGTAAGATATATAGGGCCCTTGGTGTAGAGGGAAAAAACGAGGGGGACTATGTGGCTTTTAATGACTCTTGTGTTTTAACCTACAGACCAGGTATGCAAATCTATGCAAATGTATGTGCAAAACATGGAATGTTGATAAATGATATCAATCATTATCTTACTGTAACTGTTTCCAAAAAAGTCTTTGTAACTGTAATACTACTAGCTATATTAAAGGGTGTCTCTGGATTACAATTATTGCTGGTTTTACAAACTCACGTCTTTAATGCCATAATTCATTTACAATGTATTTACAATTTAATTGGTAAAGTCTACAGGAATTCACAGGAAATAAATATGAACAATATGGAAGTATATGTCCCTGTAGATTCTCTACAAGACACACTGTATGTTTTGCAATGAATATAAAGAAAATGACCATTTCCCACAAGAAGCCTTATTCATCTCATTCTAACAAAACTAAATAAAAAAGTATACAAAATTAGCTCAAATGATAATACAAAAATCTAAGACACAATTATATTGTGTCCTAGATTTAGATATATATTGAATATATGGGAGGTATGGGATGTGGATGTTTTGTCTCTTATAATATATAATATATGACCAAAGCCATATCAATAATATATAGATTCACAGCTGAGCCAAATCATCAGTGCTATTTTTGCACCATGACTTAAAGAACAGAACACTAACGACTAACGGGTCCATTTGGTTCCATTTGTACACTCTCAGAGTTAAATTAACATTGATTTTACAATATGAATTGGGGTCCCAGAGATAGAAATGCCATTAAATGGGGGTCTGTAGCCCTAATGCATGTCAAACTGGGGGTCCTTGAAATTAAAATGGTTGAGAATCACTGCTAGAGCCGTAAAAATCTTCTCTTATGGGGGTCCCTGGCTTATCTTTTCAAATGGGGGTCCGCGGCCCAATAAGTGTCAATTTGGGGGTCCTTGACATGAAAAAGTTTGAGAACCACTGCTGTACAGTGACAGTCCACTATGGTGTCCAGACTGTCCACCAATCAGTGTTATCCGCTTGATCAGCAACAGCCACCACGTGACGGTCGTCCATATCCGACTCCTCCCCACTGGTATCCTCCTAGTGTAAAGATGGCGTCCATCATGGAGGGGCCGCTGAGCAAGTGGACTAACGTCATGAAAGGGTGGCAGTACCGCTGGTTTGTGCTGGACTACAACGCCGGCCTGCTGTCATACTACACGGTGGGTGCAACGCTGTCGTTGACAGTCGAAGGAAAGCGAGCGTGGAAGTTGCCAGCGGCTCGTCGACCTACAATCCGTGTGGGCCTAGTGTTTGTCAAGAGTTAGGATTCTTGAACGGTAACCGGAAGACTCGCCCCAAAACACAGTCGCCCCCATTTATTTTCGCGCACCGCTTGTATTCGTTTTTACTGAGGTTAAGGTTAGGAGTAAGTTTAGGGTTAGGCATAGTTTTACTGAGGTCAACCACTTAAACCCCAGCATTGTTGTTGTGGGGAAAGCTTTCTCTGAGCTTAATGATTAACAATTAGCCCCCGGGGCGAGGGTGTTTTGGGGCGAGTCTTCTGTTATTCTTCTGAACTGGCACAAAGAGGCGGACGTTGTTCCTGACGGATGAACCCGTTGACCAATCGTAGTCGTGCTTGAATGACAACTGGCCAATGAAGAGGGAGTATTCTCTCAACTTCCTCGATGTTGAAGAATTTCAGAGTGATGATGCTTTGCTAGCAGAGGTAGCACTGAAGGTAGTCTGAAGAACGCTTAGCAAACATTGCAACACTGTCAGTTAGACTTTTTCACTTCTCTTTTTGTTCCGTGGCAGTGTCTGAAACATGTACCGTTCTCTGTGCAATGCATGCTGCAGTCATTTCAGGGTGTCTGAAGTATTGCTTCAGATGCTGACATGGCCAACGGGCAACGGTATGTGACATGCCATGACGTGAGGAGTTGACAACACCTCTTTGACAGGCGCTGCTCACTTGTCAAGTTGCCTCAACATCAGAATATCAGTTCATTCCTTTGAGTTGTTCAGCTGTCAGTGAATTGCCTTGGCCTCTCATCATTGGAATTGGTGTCACAGTCTTATTATAGGTGTCTAGGTCACTGGAAAAGTGCTACCAAAATAGCTTTACAGAAAACCAATTAATCCATGATGATGACTCTCATCTTTTTGTAGACCAGGATTTGAGCTTAGAGTTTACTGCTGTTTTGACTAAACATGAACATAATGAGCACAACGTAGGCTGTAGAAAACGTTACCATGATGGTGGATGTGTTACTTATGTCACCAGCTGTGGTTATTATCATTAGACAGCAGCTTGTTGTTCAAATAGGAGCATCTGACTCTGACTGCTGCCTGATGCTAGATAGACATTAGGGTTGCAACAGTTAATTGATCTAATTGATTTAGGCCTAATCCATTATAAAGCAAAAAGATTATTTCACTACAATAATTGATTTTAAGGGCGGGGGGGACATTTTTCTTTTGCTGGTGAAAGTTACAGGTGTGCGTGGTGTGTGATATGAAATGTAAGCTTATAAACACAATAATTGTTTAAATCAATGCTTATAAACACAATAATTGTTGTTTAAATCACTGAGGCCCCTTTTCCACCAAAAGAACTGGTTCCGTTCTATATTCTTGGAACCTTGGTGCTTTCATGGAACCGGCCACGAACCGGCCTGCATTTCCACCAGTTTTAAGCAGAACCACTGTAATTGTGGGCGGCATCGCTGAATGGTTGAGAGCCCCCCCTGGGAGCAGGAGTCCCCAGTTGCCCCAGGTTCGATTCCAGGCCTGGCCAACAATGTGACGATTTATGACTTGTTGAGATGTCCATATCACGGGTGAAATTCATTCGTCAATGGCAGTTACATTTACCCCTTTCTTAATTTCTTTTTTAATGATGATTTCTTTGCTTGCTTTTGCCATTCTTTACCGGTATATGATATCGCATCTGCATCTTCTGTAGAATAGCGACACGCCCAATTTGGTTCAGTTCACAGCAAGAAAAAACAAGTACGGAACCAGTTCAACACCGGTGGAAAAGGGGCCTGACTGTTTTCCATACTATATTTAAGGGCTTCTGATCTAGACTAACACAACTTTTCAATTGCTCGCTCATCATTTCAGCTGAGATGGCACAGTGCAGTCCAATATTAAGCATATGGGGGATTCATTTTGTGTTATCATGATTTACTATTAGTCATTATTTTTAGGCTTGAGTACTTGTGATATCTAGAGATAATGTTCAGTTGAATACATATACACACAGACATAAAATGCATCCTGCGTTTGTACATGTATTTAAATAAACTACTCTAAATGGACTGTGAAGTCCAATAGGGCTGCAACAGTTAATCAGACTAATCAATGTAGTCAATTATTAAAAATGTACTTCTTGATTTGACAAAATGTTTAAACGGTAGGCTTAAGCATGATTAAATACAGCTTTACAAGCCAATGTTATACCTATTAACTGCATTAATCCTGCACATATTAATGTCTGATTTGTTTTGTCTCTTGTTTTTCAGTCAAAGGATAAGATGATGCGGGGCTCCAGAAGAGGTTGTGTGCGTCTCAGGGTAAGATACCCTAAGATGTTCAGGATGTGTACTGGCCTGACAGGTCTTGTGTTGTGGTGATTAATCAAGTCCACACGAGCTGAGTTGATGAACTGCTTTTCTGAGTGTTATTCAAATAGTGTTCAAATATTTGAGGTCTGCTTGAGCTTGGTGGTAGTGGAACTCAGGGAACAAAATAAACACCTTCCAACAGTCAATCTCTTGGCTGGTTACATAGACTAACCAGCCACTTTGGTGTGTAAAAAAGAAAAGTAATCAGGAGCCAACTTCCTGCATTGTAAAATGCAGGAAGTTGCAAATGTAAAACAGCTTCTGTTGTCTGTAGTGCAGCCATTTATAATATAGTTGTGTGTGTGCGAGCATGTGTATGTTTATCCGTTCTTAGGATGCAATGCGTGTTCCGCTCAATGACCAATCAAACGGTTTAAGTCAAGCGATCTCACTGTGAGAGTGCCCTAAGCTAGTGCATTCAGAAACTGTCGGCAAGAGTACAAAACCGTTTAAAAGACCTGTTTTCAGTGTAATGGGTAGAGTTGTGGTACCGTGGTCTAATCGTTTTCATATTTATTTACTTAAGAGTGTCTGATAGTGTTTGAGGATTGTTCTGAAAAAGTTAGTTGAGTGTATATTGAATAGCAGTTTGTCTGTCTATAAATGATAACTGTTTTAATGTCATAGGGTGCTGCTTTACATTTGCCAGGGTAGATAATCAAGCCATGATGCCCCAAACCCCCCAACAGGGGTTTGATTTCAGAACTTGTCACCTTTTTCAGTCCTCATGAGTTTAAAGGTCTGCCTTCAGTCCACAAAAAAATATGCTAATATTCCTTATGTTGTTTCTGATAGTCATTGAAAATTGCATATAGAGTATTATTATTTAGTAACTAGACCGGTGCCCACGACCTACTCGGGAACGATGAAAGTCGTGAACGATGCACGTTGGAAATGCATGCCCCACCCGGTTATGCAATACGTCCCTTTTATGCCCATATATATATATGGAGATTTATGTATCGTCTGTCTCTGTTCCTTTTATGCCCATATATGGAATTCTGTGTGAGGCTTCCCTAAACAATCCAGGCCAGTTTATGGCATCATAATGATGACATCAGGGCGGTGCATTTATGGGGAATTGCAGATTTACCAGTGTTTTTTGGGGATCCGCTGATCCGACTGACTATCCACTCAGCGCATCACTTCGCGAGCGAGAATAGTCTCCAGCCTCCGTGAACTTGAACGTGATATCACAGTGCGATGTCAGAGTGTGACATCATCAGCAGGGTTTAGATATCTGTCGGCACTGCAGATTAGTCTCCATATATGGGTATCATGTTACTTTTGTGATGCCCACCATCGACCCAACGTCCACCGCTAAGCCAATTTTAAGAAAGACATGAACAATACTACAAAACGATGTATCTTTTTGGCTGGTAAAATCTGCTTGGCTGGTAGTTTCTTTTTTTAAATCGACCAGTCACTTTGGCTGGTAAGCTTAAAAGTTAAGTTTGTTCCCTGTTGGAATGTTACTTAACATAGCATCTGATGGATAAGGCTTTCTGTACTGAGCACATGCTTAACACAGCAATAATATAAATGCTCTGGCATGACTTTCCTTCATTTCCTCAATATAAAGTATTGACATGACCCCTTTGGACCAATTCCTCTGTTGGGTAATGCAGGAATGTAATACGCATGTTGAGAATTGTCTTGTTTTTCTAATTTGTGATTTTGAATTTTTTGTTTTTGTTAGACTTCAACATGGTGTCTGTGAATATTGTCCTTCACTTACTTTTTCCCCACATAGTGCTCCACTTTTACAACCATGTTATGGTATTTTCACCCAGAATGAGCTTGCTATATAAAGGTATGCCCACTAGATGGCAGCATTTGTTTTGTGATGGTGAAATAGAGAGCAGTTTGAAAATAATATTTGTTGGATTTTTCAAATGTTGTATTTGCACTTCAGTGTGATGAAGTGCAAATAGTAAAAGTGCAAAGAAGATGACTTCTGTTACACTTCTCATGGCCTCACCTTGGCATGAACAGACTATCCTTTGTTGAACATGCTTGAGACCAGTAGGAGCCCTGACTGTATAACAGCCTCATAAAGCTGCTCAAGGCCTATGATACCAGAATAGTAGTCCCTTGTCCATGGTCACACGTAGATGTAAGGAGTTAGGTCAGCTCATGGTCATTGTATGCCTTCATGGGTTGACAAGGTGGTATGTTGACACTTGACAGCATGAGACACAGGGAGCAGTATACAGCTTCTTAAAACCAGCTGTGTGCTTACAGTCTTGGCCTTGTTTTAGAATTATTCTTATTTTTGTATAATTTATTTTCATTTATTTATTTAAGAAGTCTCTGTATTTTTTGTGGTTTATGTCCGCACTGTGTCCTTATCTTCTCCTGGGTGCGGCAGTAGGGTTTCTTTAAGAGACCTGTTGTTTTGAATTCTCACTCCCGTCCTTGCAACATAGTACTGTCAACCCTTAGGCAGTTCCATGTTAGAGCCTGCTCCTGCCCAGCTGTTTGTGAAATGCCTCTCCCTGTTTTTTTTTATAAAGCAAGAGGCCTCTCCCTGGTTTTTATATGATGTAAGTGGCTGAGAGATTTTTTTTGATGTGATTTAATTTATTTGAAAAGCAAAAACACATGGATACAGCAGTTCAAGCATTACACAAGAAAGTCCATAAGAGACTTATTTCCATTGAGGTCCTCACACATCCTCACACATTTTACAGTCAAAGTTACAATTATTCATTGTTCTTAAATATTCAGAAATTGAGTAGATGTTTGGGTTGAGGTTCTGAGCGCTGTAGAACATTTTCATATTGATTAACATCAGATAAAACAGATGTGAGGGAACACTTTATTTTTGCCAATTGTATTACTTTTATAGCGGTGTATCAGGTGTAATCTCAAATGTGCACAAGGGCATTTATTTAGCTAGCTTGAAGTTGCTGATAGATCAGAATATGGGCCATATTATCCAGGTGTTGTTTGTGTAATAACATATTGGCTTTATTAGAACACACACACACACACACACACACCCACACACACACACACACACACACACACACACACACACACACACACACACACACACACACACACACACACACACAGTCTCTGTTGTTAATTCCCAATATGTGTTCTGCGGTGCTTTTTGTTTTTCCCCCACTGTTCATTACTGGTTGCTGGTCCCTGGTGTCTGCCTCCCTCCATTCTTCCCTGCCTTTCTGCCTCCTTCCCTCTTCTAGATCCCACCTCCTCCCCCCTCCCCTTTTTCTCTCCTGAGGTCCAAACTGGTGTGCTATGAGAGAGGGAGAGAGAGAGATAATATGTGTGTGAGAGAGACAGTGTGAAGGAAGAGCGAACGAGAGGAAATAGACCACTCACAGAGAGAGTGAGGTGGCGAGACAAAGGGTAATTTACATCAGCATGAGAGAGAGAGAGAGAGAAGAGTATGTGAGAGAGTGAAGGACCATGTGGAGGGCAGAGGGACTGAGGAGATGAGAGTATGACGTGTCCCTGTGTCTGACTGCCTTCTCTCTGCTTTCCCAGGGAGCTGTGATAGGCATTGACGACGAGGACGACAGCACTTTCACCATCACTGTGGACCAAAAGACGTTCCATTTCCAAGGTGAGCAGTCCCCCCCCCCCCCCCTCTCCCTCTCTCACTCACTCTCAGTCTCTCACTCACTCTCAGTCTCTCACTCACTCTCACTATCTCTCTCCTTTTGGCTTTCTTTTTTTCCAGCACGCTGTCATTCTCTCTTTTTCCACTAGGCTGACGGCCCTGACTGTGGGTCTCTCGTTTGCAATTTATCCATCACTGTTGCTCACTTGCTCTCCCTCCATCTATCGTATCTCTCTCTCTCTCTCTTTCTCTCACACACACACACACACACACACACACACACACACTCTCATCTTTCCCCTCCCTGCCCTTTTAAAGAGGTTGGTTGTTCTGCCTTTGTGCCTGGGAATACATACGTATATGCACACTGTCAAGGTGTGCTGTGTGAATTTGATGACATTCTCCTAAGCAGCGTGACTCCCAGCTTTTTTGGAGCAGGACTGACACAAATTACTGCACAAGGACAAGTCTGTTCCTCAGCAAGTGAGTGAGATTCCTTTGGAAAAGAAGGAGCAAACGAAGCTCTTTTTCTTTTTTTCCCCTCCTGCTCCTCCTCCTTTGTGGCGTTAGAGGAAGATTTCTTCCTGTTTGCATTTTGCTGCAGTTAAGCCTCTGGGAATAATACAGGAATACTGCTGAGCTGGAAACTGAGCTATCTTCTCGTCGTCGCTCTGCCGCCGCCACTTGCTCTCCGACCACCAGTCACTCTGCAAGGGGGGAAAGGCTGGCGTACACCCAGAACCCTTCCCTCGTTGACAGGGAGCTGCCCAGTCCAGTCTCGTCTACCCGCGGACCCCCTCTCTCTATCGCCTTCACCCCACCAGGTCTCTTAACTAACCTCGGGTTGGTCCGTAGCTGTTTCCATCTCTCTGTCCTTCCATCCATCCATCTGTATCCATCATCCCTCCCCCCCCCCCCCCCCCCCCCCGCACTCCTCTGTTATAGCAGCACCTCCTCATCACCATCTCCTCGGGGTCACCAGCCACTGTCCATGGGCCCCCCGCCCCTCTCACCTTCTCCATGCCTTCTCCCATGTCTGTGTTCCGAAGCTGTATGCTGTGGTTCTACAGGAGGAAGGGTAAGGCGATAACGATGTACGTCTCGCGCTTCATGTGTGCATGCCAGTCCCGCGCCATTGACAGTTAGGATGGAGTGTACTATGGCAGTGTGGAAATTAGCCATTTGTTGTTTGCCATGTTGTGGGATGTCGGAATGGACCAAGTCGGCTCTCCGACAATGAGGTGTTTTTAAAAACTTCTTTATTCTTTATTTTTTGCATTGAGGGACTGTTCAGAGCAGTTGTGGTGGGTTATTTCATATCGGCTGTATTGACAAAGTAAGACTTGAGTATTTACTATCCAGTATCAAGTGTTTGATCGTGTGGCTCTAGAAAAGGATGTTATTGTTGTGTCTTACCTTGTTCTTGATCGAAGAGAAGCATGCAGAGTGTTGGGGAATGCCCTGTTTTGACTAGTTATGTCAACGTCATTGTAAGCTAAGCAGTTTCCAAAGAAGGATGAGAATGAATGGTTGGACTGTAAGCGAAAGATGATGCCAGGCTCACAGTTTTAATTTGTTCTGGAATTTTCTATGCTACACCAGACCGGTGTGTTTGGCCTCATTATCATCCAATTATATTACATTATTTAAAGGTGCATTCCTTCTATTAGTTGCCTGTGACCTTATACTTAACATTTAGCTCTGACAGATGTCTGGAGGCAACAGCCAAGGACAAAAGACCGTTTGTATAATATATTGATATTCTTCTTGAACGATACTAAAATAGTGAGAACCTTCGGGTGATCTGCTAGCTATAATACCTGGATCCGCTATCTTGATACCAAGGGATGCATCGTAGGGATGGGGGCGGTTACACGGATAAACACCATGTGAATTGTGAACAAATATATTTTCCAGGACAGATGTTTCCAAATATGGAGGAAAACATCCCCAAATTCTCCCAAGTTGGCCCATCACAGGCACAGCTGCACCCTGTACTGACCTCATAGAATGGCCTCCAAGTGACAACGGAACTGACGTCATACTACTGACGTCATAGAATGGCCTCCAATAACTCTGGCAATGGTATTGATGTCATGCTACGTCACAGTACTGACATCATAAATGACTGACGTCATAGAATGGCCTCTAAGTATTCTGACAACGGGTGAACTCATAGATGACTGACCTCCATGTGACTCACCTGCACCACGAAGTCATACTACTGCCCTCCAAGTACTTTGTGCCTATTCACACAATGCCGGGCAACACCAGGCACCCAGCTAACACTGTGATACAGTTGGTCTGTCCAAGGCTTGTGATGTGCAATGCAATGTTAATTTGTATAGATATGACGCCATGATGCTACGGTTAACCACGGATAACCCCTAGCACTGTACATGACTCTTTACAAGAAATCTAATGCTCAAATGCACATCCTAAATTCACCGGATGTTGGGAGATGGAGTTACTCTGTTGCTGTAACATGATATAGGTCTGCATATGTTACATCCTTGGTCTGTGCAGATTCATGGAGCTGTACAACTTTCTGTACATTCACATGCTCGTCAAAAATGCATACAGTACGTGCACACTCACCATGTACCATGTACTGCTGAGTCAGGCATGAGTGTGGGGTAAGTCACGAATCTTTGTGCAATAGATGATATGCCCTTGTCAGAGGATGCAGGGCAGGCGTTGAGAATAGGACAAGTAGTTTCGGGGGTGATCAGGCTGAAGTAGCCTGGATAGCAGCTCTGTGCTTCTCTGTCTTTCTATTTAGGGAAGCATCCATTATTCATCAGCCCCCCCCCCTCCCCCCTCCCCCAGGCAGAGCTTGAGATCTGCCTGAGAGCCTTTTAGCCTCTTCGTCTCTCTCACCTCATCTCTGGTCCTTCTCTTATCTGTTGTAGCTATCAACATGGCCTCATCTCCGTCTCTCCACGTAAGGCTTTCTAGCTTGCCTAGAGCATCAGAACTGGGTAAGAGAGACCCCCTTCCCTCCCACTCATTCTCTCCTCTCCATGTGTTTTTTTTTTAAAACATCCAAAACATCCCCTCTTCCCTGTTCTCCTTTCTCATCCCTTTTCTCCCTCTAGACTGTACCTGGTCCTTTCCACCTTCCCTTTAGGCCTGTACCTGATTTGGGTTCATCTACTCACATGGTTCTCCCCAACAGAGTACACTGTGTCCACTGTGTACAGTGGGTCGTGTTTTTTTACACTCTGGATTTTGCAGTTTAGCGATAGCAGCTGTCACACTATGCACAAAACCATTTCACCATCTATCAGTCTAAATTAGTGAAGGTAATGTATCAATATACGAACCATGACTGTAACATCATGAAACATTTCCTTCCCCCCAGTGTTCTACATTGTATTAACCATTTTAAAGGAAAAGCTCACTCTTGCTGCTAAAAGCACTTAATTTTGCTCTTTGCTGACACTGTATCACACGTTGAATCAGCTTACCAGGATATTCCATCTTAAAAGGATGCTTTTATCCCCTGACACATCAGGGTACCATAGTTCATAGTATTGACGGGCAAGGCATTGCATTAGAAATCAGACAGCCCCCAGTCAATATTTCCGTTAGCCAATATTTACCGGCCATTGGCCAACTAGAATTTCAGTGAAGAACATGAACATAGCAACATACATTGACTGGCAAATTGCCAGTGAATACGTTTTAGTGTGTGCCTTTCTGAATGCATAGTATATATAGAGTATGCACTACTGCACTCCTGCCATATACACTCACAACAATATTACAATTTTATGCGTGAGAGTCAGGGAGCAATAAATGATCATAGTCAGTGCTCTGGTCGAATTGCAATTACATCAGTGCATTTAATGCAACAACAAAAGGCCATGAAGGGGCACTGCAATAAAGCCAAGCAGTCATCTGCAGATGCACTCGTATTGCATTCACCAAAGTTGAATAACATATGTCGCAAAATTACATAATTCATCATCAATTTGTTGTAATGCCCGAGTTGCTAAAATATGTAAAGCCCCCCCCCCCCCCCTAACTTTCAAACTGATGGGATAGTGACTCCATTAACGACATGGGGAGAGCATTGGAGCAATCCCTCCTGCAATCAAGTACAGTAACTACGTGACTTCCTTGGCATCATCATTAATGAAACAGTGGATTTGTCCAGTAAATTAGAATCTTATCGGCAACAATCAAAAAGAAAAGTTAGCGGAAACCTCGCCCCTGCTGTCTGTGTATGCACCGGAACAGTCCATGCTTCCTTTTGAAAGATAATGTGAGTGGGAAGAGGGAAAGGATAAATAAATAATTAACTTTGGAAGAAGAAGGCAGTAGCATAACGAGCCAAGTGTGTGTGATGACTGACCTCATCTTAGAGATGGGAGAAGGAATCATCTTGTTATGCACTACTGCTGTTGTCAACACAGCCTGCTGCAAACCTGGAGGTCTGCTTGTTTGTGTTCCTAACAGTGCCTCACCACCACAATTTGCTGTTGAATGGGCGGTGGGTACACTGTCGCTTCGGGTCGGAGGTTTTATGGAAGCTTCGAAAGCAGACTGAGCAAGCTTGTCGTATACAGTCTGCTTTCGACCGTCGGTTAGCAGGCTCAGGCTGGCTGAGAAGAGATAGAGCTACTCTCTGGTTGGCTGATATAGGGACCCTTTCTGAAATGATGATACATTGGAGCTATTTATAATTTCGATCATTAGTTGAAGCAAAATGATATGGCCATGTGTGCATTGCGCTGCCGCTTGCAGGCACACAGTGTTTGTTTTAATTAACATTAAATATGAAAGATGATACACCAAAATAGTTTAAATACAGATAACCTTGTGCCCATGCCCTAAGCACTCTGCAGTGCAGTAGTTATCTTCATAATTTCTCAAATGATTTAAGCATGTACATGTTTGTTGTTGAAAAAGACATCAAGCCATAGGCTATTTTTAGCGCCATAGTAGCCGTCTGTCGGTGTCGGCTTTCAGGCGCATTTAGCAACTTTTTCCAACCGACTGATCACCCGACTTCATTCGCCTGCCAGTCTGTAGTAATCTGTAGTAGTCTGTTTGGTGGAGAGCTACCTTTACTGTACAAGTGTCTTAAGGTCTGTTAGCACTGCTTTCTGGGTCTCTGTCTGCATCATTCATCTCCTCTCCTTAATTGTTCCCACCATAGATCTCAATGGCTTCAATTTGTGCATGAAAGATGACTGAGTTGAAGGATAACGCCATTAACCCATTAAGACTGGGAACGCATCTGTGTGTCATTTTTAGATTTCTTTGGCTATTCAAAAATAGCAGATCTACAAGCTCATAGCGCGGCACCGAGTGCCGGCCTATGAGCTTGTAGATCTGCTATTTTTGAAAATCCGTGAAAATTTGTGGCAGAATCTTGGATTATATATTATTTTTTAAAGCGAACATTTGTAAAATATTTAGTTCCAGGAACCCCCAGAAGCAAAGATTTGAGTTACAAATGTCTGCCAAGAAAAATATTTTTTTTCTTCATAAATAGCAGATCTACAAGCTCATAGCACAGCACTCGGTGCCGCTCTATGAGCTTGTATATCTGCTATTTTTGAATAGCCAAAGAAATGTAATAATGACACACAGATGCGTTTCTTGTCTTAAAGAGTTAAACCTCTGCCTTGCCTTGCCTCGCCTCTTAAGATTTCTTCTCGTACAATAATCTTATAGGCTGTAGTTTGGCCTTGAGGTTAACCAGGGAGGAAGGAAGGAACCCCCCCTCTCTTCCAAAACAGAGCAAAATCAAAGGGACTTAAGAATGATTGAAAGTAAGTCATTATAAGCTATCCACAACTGCCAAATAACCCAATGCCTCCCATACACAAGAGTTTTTTTGGGTATACTTTTATTGGAATTAGTTCATATATTACATTTCATGTTGCAGTACGCATATTACATCTTCTTGCAATTGTTTTGTTTTTGTTTTTATATACACCCAGTGTTACAAACTAAATTAAAATGCAGTAAACAAAAAACATAATTACACAAATCTAAGTCTGACATGAGTCCATATATCTATTAGCCTGGTAAACCCTCCCTCCGGAAATCTCATTTACATTTGATTTCAGGAGTGAGTCTGACCTGAAGGCTTCTCTGGGCGTTTCTAGCCCGTACACCAAATGGACGAGCCTATCAGCGCCGTTTCTCATTGTTCTGTGATTGACAGCTTACGGCCAATCAGGTGGCGAGTTCGAGTGAGCCCGAATGAAGCCGAGTGCAGCCTGAGTGCAGCCGACAAAAAACGAACGGCAGCCATTGTTGTTGTGCGTTGTCTTCTTCACTTCTTACTTTCGGTTTTAAAACGCTCTCAAACTTCTTTTTTGAGGCACGGAATTTACTTATAAGATATCGTTTGTATAGAATTTAGTTGTTTAACTTCATATATGTGGTCAATTAATCATGACAGAGCCTATTTAAAAATAAAAATTCAGAGAACCGGCAGGGGCGGGCAGTGACACGCATGTATCCGAATAAGGCAACCTATTTTGGGCATGGCCATCTCAAAAGTCCTGTTGCGTCACATTAGTCTGGAGGTGGTAAATATGCACTGCAATTGGCTGAAGGGGAACAACGATCATTGGCTGAAGGGGTTGTCAGTCAACAGTATTACTCCCACCCAACTCCAGCCCACAGCCAATATTGCAGAATGGGCGATCATGCCAGACTCACTCCTGAAATCAAATGGAAATGAGATTTCCGGAGGGAGGGTTTACCAGGCTATATATCTATATCCATTACCAATATGTGTCATTTGACTTTCACAAACGGAAAGAAACAAAAATGGTACATGGTGCATTTATACAGCGCCTTTATCCAAGGCTCTTTACAATGATTGTGCATTACATTCACCCATATATATATATATGGAATACATGCAGTATGAGAGATGGAGCACTGCTGTGGAATATCGCCTACCATAGAGCTACATGCAGCATATGTTTCAAATCTTTTTTATTGTGAAGCACAGGTTATGGTTATACATTTCTGTTCATACATGGATAGCTTCCTTTTTTAAACAAAAACAAACAGACATATACACAAAACAGACAGGTGACATGAAAAAAAACTACATGCAACATATGGAATATCAACCATTCTAGGGTGCTTTTCAGTTTATTGTAAAGATGAACTGAACTTGTGGACAAGCTGGCAGATCTAGGAGCAGTGTATTGCAAGCGGCCATACAGTATCTCCTCTGACCTTTTGTGCGTGTGTGTGTGTGTGTGTGTGTGTGTGTGTGTGTGTGTGTGTGTGTGTATGTATGTATATATATACATACACTGTATATTGTGGAATAGTGATGCATTTTTATTAATAAAAATTTGCCTTTCTCAGAGGGGAAATGTGTCTTGGGCACAATGCTAGACTGTTACATCACATGAAAACAGAAACAAATCTTACAACATAATGGAGACATGTGACTACACATTTGGCATCGACAACAACACGATTGCTTAAAAGCTAAACTGTCAGTCAGTTGTAACTGTCAGTTGGTCCTAACAAGACAGCTTGGTGTATAGGGGCCTTTAGTGTTCAGCAGCCTGATGGAGGCTGTAACAAACGATGGCTTCAAGCGGTTTGATTTGCACTTTTCCACACAGGAGTGTTCTTCTTCCTGATGGCAAGGTTTGTTTCAGAGAAGAGGGGAGACCCAGGAGAGTCAACAATTACTTCTGTTGCTCGTTTCATGGCTGCCCTGCTCGTACAGGCAATTTATGGGCTCATATTCTCTCTTCCCCATTACCTTCATAGCTGTATTGTGCATGCTGGAAAGCTTGCTTTTCAGTTGTGCGCGCGCGTGTGCTGTGTCTGTTGGCTTGTGTGTGTGTGTACGTATTTGCAAAAGAGCTTGTGTGAGAGGTTCTTTTAGTTTTTACTTTTACTTTGTGCGAGTGTGTGTCAGAGAAAGTGCTTCTGTAAGAGAGTTGGACAGAGAGTGGGAGAGCATGCATGTCTGTCATGTAATGGCCTGGCCGGGAGTGCCTTTGGAGGCATTAGCCTAACAGGGTTACACAGCACACCTTTCTCAGTTAAGACGCCACTTAGAGAGGCTGTGTTCTTTTACTGAGTTACATTGGTTGCAGCATCATAAATCGCTCATCATTTCTGTCAGGCAGAAACCTTGTATCTCCATATTACAACACGCTGCCCATTGTGAGCTTGTAGATCGTCTATTTTAAAAGTTTTGAAAGTGAGAGTAAATACACTGGTCACAAACTTCTAAAAATCAAGGTTTGCAGTGTATTTAACAAGAGCTTGTGACTAACCTAAATAATAACTTCATTAGATCCAACACAGGTTATTTTTTCCATTTCTTATGTAATGGTTTTGGACATAGATGCTTGTCCCCAACAGCGACAAGTCTAGTCTGTGCACTGGCACACTATTAAAACTTGGATATATACCACACATGGGCAACATACGGCCCGGGGGCCGGACCCGGCCCTTTGACCATCTCAATCCGGCCCGCCAAGTCATAAAAAAAAAAAACTGCCCCCCCCCCCAAATTTTTTTTAAAAATGTCTACATTTTAAAAGGCTGCCATATGTTACGGGTTTTGAGACAAATGAATTAAACTCCAATTAATATTAATTCATATTTGCCATTTGAGTACATACCTGCATTCCTCCATCCGTATGTACTCAAATGTTTTATGTTTATAATGTATTAATGTAACAGTGAAACAGTCTGCTGTGAGTTCATCATATAATGAATGCGATGTGAATGCAATGTGTTTTATCAGTGACCTATGGAGAGGTGCATATCAGATAAGATAAGATACGGCATTGACGTGGATTGTTTCATGTGATCTATTCATTGTAATCTACACCAGAGTGATACAAAAAGAAAGAGAAAGATCAACATTTTGTTGATGAACATTGTTGTTGTGAAAGCAAGGACCTTATTCTAATGTAGTCTGGCATGTCTACCAAATTCATGCAGTTTCAACATCATTCAGCACTTACAGTATGTGCTTCAAGTTTCAATTCAATTGTACAATGTGGCCCTTCACTCATTTTATCGAAGTCAGTGTGGCCCTCTGGAAATAAATGCTGCCCAACCCTGATATATACTGTACGTAGATCTGGCAATGCAAGACAATATATTGTCATGTTTGTGTGGAGTCTGAGTGGTTTAAACTTTAACTTCAGGACTTCAGACTTTCCACTTGTGCTGACTGCAGTGCTCTAGAATAGATGGAAGAATGCCAGAAATGCTACTGACTCAGTAGCTTCACTTGTTCTTCACTTGATAACCAGTGTCTTCAGAGAATACTGTATGTCATAACTTGGACTATAATCTCATTAGTGGGAGAATGCAACTTTTATTAAAACAAGACTAAAACAGCAGGCTTTGCTGCTCCTTACTCCAAACCAGACAAAAGTGGCCTGAACTGACATCGCCATTCCTAGAGCCCCTTGCTCTCTATATATTATATTTCATATAATCATTTGACTCATCTCATTGCTCCACTTGAAAATAGACTGTCAGTGTTATTGTTTGTGGGTGTTAGCTTGCTAAATACAAGTGCGTAGAGCCTCAGCAAAATGTTTTGACTGACAAATATGAGGCTCTGGACAAAGCCAAATCATTGTGCTTCCTCTTTCCATCTCTCTACAGTAGTATTATATGATTTGGCTTAATTGTAGTTCAGAACAGCCAGCAAACGGTACGAGTGCTGTTGGAAATATGTCACATTTGAGGCGGATTAAGGACAGGCTATTAACATAAGAAATGTAGCACATTTGTTGCACTACTTTGTACCAGGATTATAATGATGATGATAATGATGATATAGGCCTACTCTACTCTAATATCTATTTGCATAGGATGGATATAGTGTATTCCATCATGGTGAAAGTAGGCGCGTGATGGATTACGGACAGTGGTGGCATAGGCGGTATTAAGAGTTGTTCAATCTGACACTGATACCAGTATCGGAAAAGCTGCCAATACTGCCTAAAATGCTGGTATCAGCGAGTATGCCAGTCTATGCCAATCTGATACCATGTCATTTATCACATGATGGTATTTCATTTACACTAAACAGTTAATTTGTATTTTGAATACTTCAAGATGTTGCACTAAAAAAATATTGTGTATTTACGGACTGTGTGTGTGTGTGTGTGTGTGTGTGTGTGTGTGTGTGTGTGTGTGTGTGTGTGTGTGTGTGTGTGTGTGTGTGTGTGTGTGTGTGTGTGTGTGTGTGTGTGTGTGTGTGTGTGTGTGTGTGTGTGTGTGTGTTTTGACTGTAGCTGCATTTGCATTATTTTGATAACTTGTGGCTGCAATTTAAAACATCACTATGTCACTTATATTCAGCTGCACCGCAATTATTAATTAATAATTCCAATCATACCGAGACGGCCGATTTAAATGACAAGGGCTGTACCACACGCACGCACACACACACATACACGTACACACTACACAGAAGCAGACTAATAACCATAAAACTAAGTTACTAATCCAGCTGTAAATGAGGAAATAAAGTGTTATGGTCTACCTTTCTTTGGTGTGAACAGTGAAGAACGATGTTTCAAACGTTATATTGTACCCAACACGCCAATAATTGGAATATAGAGAACACTTATTTTAATGAAGAAATATCTTACAGTAATACCCCCTTTAACTACAATAACGTTTGTGATGAGACTGAGTCTTTCTATCTCCTTCCCCCTGGGAACGTTCACATGAATTCATTTCCCCCAAGAGTGTGAATTGCTGTATCAAGGTAAATGCTCTAGTGTCGGACTGGGGGTTGTGTCAGGTGACCTCTTATCATCATGTGTGTCCCCTCATGTGACTGCTTGGATGGCTGTGTGCCTAGATGGCTGGATAGCCGTAGACATTTGTTTTGCAACGAAAATATCATGGGGGTGTGGGACATAGCTGGCTAGCTGCTAACACCTACCTTAGAAGTAAATAGGCCATGCATCATGTGATCCACAGGCCAGGGCAAAGATTAGCCTTGCGATATGAGTCTTTGTGATGCATACAGTCTATAAGGGCACTGTTTTGCTTGTTTTTTGTTAGGTGGAGTGGAGCTAGGCTGTCATGAATATACCTACAGTACACCGCATTAGCTGTAGTAATCTTTTCCTCTGGAGAGTTGGTGAAACTTAGAGAAGAGGAGAGAGAAAGGGGAGTGAGTGAACTGGCTGAGTGGATTGGCGCGAGCCCCTGCTGCCTTTAATGTCTTTAAAAGCTTCTTTGCGGTGGTGCTGCTTAGCGTTTCACCAGCCCAGCCATTCATCTCCTCTACAGTCTGTTCCAAGCTCAATGAAAAATGACTCTGGCACTGCATGCCATACAGTCAGTTCGCAGATTTAATAGCATAACTTATAGCATAACTTATAGACCTGTTGATATTGTTCATATTTTTTTCACTGTACAATTTTACAGTGTGTTTAGCCTATCATCGTCTTTTTTGTTACAAAGTCGACTTACAACATTCCTACATGAACATTTTTAGATTTGGTATATTTTATTTTTAAGCAATTTATCTGTTGGCAAACAAAGGCTTCCCCCCCCCCGAACACGGGTCAAAATTGTGTTCCTGTAGAAGACGCTCGACAAAGCCAGATGCACCAGGGTGGATTTTAACCCATTTAGGGCGGGAACCCCTATTTGTAACTATACTTTTCATGACGGGAACCCCTTTTGGGGTGGTTGTTGTTGCTATGTACAGTATATAGCAACATACTTTTTTTGTAATTTTTGGGGAAGTTTTTCAGAAAACTCTCAGCTAGGGGGTCCTTGGCCTGAAAAGGTTGAAGACCCCTGGGTTAACCCACAGCCTCCGCAGTGGTGGGCAGGCACTTTACCACCACGCCACCCGAGCGCTCGTGCGCATGAGAGTTGACAGTTATGGTATGATGGCCTGAATTCAAAATCGGGTCTCTGTCAGTCTCGTTGCATTGGACAAAATATTGCTACTTTATGTGTGCGTGTTGGAGAGATGGATGTGTGCCTCTTTCATTTCACCACTGCATACAAGTGGGTATGCAGTGGTGTAAAGTAACTAAGTACATTTACTCAAGTGCTGTGCTTAAGTCAACAAGCAACAAGTCTTAACATTACCCCCCACCAGTATGTCTGCAGCTACTATGCCACGGGCATTTGAAAATAGCCGATCTACAAGCGTTGCACCGCAACGCTTTGTGAGCTTGTAGATCGGCTATTTTCAAAAGATTTTATACGTTTGAAAAGTTGGGAAATGGGACATTCTGCATAATGAGTACTTTCTACTTTGAGTACATTTTGATACCAATACTTTTGTACTTTTTTGTACAAGTAAATTTTGAATTCCTGACATTTACTTAACAGAGTATATCTACATTGCGGTATTGATACTTTTACTTAAGTAAAAAATGTGTACTTTTTCCACCACTGTGTGTACTGTAGCTGTCCAAGGCGGATGGTCTGGTGTTTAATATCCGTTTGATATCACTGGCAGCCTGTGTTTGTTCTTCGTCTTTACTGTCAGGGTGCAGCCCAGCCCAGTCTTGCCCTGCCTGTGTTGAACACCAACCCTAGTGCAGCCTGCAGGTTGGGAACCTGGCAACAGTGGCTATAGCTGTCTTATCCAACCTCACTCCTCAAAAGTTTGTTTTTCAACTCCTATGCCCTGCAAAGGATTTCTCCATGGAACAATGTGGAAGAATGGCTTTTTTTCCCCTTCCTTTTTTTTATGTTTGTTTAATTAAATCAAGAGATTTTCTTCCAAGCTTCACAGAGTAACCTCCTCCTGTAATGGATGTTGTACCAATTTCAGGTTTTTATTGCTCAAGAGTGCGCTTTCCTTGATCGGTAGCCAGCTAAACTAACAAGACAAGACGGCCTAATAATCACACGTAGTTATAGTAACCGTTGCTTTATTTGTAAAATTGCCTGTGGGTATTCTGGTTATGACTCCGTAAAGTCCTGAAGAATAGGTTACCTGGGAAACCAGTGTATGAGTTTGTCTGCTGCAAGGCTTGGATGCCAACAATAGTAATATAAATAGTACAAGAAGAACCTCAACTCAAAACTGCACTTTGTTGTCTCATCACAAGTTTATATATATTTAAAAAAAATAGTGGGTGAACATCATGAGCTGCTGATCTTTCCTTTTCCTATGATAGGAAGACTTCTCTCCTGATGGTGGCTGCCTGCCAGTTTACAACGTGGCTCACCAGGTGTGTGTTTTGTGTTTGTGCCCTCAGCCCGAGATGCAGACGAGCGAGAGAAGTGGATCCACGCCTTAGAGGGGACTATCCTCCGTCACACCCTCCAGCTCAGGGTAGGCCTGTCACAACTATTGCATAATATCCTCCTGATTGCAACTATTCTACCCAATCACAATTATTTTTGCAGAATCGTTTCCATTCATCTGTATGAAGACAGCTGGATGAAATGAACAGGAATTTCATATTTCCATCATTATTTACGCATTGTTGTCCACGCACCTTTTAACTACTTTCAACCCGACATCCCTGTTTTTCGCTAATAGGGGACGCCAAATTATCACAGATATTGAAATATATTAACATTTTCGAAAACAGATCTACAATGCGATGCATTCTCTTTTCTTTTTTGGAAAGTACTTATTAAGGATATGGCTTCTTTTGGCTGTTTGATTATTATTGGTACCAGTCATTGTCAGTCAGGGCTTTATATATTTAAGTTCTGCCCTGTGCAATTTTTGTTTACAAATTAAATCCTTAATCAAATATTTTTTATGCTAATTAATCAACTAAAATGTCATGATTGTGATGGTCCTAGCTCATGGTAAAACACCCTAGTTTGCCCTAGCCTGGAAACAGATGAATCGGACAGTACAAAAAATAAAATTGCCCTCTGCGATTTGGGTCTGGCACCGCTCCGTTGTGAACCCAGTTCCTGCTCCCGAAGTTTGGGGTGACCAATCAGGGCCCAGTATTCAAATATGGGAGACTGTAGTTGGTAGTTGGTTGTAGATCTAACCCAGGGGTGGGCAGCATTTATTTCCAGAGGGCCACACTGACTTCGATAAAATGAGTGAAGGGCCACACATTCATTGTACAATTGAATTGAAACTTGAAACACATACTGTAAGTGCTGAAGGATGTTGAAACTGCATGAATTTGGTAGACATGCCAGACTACATTAGAATAAGGTCCTTGCTTTCACAACAACAATGTTCATCAACAAAATGTTGATCTTTCTCTTTCTTTTTGTATCACTCTGGTGTACTCTGTACGAGATTACAATGAATAGATCACATGAAACAATCCACGTCAATGCCGTATCTTATCTTATCTGATATGCATTATGCACCTCTCCATAGGTCACTGATAAAACACATTGCATTCACATCGCATTCATTATATGATGAACTCACAGCAGACTGTTTCACTGTTACATTGTAAACATAAAACATTTGAGTACATACGGATGGAGGAATGCAGGTATGTACTCAAATGGCAAATATGAATTAATATTAATTGGAGTTTAATTAATTTGTCTCAAAACCCGTAACATATGGCACCCTTTTAAAATGTAGATATTTTTAAAAAAAATGGGGTGGGGGGGCAGTTTTTTTTTTTTATGACTTGGCGGGCCGGATTGAGATGGTCAAAGGGCCGGGTCCGGCCCCCGGGCCGTATGTTGCCCATGTGTGATCTAACCAGTTGCGTCCAGAGCCATTGTTTTGATCCCGCCCCTTGGGAAAATAGGAGCCTCATAGCCTCATAGAAGCACCAGACTCCACGCAGTGATATAGTCTAGCTACGCCAGGCTAAGTTTGCCCTTCACCCATCTCACCATGTGTCTGTGTGTGTGTATGCATTTCATATTATTTTCCTCTAGAAGCAAAGTAGAGGCACTGAAAAGTATCAAATGGGGTGTTGTGATTAATGTTTCAGGAAAGACATGTTTAGGAACACAGATGTTGACTTGCGTCAGCTTGGTAACCTTGTGCTTTATCTGCTGTCTGCAAATAGTCGTTTCCACTTGCCATCTGTTTATTTGGCTACTTTATTTGACATCCCTTTCTATTTGCCATCCATGTGAGCATGTTAATACAGCGCTTAAACACCAGCTTATCATACATGTTAATGTATCAGGGAAAAACGTCTCGTACCGGCAGTATTATATCATCGCTGTCGAGTCCAAAATCAAAACGGTTACTTTTCAAGAAATGGATAAAGAAACTGTGTTCCAGTGGAACTTATTATTTAGTCACAATCTCTTGTTAATATTCACTGGTTAGATATTATAAAACCCACAGACTTAACAACTTTCAAACTGACGTCCATATTTTGGGCATGTCATTATTGGTGGACATTTTCAAAAATTGTCAAAATAAAAAATTAGATCTACTGGCTCACACAACATGTTACACAGGTATTGCCTGTCCACCGATTTCTCGGATTTTGTATTTTACCCCACCATAAAACTAGACCTATCTATTGCATTTCTATGCTTTATAAATCACCATACATCCATAATGATAGCTCTATAACAACTACTCATGCTCAAGTATTATTTTCACTATCATTTCATTCTAGCATCTATGTGACTCCCTTTCCTGTAGAAATAATCTGATCCCTGTGGCCAGCGGTCAGCACGCCAGTCATGGTTTAGGACACATCATTTCATGAAAGGAAGTGAATGTGAACCTGGTAACATGAGCGTCCTTCATTGGCTGCTGCAGCTGTGCAGTGATACAAGGGAGGGTGGTGAGAATGATGGACTTGGGTTTGCCGGTGATAAAGCCTATAATTATTTTATTTTTTGGTGGATTGGCATTTTTGTTTCTTCCATCCTACTGACTTGTCCTTGATCTTGTGCTCAAAATTGTCTTTATTCAAATATATTTTTGATTAGTTCTGAAGAGCGGCAACATGTTTGATATTTAGTCTCCTATAGTTAGTGTTTCAGAGCATGACTGGTGTTAAGGACTGAGCGTGCCCAGAGCCGTTCCCATGGCCCCCACTCCTCTCCCCCTCCAGTTGTTATTGCTACCTTATGTTCTGCTCTCCTTCTCTAACCAAGCCTCCCACCTCTCCCTTTCATCCCTTACTGCATCTAGCTCTAGTCTTCCTCTCTCATTCTCAAAATGTTCCCTTCCCCTTTGCATAGCCGACCCTTTCATCTCACCCCCCTCTTCTTTCGTTCCCCCTTGTAACAAATCTTGCTGACAGGCTGCGTGTGTCTGGCTGCTTGCAATTATAAACACACAGACGCACAATGTACAGTACATTAGCATACTGCTGTCATGGCATCATATGACCACAGTAGCCAATGAAACTACTGCTTACTCCACCAAGCCAGACATCTGCCCTGTATGTTTCAGCCTATCAGGGCAGCTGTTGATGTCAGCACTGGCTGCTGCTTTGTGTTTTTTTTCCTCCCCACTCTGCCTGCGTGAGAGGAAGTGCGCGTTTCCTGCCAGGGGAGGGTCCAGGATTAGCTGGGCTTCGTCTACCCTCATACCAATGCTCAGCTGATGCTGCTGTGAGAGAATACTTTTAGCCAGACCAAGCTAGCCAGCTAGCTTTCAATCTGAATGCTTTGCTTTGGTTGGTGTCGGATTATATCAGCAGACCGCGGATAGGAAAACGAGTAGGGTTTGATAGTCACTCTCTGTCTCCGTTGGGGAGGAAGGAAGAGAGGAGTTAGAAAGTGGCAGCACAGCGCGTATTTGGTCGCTGTAGGGCAGGGAAAAGCAAAGAACACAAGAGGCAGAGAAAGAGGGGAAGATCCAGTGTCAAGCTCAGGGGCTCGGCCTGGCTGGATACAGAGGCAAAGCTCAATGAGGCATGTCCATCCGAGCAAAGCGCATTGTGAGTAAAACACACACACACACACAACACACACACTCACTGACACCACTGCACCACCGTCGCTGGGAGAACATAACGGCTGCTGCGCACCGCTGGGACAGCGGCGTTCTAAAGTGGGTCACACCGCATGGAAAGACAAATAGAAAGGAAGGTGGGGGTAAAAAGTACTTGTGTTGTTTGAAGGAGGGTGGTGAGTCGTGTGGTGGGTATGTGAGCATTATGTGTTTGTGAAACTTAGCAAGTGTCTTTAAAAATCCACACTCCCTCTACCATTGACACAGTATACTGGACAAAGTGTCCAAGCGTACGAGTGTAGACATATCACTGGTTTGGGCTGTTTCAGTAAAGAAGGGAGGGTCAGGAAAATGTGACAGAGTGACTGTTTTTAACCCACACCCGTTCTCTGACGTTCTGTTTCCAAGTTAGTCTGGGCGGCCGGAAAAATAACTTCTGTGTCACAGATGTTGACATAAGAGTCATACCGTTAGCTACATAATAACAGGGATGCTTTCTGTTCACCCCTTTGTTGTCAACTTGACTACCTTTAACCATGCCAATGTCATCATCCTTCTGTGATTTTGGGACTCCACATGATCTGTAATGGTTTGTCTTCAACCATTAAAGTCTCCTGAACACAATAATGATGCAACTTTCACAGGTTTACAGGTGTAAACAAAGCGGGTGAAATAATAGGTTGTACAAGCTCCCAATATTTGCCGCTTCAAGAAAGGGGTAAAGAATAGATAAAGAAAGAAACAAGGAAAACAAGTCGGTTATGTCAAATGTTCCTGATATAATACGAGCAATGTCAAACCTATACATAAGTTGCATGTTTAAACATAGCTATAAAATTAGGTAGTTAGATATGGCAGTAGATGTAGAAATAGTCTTGTTCAAGGTTAGAATAGCAATAAATGAGGCAGATATGTTTCTAGTGCAAGTGGATTGCAGCAGAATAGAATCATTGTCTCTTGTGTAGGTGAGACATCACTTAGCGGCAGGTATCAAACATGTTGGTGTGTACAAGTGCCAGTGCAGCAGCGGAGCACAACCACAGTCATCTATACAGTGTATATATACACAAAATGTCATCTATACAGTGTGTGTATATATACACAACAAATAATCTTATAAGTACAGTAGATGTCTTTGAGTAACTGTGCTTGCAGTGTTGTTTTGAAGTGCCATATGAATACAGATGTGTGCTGCTGTGTGAACATGAGTCAGGTTCTGTCTGAAGTTTAGAATTATAGCCAATTCCAAAAGTGCAGCTCTGTCCTGCTGTATGTATATCAATGCTTGTTTTATTTGCAGGTGTTTGTCTTTTCTTATATTTATGGTATTGTGTGTTTACTGTTTGTTAGGGGTTGAAATATGATATGGTCAGTCCCTTGTACGGTGGTTGGTTTATTATGATTTAAACATTTGTTGTCAGACTGGGCCTCTGACTGGCACCCCGGCCGGCACTAACACCAACCAAACCTCTATACACTGCAGTTTCAGTGTGAAAACCAATCCTGGGAAGAGTAATCTACCCTCCGACAGGACAAATCTTAATGTTCTCGGGCTAGCTAGATTGTATCACAATGACAATGCATATCCCAAGCTAGAAGAGTGCGGACGATTTGCAGGATTCTTGCCGGTGCAAATTTCATCCATTTAATTCACTGTCTTTGGACACGATTGGCTGAAGGATGGTTTTATGACATTGTTGTTGCGCAGGTTAATTTGAGATATATATAACACACACACACACTCTCTCACCCAAGACATGCACACGTAGGCCAATACTGCTTTCTACATCAGCTGTATTTTGTTTGCTTCTTTGATTTTCTTTTGCTCAGGCACCTGAGCGCCCAGCTGTAGGCCTGTACTGCATTCACACTGACAATGAAAGCAAAGAGCACCTTTGATCCTTAGAGGAAGTTTAGACCATTCGGCTTGTCAGTCAGTAAGCTAATTTAGACTTTGTTCTCTATAAAGTTACCAACCTTCCACTGTTATAAACTGCTGTTGCCGGGGTAGTTTCGTTTGTTGATGGCTTTTCTTCACATCCCTATGAGAGCAACTTCACTCGGGAGAAAGAACCCTTCCACCTCAAGACACAGCATGACTCCCCACCGTGGTAAAGCCAAAGAAGCAGTAGCGCTCAGAAAGGTTAAGTGGTCTCGGTTTCAAACCCAACCAGGCATTAGCTGATTGCAGTCATCTGCTGTACCTTGCAGCATTCTCTCTGCTTTTCCAATTTCTGCAGTGATATTTTATGTTGTACTTTAGTCACTGTTGTGCAGTGAGAAGTGAGAACTGTTAACCCTGGCTTTGCCGGTAGATACTTTGATGCCTTTAACGTCTTGCTGTACAGTATGTAGGGGTTGCTTTTGCTTATTGTCGGATATTTTCTTTAAGGGAAGTACTATTTAGCATTTAGCCATTTAGCAGATGCTCTTATTCAGAGCAACTTACGAAATTTGTGTAAGTTGCTCTGAATAAGAGCATCTGCTAAATGGCTAAACTGTAAGCTGTAAATGATGACAGATGTCTGTACAGGCAATACCCTAGTATCTGTAACCGGAATAATAACATTATGTAGCACATATCATAACAAAGTTAGAAAGTGCTTTACATAAAACTGTAGAAAATATTGTTTTGTGTGCGTGTGTTTGGGCAGCTGTTTTTGGATAGAGCTTATATAAGGTTAACTAATTGACAGAATGGACAAAACCCCCTTTCTCTCATGTGAAGAATGTCCAATGGTTCTCTTTTACTGTGTTAATTCTCTTTAGCCAAGGCTTTCTTGATTCAGTTGTGCTGAAGCCTGAAATGCGCTGACCTCTAGTCAGGCAGGCAGGCAGACCTGTCCTTTTATGTAGGCTAGCCTTTAAACAATGCTAGTTGAACTATTCATATTAGCCCCTGCTACAGTGCTTTGCTGGAAGATTCTCCTAAACTGTTGATGTTTCTGTCCACCATTTTGTGTAACAGTTTTAAAGCCTACCCGGCTAGGAGTTAACAGACGAATGGACAGGTCTATGTATATCCTCCGTATGGGAAAAAAAACACACCATTTCTGACATGTCTGTCACATAAATTCTTCCATCTGGATTGTATTTGTTTAGTTTTGAGTTCCACCACCGTTATCCTTTTCTTGTGGTTTTAGATAAGACAAGATTATCTTTTATTTGGATAGTGACAAATGCAACGGGGGTGTGTGGTAACATTCTGGCATTTTGTTTCTCTCCATCTCCAGGAGGCAGAGACTGGATTTGTCCCTAGCGTTCAAGACTTTGACAAGAAGCTTGCCGAAGCTGACGCCTACTTGCAGATTTTGATCGACCAGTTAAAGGTGAGACAAATGTTTAACTGTGCACGTGACTTCACAGCTGACACAAGCAGTTTGTCACGTCTTTTTTTTTCTTTTCTTTTTTTTATCTGGCTCTCCGCTACATTGGTGCCAGAGTTTAGTTAAGTGTTTTGCAATTTTGATTGTTGTTTTAATATATGCAGTTTGTAAACTCCATGTTCAAAGCGGATACTTTCAGTTTGTAAACTACATGATCAGAGCAGCTACTTTCAGTTTGTAAACTCCATGATCAGGGCAGATACTTTCAGTTTGTAAACTCCATGATCAGGGCAGATACTTTCAGTTTGTAAACTCCCATGATCAGAGCAGATACTTTCAGTTTGTAAACTCCCATGATCAGGGCAGATACTTTCAGTTTGTAAACTCCCATGATCAGGGCAGATACTTTCAGTTTGTAAACTCCATGATCAGGGCAGATACTTTCAGTTTGTAAACTCCATGATCAGGGCATACCATCAGGGCATACCTTGTTTACATTTCTAACACTTTTCAGGCTAAGTAATAATGGTACTATGGAAGTTGAGTCAATCACTTAAGCCACACATGGGCAACATACGGCCCGGGGGCCGGACCCGGCCCTTTGACCATCTCAATCCGGCCCGCCAAGTCATAAAAAAAAAAGAAATGCCCCCCCCCCCAATTTTTTTTTAAAAATATCTACATTTTAAAAGGCTGCCATATGTTACGGGTTTTGAGACAAATTAATTAAACTCCAATTAATATTAATTCATATTTGCCATTTGAGTACATACCTGCATTCCTCCATCCGTATGTACTCAAATGTTTTATGTTTACAATGTAACAGTGAAACAGTCTGCTGTGAGTTCATCATATAATGAATGCGATGTGAATGCAATGTGTTTTATCAGTGACCTATGGAGAGGTGCATATCAGATAAGATAAGATACGGCATTGACGTGGATTGTTTCATGTGATCTATTCATTGTAACCTCGTACAGAGTACACCAGAGTGATACAAAAAGAAAGAGAAAGATCAACATTTTGTTGATGAACATTGTTGTTGTGAAAGCAAGGACCTTATTCTAATGTAGTCTGGCATGTCTACCAAATTCATGCAGTTTCAACATCATTCAGCACTTACAGTATGTGTTTCAAGTTTCAATTCAATTGTACAATGAATGTGTGGCCCTTCACTCATTTTATCGAAGATAGTGTGGCCCTCTGGAAATAAATGCTGCCCACCCCTGACTTAAGCCCTATTTTATACTTTTTGAAATAGTGAAAAATGTTTCAAAATCTTGAAAAAAATTGGAAAGTAAAAAAAAAAGTAAAAAGAGTGACGTCAGGGTTAATGTGGTTAACCATAAACCTTTAGACCTATCGGCATCAGCACCACATGCATCTTGACACATTCAGGCTGAAACCGTGAACCTTTTCTAGTATTGTATGATCTCATTCCTTTCATCTTTCCGTCCATTCCCATTGGCCACCATCTGATAATGGTAGAGGTGCCATACCAATAACATGCAGATTTACACATTCACTTTTACAACGGATGTTAGTACATGAAGTACACATCAGGAAAACAAACGTGACTAATCTGAATGGCTGCTCCTTCTCATTCTGTGTCTATCTCCTGGGTAAGAATAAGCTCAGTAATTGCCAGCACATGATCTCAAGCCACGTTGCTGTCCGCACATCATTTTGAATGCATGTTTCACGGCCTCTCCCTTCCTGCCCATCAGCAGCTCATATTCCATCTCACCTTTATCATTTTTTCGACTCTTCTCTTGTTCTCTCTCTCTCTCTCTCTCCCTCCCTCCCTCCCTCTCCCTCTCACTCCCTCTCTCTCTCCCTCTCTCTATCTGTGTCACAGCTCTTTGATGAGAAGATCAAGGACTGTAAGGAGGATGAGTCACGCAGAGTGAGTAGCACCACTCCTGATCTTGTCCTTGTATTGGTCCTGTGGTCTTTTGGTCTAACAATGGCTGACAGCTGGCTGACAGCAGGGAGATAACAGATAGCACCATAACAGATAGCGTCATGTATCTAATATGCTGTAAAATCTTTAGCGTTAATTTATTCATTTGTATACTCAGAAATGAATTAACACAGGATTTCCTACTTCACACCTTATGATAACATAGTCTCCCCCCTGCTTATTCTGGTGTTAATATTAAAAGAACACTAAGGATTTTACAGTGTGCTGTATAGACCAAGGTCATACCCACTCATTTAAATGAGTCTTTTACAGTAAGAAAGAGATGTTGTAAGTGAGCATCAACTTCAACTACTTTATTGTCACATCACATGTTTACAGGTGAAAAAGTGGGTGAAATTATTATTCTTGCATGCTCATCATTCCCAGGATGCTATTGGATGATGTGAAATTGTGAGGGGGAAAGAAAAACAAACCTAGAATTTCACATTTTGACTTGAACATCCTATTTGCACTTCTTCTTTTCTGGTGTGCTTAATATCACTTCAGCGGCTCAGCCTATCCAGTTCCTTGTCAGGCATTCTTCTGTTTCTGTGAACCCTTCAGTTTCACGGTTAGTGTGTCAGAGGAGGCAACTGTGTTTTTTCACACTTAGCTGCTGTGTGACTTCCTCCTTGACTTAGAAAGAAATAGTGCTGAACTGGACTGTGGCGCTGATGTTTACCTGGTATCCTAGTTTATTTATTTATGTGACAAATTAGTCGTTGTTTACTAGGGTTCTTATCTTGCCCAAATTGTATATTGTAACCATTGATGTTGTGAGATAAATTCCATATATGTAGCCTAATCAGAAATGAAAACATGTTTTATCTTTTTTTCTGTTTTTCTTTAGAAAATTGAAAATTTGAAGGAGACCACTTGTGTAAGTTGAAACCTTTTAAAAACGTTTAAAGCCTGTTACATTTTTCCTAATTCTGAGTGTGCATGGGTGTGTAACTCATCTTCCTCTTTTCTTTTTTTCAGAGTATGGTAGAGTCCATCAAACACTGTATTGTATTGCTGCAAATTGCCAAGGTAAACGCATGATCAGACTATGCTTCATTTTGCCTGTTTGATGTTGGCACTTCCATTGCACCATGCTTGTGAGGTCATGCCACTGTGTGCACTGTATGTTAACATCTGTGTAAACTCCCCAACTTGAAGCAGCTAGCTTCTTTGATGGGCTGGTGGTTGATGAGGGTTATGGGTGGGGCCCAGTATTCATTTCATCACATGTCCCATCCATTACTTTCAGAGGAAGTGAGAGGAAGTGGTGCAATCATTTCTGCTTTATGTGGTGGTTAGGTGAAACCTTTGGCTTTGTTTAAAGTTACAATCCAGGACTTTAATTGATAAAATATAATTTTAACCAATCTGTATGGTAATATATTACTTGCGACAACGTTTCGATCTCACAGGATCTTCATCAGGTCAGTATCAGGATACTGACCCGAAACGTTGTCGCAAATAATAAAGTAAATCCTTTACCTGGAAATTGGTGTGCGGGCTCTACCTCCTTTCATATTAGTTTCATTGACCCAGGACCCACCGTCGATGTGCGTGTAAATAAGTATGCTTTGACAGGGTTTCCTGCAGGAAAAAAGTTAGGCCCGGTGCTATGGCTGGGGAGAGTCATGTGCGCGGGCGCGCCGAAATTGTGTGCACACGCACAATTTCTTTTTTGAAGTTCATTTCAGAAATGGACTGCCGGAAACCCTGTTTGAATATTAAAACAATATAACAATATAGTACAATGATTGAATGTGGTCTCCCTACTCCTCCATTGCTAAATTTAGAGCCTGGTGTCCGGTAGGAGTCAGACACCAACTAATTGACAGTGTTATTTGAAGCATACGGTGCACCGGATTGAACACTAGATCCGCTGCCATCTTTATCCTAGTTCAGACATTGTTGCCTTTTGCTCTCTGCATTGTGTGAGACATAAGTCCTACGGATTGTAGCTTTAAAGAAAACCTCCACACACCAAAAAAACTCCACTACCAATGAATATGAGAGACTGGGGTTATTTTGTTATATAATATATAATATGTATAATTATAAATATTCTGCTTGTATTTATATTCTGATGGAACTTGTGGATTTTGCTATGTGATGAAAGAAATGCCACACTGGCTGGGTTATTGGCTGCATATTACTAATGAATGAATTGAAGTGTTTTATGTTCCAGAGAGGGGTAGACCTCAATGGCATTCTTGACTCTGAAGTTTGGAATGTGGTTTTCACTTTCCTGTTGGCTTTCAAAAGGTCTTACAATGTTTGAGAGTATGTGCATAAGCTGGTAGCACCGTTATGAGTTAAGAGATGAACCGTCCTTTACAAAAAAAGCCTAACATTTTCTTCTCAAAATTTTAAGGATCAAAGTAACGAACAGCAACACGCAAACGGACTTATAGTAAGTTTGACGTTCTCTGCCTATGAAAACAGCTGGAATCAACCAAACCTCTGTCCTTTTCTGCTTTAATTGACTCTCCACTGTTGAAAAGGAGATCAATCAGACGTTTATTAGTTTAGTGCATGCCATCTAATTTGGTGATAAGCATTATCTGTAGTCCGCCTCTCTCTTCTGCCACCACTACCCCCTTTTTTAATCAAATGTTTCCTTCTTTTCAACTCGGCCTTGTAATTTCACTAACTGGGAGTGGTTCTCTAATGTACATCACACAGTCTGTGTGTGCTGTATGTATTGGCCAGAATGTGCATGTGCTTGTTGCAGAATAGATCATTAATTTTTACTCTGAGAGTGTACAAATGTAACCAAATAGACCTGTAAGGGTCAATTTAGTTACATTCAGAGTTACAAATGTATAAATTAACACTGAGGCGTTTGTGTGGGAGCACGTGTTACAGAACACGTACACCTACATAATTAGAGTCATCTAATTTCACCATTGATTTATCCATGTACAATGAGGGCTGATTATTATTGAACCATCAAGGACTTATAGATGTCAGGCCATCCAGAGAGCTGTTTACAGAGCCCACTAGCCTCCTGCTTTTAACATAACGTGAAGCAGGAATCCCACAGGGTCAGAGCAACTTAGGCCCCCAGAGCTCTTATACAGCAGACATAATCTCACTGCCATTAGTATTATGTAGTATTAATAGGACCATAAGCTATATGGCTCACATTCAACTACACGTGTGCTTCGCATAATGTAGCCTTCTAGCGACATGCATCTTGCCAGATAAATGTATGGCTTGTGTGTGCAAGGTCACACTTTGCTTTTAAGCCGAAAGGGAATATTTTCTGGTCCCCACAGAAAGGGGACATTACTTTTACTGCTTCACCCAGCAGATGACTGCTCAGATGGCTCAGATGTGCACACAGGGGGAGCTGCTAGGGGTTCGACACATAGACGGTGTCGATGAGCCACGGGTCGATTCCCAGACGGCCTCGTTAACCACTCGGCTACGGCCGCCCCACAGTGCAGACATTAGAGTGAAGTCACCGCTGAGTCGCTGACCTTATAGTTATTAGTAGACCTCAAGTTTTCAAATGGGTGGTGTGCTTGAGTGGTCGTGTCAAGTGCAGTGGTACCGATGGGATTGGTTTCGATGTGTGTGGTCATTAGGAAACAATTACTTAAAACAAGCACATGTCATTTCAGTGGATACTTGTCGGTCCTGATAATGTACTGTATGTACGTACCCTAAGTGGCCCAGGTCCCCTGTGTTATTCTAGTTAATTGTTGCATTAATATTACATTCAGTAAAGTAAATCCGTTGGTCAGTAACCATTGCTAACCATTGCTTACAGCGGTCTAAAAGCTGAATCCCATTCCCTCTGTCCTGCGTCATCGCTCTCCTGCTATTGGTTTAATCAACCTTCTCTCTGGTCCCACCATGACAATGCAACAGTCCTCTAATTGGCTATAATCAGGAGCCATTGTCTTACTTTCCTCGAGGCATGTGAATATGAGGAAGGTGGGTAGAGGAGATGGAAGAAAGGAGAGTGGGTGGGTAGGGGGGGGATAAATGGAAAAGTTGAAAGACATCGTACCCCACACTTTCTTCTGAGCCTGAGATTTTGCACCAAGTCACTGCATGTTCTTTCCCACCTCTAATCATATTTATCTCTGGTGATCGTCACGACGTTATGACAGTTTCCCTGGGCACACAAACAGATACTTAAGCCTCAAATTAAATCATTGCTCATTTGTCACATTTGATTGTTAGATGTTTCATTCTATATGTCCCTCAGGGAGGGCCAGCTGGCGCTGCTGGAAACTGTCTTACTGCCGGGCGATCATACTACATGACTTTCTCACGTCATTCCTATTCTTCTTTGCTCGTCTTCATCTTTCACACAGCATGCTGATCACGTTTCAGTCACAGGGTTCTGCAGGTTTGCTGCCCTTTGGCTGGTTTCTAGGATCTCACCTTGGTATTTCTATGGCTATTGTTGCATGACCTTCCAGCATCGTGTCAGTCAGGACCAGATTGAGGAGTCTGTTCTTATCCTTTTTCTGACTGACTGTCTTCTCTGTTTAATCTCATTGATCTGAGATGACTTAATACACACCTGCATAAACAAGGGATAAAATCAATCTTACAATGTTATAACAGCCTAAATGTGACATAGTAGTGTGTATATTAATATCTGCTTAAATATAAGTAAGTGAGAATGCTTTTTCTAGCACAGTCAGTGGTAAGCCTAATTAATGCTTTGTTATCCCTGTCAGTTGCTGAGAATAGTTGATTTTCAATTGAAAAATATGCTGAAAATTGGTCAATATGGTTATTTAATGTTGATAATAAATCCTGTTGGCATAGTCTCACATCCATCCACTGCTTGGAAGTGCAGTTGTACCAAAACTCCTAACAGGGCCAACGAGTTGTCATAGCTATGGGGTCGATAAGTTTTCCGATGTTGCATCATATTGTTTACAGAGGTCCCATCATTGAATCAATGCTTATGTTGACCCCATTACAGCAGGGCAACGGGCTGCTTTGTTTTTTTACTGTGTGCCTGCTTGTCTATGTTAACGTATAGAAGTGTTGATGAGAGCAGGTCACATCGGTTCACCTCGTCTCTGCAGATTTATGTTTTGCCACAGGGAAATCTCGGAGTCAGAAAGACATGTCTGCAATTATCTCAGTAGTCGGTACAGGTCGCGGGGTTCCTCAGAGTTCAACAGACAGTTTATTACCGTGTAGGCTGTTCCCAATGTTATGATGTCAAGCTGTGGAGCTAGCACTCTATTGATTATCTTTAATGGAATCTAGTAATCCCACACTTTTCCAGGAAAGAGAGAGTGAAAAGTAATCGAGCTAGTCTGACTGGGAGGTGCATTTCACTGCCTGTTGTTGACGTGGTTATGAAACTGATATGTACAGTATGTATATATCAATATACAGGGTTTGATGACTGTCCTCTGACAGTGAAAGCTTATAGAGGCCTGCCTTGGTAGTATTGGAGGATATAATCAGGGTCCTCAATGCACATCTTTTCTAGCTATTCGTCTTGACTTTTGAATAGTACAATACTTACTCACCCTCCTTAGACAACACATTGGTGTGGCTTGTAGGCTGTGGCACAAAGTTGTTACTGTGGCAGTAGTGTCAGGTTTAATCTGTAAGCCTGATGTTTTAAGGGGTTTGATGGCAATGTTTTTTTCTTTGTTCACTCCAGAGCACCATCAACCCAGTGGATGGGATCTACCAGCCTACTCTGGATACCACTGTAGTCAACACCACCATGCCAACACAGACCACACTACCCACAGGTATTGCACATCCACTTAATTTCACACGAATAGAATCGGGAGCCTGTGTGGGCTGTGTGCGAGTGAACAATGTGGTATTGTCACTTGAGATCTATAAGACTATAAGATCCCACAAATGTGGCATGAATAAACACTGACATTAATTTAGGAAGGTTAAAAATAATTTGTTGTGTTCTGGTTTGGTGTTTACAGTTGGAAATAGCACCCCCTGGTGTTTATCCATTCTTCCATAAACCTGTGTGTCAAGACTAGTGTGATGTAATAATCTTTCGATTACTGGATTCTAGAATCGTCCCATTAACAGGTCTAGACCTCTGTCTGTCCTAATCATTTTCTCAGGTCTATAGAACTGAGTCTGCTAAACTGTGTTAAAGAGACTCATTTATTTTATGAATCCCTTGGCAGTCCATGTGCAGAGGGCCAAGCAAGAGTTCTGTAGCATACTTCTTAACTCCCCTGGTCTTTGGTACTCTATTCATAACCCTGTGTGTTATTACCTGATTACTCTTTTTCTTTATTTTTTATTACCGTTGTATCGGCTGTATCTTTCTTCTGTATTCTGCCCTGTGTTTCATAACTGTGGTATTGCTATGACACCTGAATTTCCCCTGCAGGATCAATAAAGGTCTATCTATCTATCGTCCTCAACAGACTGTTCTCAGGTGTGTAAATCAGACCTTCGGCCCTCTACGCTGCCTGTGGGTCCTGTCGTCACGGTGATGGGCAGCCTACAGACCCCAACACCAAACAGCACAGGTGAAAAGTCCTTTCAACTACTTTTCACGATCATGACATTTTACTTGATGATTAATTGTCATACAAATGATAGTGATTAACGGTTAAATTGGGTTTTTGGCCTTGAACATTCGAACATATACAGAAAATAAAAATTACATTTCTGTTTGCCTTTTAGTCTTTGCAAACAACTTTCACAGGGCAGATATGACAAATAACTTAAACGTAAAGAAATGACTGACAATGACCGGTACCAATATTCTAATTAAATATGTACTATGTACAGGCCATATGTTTAATAATTTAATACTTAAAAAAAGAAATTAAAAAAAGCTGATCTAGAAGCTGACAACGTGTCATATCGCGATGGGTTGTGAGTTTTTAGAGCAGCTCTTTTTCAACAAATTAACTTATACTGGTGGAAACGATTCTGATCATTATGCAAACTAATTGTGATTATCTCAAATAATTGCAATCAGAGGATTATGTAATTATTGTGACAGGCCTTCTTTCAACAACCAGTCTCTTAGCACCGGACAGGGCCATTATGAATTTCACAGGTCTATAGTCTTTTTTTTCCTTTTCTTTTACCATATAGTGTTCATGTAGCTTCATTTCAAACCCACAGTCCTATAGTTAAACGTACTTCTATTTTACACACACCTGTGTTCATTTTAAAAGGCTAAAACTACTACAAATATCATGTGTTTCTTATATACTGTAATTGGGTGAAAGAACATTGTGTACCCACTACCCATATTCATGTCCATGTTTCCCAAACACATATTATTTACTAATTAGTACGGAAAAGAGGACAGAGGAATAATAAGAAATAGATGAACAGATGTAATGTACTTACATAGCAGTTGTTCCATGTTCCAAGTTCAATAAGCTCTCAATACATTTAAGGTAAAATAATAATAATAATAATGCAGCAGGATAAGGTTAGTGGTTGTTGTTTGTTTGCATATCTGCTGAGGCAGCTGTATTAAAATGCTGCGCTGTGCACTAAGGAGGCAGGCTATCTGCTAGTGGAACACAGGCAGTATGCATTATTAAAGAGGACTGAACAGTACTGTGTGAGAAGTAGAGTGATTGAATGCCCAGATGTGACTGCACTGTTTTGTTACACTACAACAGTGGTTCTCAAACTTTTTCTTGTCAAGTACCCCCAAAATAATATGTATTTGACTGCGGACCCACCATCTCAAAAATACTTTGTGCCGGGCTATGAGCTTGTATATCTGCTATTTTTGAATAGCCAAAGTATAAAATATGGCTAAAGTCGTTAAAATGATAGCAACGCTATATTAACTAATTTTGCTGTGCACCCCAAGGACCCCTGGGGGCCCCCCATACCACTTTGAGAACCAACGCACTACAAGATATGAATGAATGCCTGCATTGGTCAAGTTAATAGCTAGAATTGCTTTGTATTTTAACCCTCCTACTGTCCCCTTCCCTCTCTTCTCCCCTCCATCCCTCCTCCCTTTTGTTGTCAGGGAGTGGTGCGTCAGGTCCCAGTAGTGGCGCCCCCTCCCCCTCCCGCCTCACCCTGCCCTCTCACTCGGTGCCAGATTTCTCCTACTCCTCTAGTGAGGACGAGTTCTATGATGCTGACGAGTTCTCCCAGAGCAACACTTCTCCCAAACACTGCATAGAGTGAGTATAGCAACAAGGTCCTGTACCACTGCATAGACTAGCATACACTGCATAGAATATACAGTAGCAACACCGTCCTGTACTACTGCATAGAGTGAATATAGGAGCAATTTCCTTTAGCAATGCACAGCGTGTCAGTGAGTATAGTAACACATCCCTGTACCGTTGCATAGAGTGAGTATAGTAACACATTCTTGTATGCAGTGGTACAGGAATGTGTTACTATACTCACCCTATGGCATAGAGTGAGTATAGTAACAACTTTCTGTACCACTGCATCTAATCAAATCAATCAAATCAAACACTATTTGTATAGCACATTTACAACGACCCAAAGCTGACCAAAGTGCTGAGCATGGTTGAAAACAAAGCAATTCAAAGCATAAAGAAATATCAACAAATAATATGCATTGACACAGAACAGCAAAAAACAATGCAGAGTTAAGACAGATCGGGAGAGCTAAATACAACTAAAAGCAAGAGAGAACAGGTGAGTGTAGTGACACATTCCTGTAACACTGCATAGTGAGAATACATCAGCAACACCTTCCTGTACCACTGCATAGCATCTTCCATCTACACACTACACTGTGTCTATCTAATAGTATGTTGTCATCTCCCTTCCTCCCCTACACTGTATAAAACAAATGTGCTGTCAGAGCATTTTACTGTACAATTACACTGCATAGCACCTCTATCATGCAGGCAGGTACTGCATAGGAAGCACAGAATAGACTGAATAAGCTGTCATGTCTAATGCAATCATACGTTTTCAACTAAGTTAATACATATGGAAATAAATTCTCATCCCACACTGACTACTCACTCAATTCAATTCAATTTCACTCACTCACTCTCTCTTTCTCATTCTCTCTCTCCATTTCTCTTTCTCTGTTTCTTTCTATCAGTCCTTTGGGGCCTCCAACAAATTTGCCACTTGGCGATGACGGAACAGTGCTGAAACGACCTGACACCAATGAATCACTCAACTCATCCATGTCCAACGGTACCACAGATGCAGGTAAATGCATATGCACACACACACACACACACACACACACACACACACACACACACACACACACACACACACACCTTTTTCTACACAAGGGTAATGCATTTTGGGGCAGCGGTGGCCTAAAAAGGTTAGAGGAGCGTGTTTGTGAATCCTTACAAATAGCACTCAAACCAGAGCAATATTGTCTAGGATATGAAAGTGCTAGAGTGTGAGGCTTATGATATCACTGGAGGTGATTGTAACCTGCCGTCCGCTGTTGTTGTCAGATCCATTTGACAGCCATGATGACCATGAAGACATTGGCGAGTGCGAGTCGGTGGAAGAGCACAAAAGCGTTATCATGCACCTGTTGTCTCAGGTCCGTCTGGGCATGGACCTCACCAAGGTAATGCACCTACACATGCCTGTGTCTAGGGCTGTCACCATCATGACATTTTACTTGATGATTAATGACTTAATTGTGTTTTTCCATTGGAACATGGAAATTACATTTCTGTTTGGCCTTTAGGCTTTGTAAACAAACGTTGCACAGGGCAGATATGACAGATGACTTAAAGGAATGACTGACGATGACCGATACCAATAATCAAAATAAATAATGTACTATGCCAAAATAGGCCATATTTAACAGTTTCATACTCAACATTTGTTAAAACATTTTTGGACATAGCCATTTTGGACATTTGTTAAAACATAATATGGACATATTTTGGACATCTAGAAACTCATAGTGAGCTTGTAGATCTGCTATTTCCACTATTTTTGAAAAATGTATGAACATTCTTCAACATGGAAACGTTTGACAATTATGCAAAATAATTGCATATTAACTCATTTTCTGCCAATCACGCATATATGCATTCTATTGAATCCATCACTTGCCTGCCAATAACGCATAAATGTGTTTTTTAGAAGAAAAAATAACATTTTTTCCATTTAAAAAAAAAAACAAAATGACCCAAAGACCAAGGAGATATGATTTTTCGAAGATCTAGACTCCCATCCACTTTGTTAACTTAAAACTTAAAAAATCTGTATCTCGGCTCCTGAGTACTTTTTTAATTTCAATGAAAAATCTCTGGCAGACAACTGCAAAAAAATCTGAAATAATTCAGACAGGTTAAGTCAGGGATGTCAAACATACGGCCCGCGGGCCGGATCAGGCCCGCTAACTAGTTTAATCCGGCCCGCGAGATGATTTTGCAAAAATTAAAAAAAAAAAAAAAAAGTTTTTTTTTTTTTTTTTTTTTTTGCCCAAAAATGTTTTAATTGCTTTTTGGCCAAGTCTACACCTGCAACCACACGTAACTTCCACTTTCCTCTTCTTCTTCTTCGTCTTTGTATTGATATTGTCTGTGTTGGAGCGCCTCAGTGCGGCTGCAGAGTTCATGTGCAACCTCTTCCAGAGAGAGATAGAGACACTAGAAACTCTGCTGGAGACACAAAACAAACTGTGTAGACTTGGCCCTTTGAAATAAAATGTTTTTTATAAACACATTTTTTTTTCTTAACGGTAATCGATTAATTAATCGGTAAGGCCTAACGGTAAACGGTTAATAAAATGTCTCCATTTGGCCATCCCTATTTGTGAAGTTTACATTTTCAGAATGTGCTTGTACTAACTAAGACTAAAAGTAAACAAATAAAACTATCTGAAGTTGTTGTTATTGTTATTATTAGTTATTATGCCATGATTTTACCGGTCCGGTACCGGTCCGGCCCTCTGGCCCTCTGGCCCTCCTCCATGTGGCCCCTGAGCTAAAATGAGTTTGCCATCCCTGGGTTAAGTGTTAAGACACCGGTCGACCTGTGTCTTTGGCAAATGGGCAGGTAACTGTACATTTGTACAGTTTGTTTGCCAGTTTCTATGTTTGATCTTGCTGTTTTGGTTTTAAGCTAACCATCTACAGATGGTTACACTTTTGACTTTATAATCTCTTTGTATCTATCTTCTGTAGTGTGTAATAATATTTCTTAATTTTTCACAGGTGGTCTTACCAACTTTCATCTTGGAGAGGAGGTCTTTATTAGAAATGTATGCAGACTTCTTTGCACATCCAGACTTATTTGTCAGGTATGTCACTCACTTAAGTGCAGTTCTTTGAGCACAGGTTCTTTGGTGCCTCTATTGTTGTTGCCCTGGTGTTGCTGCAGTGTCTCCCTGCCCTTCTGTCATATGTAATGCACTAGAAAGATAGCAACACAAATCTTTATTTACCTCTATAGACATATTCATGGTTTGGTTTGACTACTGTACATTAGTATTGTCCCAATTAACATACAGTGCTTACAACTTGGTGGAGTTGCCACGTGGGATGAGACAACAAGTTAACAACTCCCAGAAGTTCAGACAATCAAAAGAAAGCATTTTTAAAATGTAGTACTTTTTCATTGAATGACAATTGATAGATTTAAGGCACAATCTGTAATTCAGTAAACGCAATTAGCCGTGGCATGTCTGCAAGTGGGATGCCACTTGGGAACTGCACTAGTGACTCCTACAGGTTGGTTGTGGTGCCTGTTCAGCAAGGAGCAGAAATAGGATAACTGCGCACTGTCAGGTGAATAGATGTGTATTTGAGGAGATGTGTGGTTATCTGCACCTTCCCCAGAACAACAAGCAGGGTTTGACAGTGATAGAAACTACATACACATGGGAGTAATTTGATCAATGATCAAATTGGGGAGAAAGAATAAACCCTAACAATATATTAATTGTCCTGATATGACCAATCCCACCCATCTGGTACTTCATGAAATAAAAATGAAATAAAAAATAATAATACAAATATTTGTAATAATTTGCTGATGTGTAAATGTTATTGTGAGATATGTAAAAAGTGAAATGAAAATGCAAGCAAGTTCATCTTAAGTGTCTTCCGCTCTGTGCCCCCTGTAGCATTGCTGATCAGGAGGAGCCCCGGGAGCGCATTGTACAGGTGGTGAAATGGTACCTGTCAGCGTTCCATGCAGGAAGGAAAGGCTCGGTAGCCAAGAAGCCCTACAACCCCATCCTGGGGGAGGTCTTCTACTGCCACTGGGATCTACCCACCGAGACAGAGACAGAGGAACCCAGTCAACCCACCCCCCTGCCGGCAGTAAATCAGCAGGTAGATGTAGTGTTATTTCTTTCTTGTCACACTGAATGAAAATTATAATTGTGTACTGAATATTACATTATGATATTAAGTTACAATATGTTATGTACATTTTGCATTGTTTTCATCATTTGTTAAATGTATACAGGTACCTTCCTCACAGGAGACTCTATCAGATGGTCCACTTCCGTGGTCTTCGCCAAACAGTGTGTGTTTTGTAGCAGAGCAGGTCTCTCACCACCCTCCCAGTGAGTATCTGACCCTCTCATCTCCCCTCCTGGCATTGAATTGATGCTTCATAGGACCCTCTCTTAAACATTTATACAATGTCTCTGGAATGCTTTGATTTGTTGATAACCTGGATGGCGATAAAAACATCTCCACCCTCTTCTCTCCAGTTTCTGCATTTTACGCAGAGTGTTACAGTAAGAAGATCCAGTTCAACGCTCACATCTGGACTAAGTCGAAGTTCCTAGGGATGTCAATAGGTGTCCACAATATCGGCCAAGGTATATAGAACTCTGGAGGACTCGCTCACACAGTGAAAAGCTTAAGTCACTTTCATGAACAGCCACACATTTAAACAAAAAGTGTTGTGCTGTGTGTAACACTCATTTGTGTTTTCCTGTTTGTGGTCCAGGCTGCGTTTCATGTTTGGAACATGACGAACACTACATCCTCACTTTCCCTAATGGTTACGGCAGGTACTTCTTCTTCTTATTAATAATAACATCTACAGTATATTTACAAAGGGTTTTTCATTTCTATATAATACCACCGTTAGTGTTTTCCAGAATAAATAATATGGATGGGTGTCAGTTTCATCTGAACATTAGTGTGTAAGGGATAATTTATACTTTGTCGGGCGACCATGGTGCTTGATTAAATGGATTTTCAACTGAAGCTTGTATAGCTTCAGTTGAAAATCCATGTTCCATCCGTGTTCACACCCGCTTCTATCTCTTCAGGTCAATCCTGACGGTGCCATGGGTGGAGCTGGGTGGGGAGTGTACCATCAACTGCTCCAAGACGGGCTACAGTGCCAACATTGTGTTCCATACCAAGCCTTTCTACGGTGGCAAGAAACACCGGGTCACTGCAGAAATTTTGTAAGAGGTCCCCTCTCAAATTGTGTTGTTGCACAATTTTAATGGATTTCCGTGTCATCCCAATAATAAGCTGTTAATTTAGGGTGTGTTCACACTACTCGCCTGTTATGAAGAAAAAGCACTGCCTAAAGGGCTTTTTCTGCAGAAAATCTTTCATCTTCCACAACCTCGTCCAGGAGCTCTGTTTGGATGAAGCTTGTTCTAAAGCTTACTTCAGGCTAAGCTAGGGGCAATTTGAAGACCTATTGTGGAGGGTTGAACCAGCAATCTCGAGACACAATATATCGTAATTGGTCAACTAATAAAAGGTGGCCTTGACACAACATAAGAGCATTTCTCAAAACAGTTACACTACTCAAAATGTTTTGCTTAGCCCCCCAAAAAATTGCAATGACCAGCGTCTTTTAAAAGCAATTGCCTATTGTGCTATCTACACCATAAAGTTGCATTTTGGTTATTTCTCCTAGATTTTAATGTAAAAAGGAGGTGCCTATTTTTTGAATGGAGGATAGTGTGAACATGCCCTTCTGTCCATAATTTCACTCATAGCCTCGAAACTACAAAGCATTACATTAACCTATTTGACTTGACAGTTGGTTTGAATGTGTCCCCTCTGCAATATCATCAGTAGGGTGCTTAATTCCATGTAGTATTAAATGCATGAAATGATGTGGCCCAATGGCATTTAAAACGCTGAGGGATTCAAAGGACCAAATTGCATACTTTTTAGGCATTTGAATTAAAACAAACATTGTTCTTTTCATGTGCTTTTTGCAGTGGACCTAACGATAAGAAGTCTTTCTGCTCCATAGAGGGAGAGTGGAATGGAGTGATGTTTGCCAAGTGGGCATCTGGGGTAGGTTAATTTTAAACTGACTTTATTAGATTTTATTTTTTGGCACTTTTCACGTCAAGGTATCCTGACCAAGGTGTGATTGGCAAGCAGATCCTCTCCAAACACTGCTGATGAGTTATCATCTCCTAACTGCTGTTTTTTCTTTTTTATTCTGGCAGGAGAACTCATTGTTCATAGATACTAAAAAGATGGGACTCATTAAGAAGAAGGTTCGGAAGCTGGAGGACCAGCTGGAATATGAGTCTCGCTGGTGAGAATGAATGAACATGTTGCTATGGGGAAATTATTACTTTGAATCCGACACTTTATAAACATTAAGTAATAAGAGTATCAAACTTTGGTGTCTATTGCACCTGGTCTCGTTACACATCTTCGCTGTTCTGGACATGTGAACATTTCTCCTGTTTGCAAACATTATTATTAGAAAACCATAAAGACGGGGTGACTTAACAGTTAGGGTGCATACCACATTGGCCCAATACCCTGATCAGTGGGTCCCCAGTTTGATTCCCGGTCAGCCGGACAATTTGCGGAAGATCATTCCCTTACTCTCTATTCACATTTCTCGTCTCGCTTTTGAATAAAGGCTTAAAAATACCAAGAGAGTAACTTTTTTTTTAAATACTCCTCTTATACTTTGGTACAAATTTAAAAGTGTGCATTGTGGAAATTCCACAACTATATTCTTAACTGTTGTATACTAACATTATTATGGGACCCGTCCAGAAATTAACAGCTGGTCCGCAGTATCACTGAAGAACATCAGGTTCTCAACATTTTACTGCTGTAAAGTAGCCAGGAAAGAGTTTCTTTGTGGTACATTTCATGAATACTGTGTTGTTGAAACCATACTAGTGATCTTCGCCTATGGGACTGCTCATGAAAACAAAACGGTCTCTTATTGTGTATTTATATCTTGACCCTTCAGCCTGTGGAAGGACGTGACACTGAACCTGAAACTGAAGTACATCGATGCAGCGACAGAAGCCAAACACCGGCTTGAGGAGAAACAGAGAGCTGAGGCCCGAGAGAGGAAGGAGAATGAACAGCAGTGGGAGACGAGGGTGAGGCTTACTTACCATCTAAGCGGTTCTTCATTTGTCACTGGGTCATGTGACAATTCAGAAACCAAACAACACATGTTGCTGACCAGCTGTCCATGGGGCTGGCTATATTGTATATCGTTATTATTCCTGATAAATAGACAGATTCGTATCTTTTGCTTCAGTAGTAGTCAAATAGCTAAGTTGGATATTAAATGATGCTGCTTCATATGATGTAGTTTTATTTTAGGAGCATTTTAGAATAGACTTTGTTCAACTAAATTGAAAAGGGTGCACTTTAAATGTCTTGAATCATGGTGATGATTCTTTGTTTTCCTCTTTTCCAGTTGTTCCACGAGGATGGAGAGTGCTGGATCTATGATGAGCCTCTACTAAAGAGATTAGCCTCTAAGGAAGAGCACTAGGGAAGACGGCACACAATCTGACACACCCATCTCACACACACACACACACACACACACACACACACACACACACACACACACACACAAACACGACACCAGAGTCTTCATAAGAACTCTTTTGCAAACCACTTCTTATCCAAGCCTTGGAATGACTGACTGATGATTGAATATGTACACAGCTTTGCATTTGACGATAAAACAATGTTGAATGAATTCAATGGGGAAAAAAAAACTTCAAAGATGTATAACGAAAATTAGTAAAGCTCCTCCACTCGTTTGGTCAACTCCACCTCCACCACCAACGATACTGCTCCACCCTCCCTCCGTAAGGCCACCTGATGCAGAGCTGAGATCGGATTTTCCATGCATCTCCACTTCCTCTGCGTGCCATCTCTCAACTTCAACACCGAGCCCTTCAGCAATTCCACATGAGGAACCCAAGAAGCTCTCTCCCTGTTTTTGGGTGGAGGTGATAGTGTTCAGATCAAAAACAAACCTCGACAAACGAAACAGCATTCTACATCTCAGGGAATCTGTGAGGAAAGAAAGCTGCTGTCCCCCTCCAAGTGTCTGACAGCTTCATACCGTGGTGGGACTCAATCATCACAACAGGGTGGGGGAGGATTTAGCCACTTGCCTAAAACTAGTTACAACTGTTGTTTATATATAGATATGTATGATCAATATATAAATATATATTCTTTTTTATTTTCCTCTTTCCCTCTTTTTTTTTCATTCTTTCAATAGTTTAAAAATACTTGAGGATAATCATTCCACTTTACTTTTGACATTCTTTCTGACCCTGTTTCTCATACACCAACATTGCCTCTGCCTATGGATTAACCATATTAACCCTGACGTCCCTATTTTGGGCATGTCATTATAGGCGAGAATCTACAAGCTCACAACGCGTCACATGCGATGAGTTGTGAGCTTGTAGGTCGGCTATTTTCTCTCTGCGACATTGCCGTGAGTATAAAATGGGGCTTAAGTGGTTAATGCTTCAACATCCTTTTTCTGTCTATGCTGCTATCCAAACGCAAGCCCAGAGTTAAGTTGTAGGTTCTAAAAACAATTAGACTGGACAAAAGCTGTGATAGATTTGTTAGATGTAGGCAATATATAAAGCTGTTTTTGTGTCATCAATGGATGCAATTATACATTGACTGCACTTGTATCAATGAGCTCCAAAATGTGTAAAAAACGACAGACAAAATACCGGGCTCTTATGGTCCACAGGAATTGGTCTGGAAATATTTCCTGGTGGGTTTTAAAGCCATTTATGGCCATATGATTGTTTACTCATACTGTAGTGTTTCCAGATTATTTAATAGCCAGGTGATGAGGCTAGCGATGGGCAAGTAAGTAAAGTCGTGTCTTATTCTATTCCAACTCTCACCTGCAGTCATTCTTTCAAAACACATTGCTTGCAGAAATCAATGTGTGTTGAGAGGAAACGTAACGAGGATGCAAATACAAGCTTTTGAGTCACACCAACTGTTTTTAAAGGTAATGAGTCCAAATTGTTTTTGATGGTTTTGGTCTTGTTGGCTGGCATGTTAGCCTATGTGTAACGTTTTTCTATCAAAGATATATGACCAACCAAAAAATGGCTTACTGCCCCAACCTATTTAAATCCTAGTTCAATCTCCCATACATACCCACTTTAGTCAAATCTTAATGTGGAGTAACAAAGAAAATGATGGCTTACCTTGTAAAGTGTGATGACAGCTGCATTTTGAAAATAAAATAAAATGGGACATTCTATAATAAAATGATTGCTGGCATAAATAAGCTGCTCATTAAGAAATACTATTTGTTAGGTAGCCTACTCGCTTATAACATTTGCTTACACAATAACACGTCTGAGGCAGAAATAATTCTGTGAAGTATTGAGTAATATGTTTCAGGTAGGTTTTTTTCTAAATGCATATACAGTATTTTGGAATAAAGCCCTTAAAATGTTAACTTTTCATGTGATATGAGAGACCAAGAGTGATATATTTTAGAAGTTTACTGAGACATTCAGTGTGCCCTGTTACCTTGGATATTTCAACAACTAAGGTTTTGTTTATTGTTCCTCATAGATACTGTATTTGACTAGTTGATAAAGCACGTTGATTCACAATTTGGCCTTGGGAGTCTCTTAAAAGGTGGTTTTGACTATGGAAAGTTATAATTATGCATATTTGGTGATGTGTGCCTACCCACCCAATGATATCCTATGGTGAAAAATCAACATGCAGGCTGTACTGTAACAGTTCGATTTAATTTATCATCTGTCAAAGTCAGTTTTCTGGGAATATGCCAATTAAAATTAGCAGAGGTTGTACAAAATTCCAAGCCATTGTTTTTTTCTCCCTTCATGTTATGTCTGTAAATTATATTGAACTGAGGCTTTGCCACACATTTCAATATCAGTATCGCTTGATAGAAAGCAATCAATACAAAATGTATTTTTTATTTCATTCTGATCATAACCATTGATTGTATCAAAGTTTCCTGTTTGTTGATGCATAATAGGCCTATTAAATCTCCATGAATTTACTCTTAAGAGGTATTGTGTTTACTTAACAAGCCAGGTACATGATGATAGACATAGTTTTTGTTTTTGTTATAGCCTAATGTTGAGGCCAATGGTGTAAGAGCATTATCAAGAGGTGTCAATCAGAAACATTTAGGCCTATTCCAGATATTTACATGTACTGGGAATTTGACTTGTCCACTGTAAATAAGTAGATCAGTAGCTATGCATTGATTGATTGATGTACTTTATTTAGTAAGACATGAGAACAGTACATGACAGTACATAACAGTACATGGAAGTACAAATTCGCAATACAAGGTCTACTAAACTGGATAGCTCATTAAGCACTTAGCTTGTTTAAGATGAGATCCCCATGCACACAAATCATGTTGACATATAAGAGACAGACAGATATACACACTACTATACAGAATGTCATACAATCAGTTTACAGGTTACTGGTATGAAGGGTGAAAAATATGTACAAAAAAAGAAAGAGAGGGGGGGGGGTAGGTTAGGTTAGGACATGGGGCCATTTTTGAATTGCAGCCTCCTGAAGGTGTATCTTTAGGGCATTTTTGAAAGTGAGTAGGGTTTTACACTCCTTTACTCTTTTTGGTAGGGCATTCCACATTTTAGATGAATAGCATGAGAAAGAGTTCATTCCCTTTGTTGTGCCAAATCTGGGTTGAACATGGTTTGTGGAGCTGCCTCTGGTGTTATGATCATGGACTTGATTAACATTTTGGAAGTATTTTGACAAATACAGGGGGATCCCAATGTTGTGGTGTATCTTGAAGACCAGGCCCATAGCAAGTTGCTGTACTCTGTCCTCAACCCTAAGCCATCCAAGCCTAGTAAAATGATCAGGGGTTAGATGGGTTTTGTAATTGAGGCCAAGAAGTAGCCTTACAAGTTTGTTTTGGGATGTTTGGAGCCTTGTTTTTAGGGCCTTGGAGGTGTTGTGATACCATGAAGTACATGCATAATCATAATGACCTTGTATGAGGGCCCCTACAATAATCTCGCATAACCATGACGCACAGGACGGACAAGTTAAATTACAAGATACAAAAAACATAAGACATAGTCTGTAATGGGGGGATGGTCAATAATGCAGTACACTTTGTTACATATTTAAGGCAGCAAAGAAGAATTTGAGAGAGGTGTCAATCAGAATCGTTTGACTTGTACAGTGTTGTACTGCTGCTAAGGAACAGTAGGTGGTGCAATTGGGAGCAGTAAATGGTCTATGGATGGTTGCTTGTTGGATGTTCTGTTCTGTTACATTACGTCTGATGGATTGATTGAATACTTAATTTAGAAGTTTGCAGGGAAAAAAAGTACAGTTTAAATACAAGGTCAACTAAATAGCATTGAAAAGCCCATGAAAGCCTAATGACTTGTTTCAAATGGGGTCCCCATGTACTCAATTCATAGTGATGTACTCAATTCATAGTCTGTCTAACATGACATTTGATATTTCCATATTAAAACGACATTTCGGCAAAAGATTAGCTCACATTGTTTATTATGTTATTGCACTTATGTTTTACATTCTCTCTAAATTGGTGAGAGTAGGCAGCACTCATCAGCTACTTTAGATAGTTTAACATGACTTTATGGCTTTGTGGAGGGAAAGTAGAACCGCCCTTTCCCATAAGGCTGTGCGGCTTGCCTATATAAACTCCATCCGCCTCATCTTATCCTTCTCTTTCCCTCTGCTTGTTCCTCTGAGGTACGTTGAATGTGGCTTCCTTCTTGGCACGATTTCTATGAGTTTAGTAGTACATTCTGGTAACATGTCATTATTTCTGTATACGTTTTTAATGTGTTGTTACTTATCCTGTGCAGCACTGTTAACTTCAAGATGCTTGCAAACAGTCTTAATGTTGCCAACTTTGCACTAGCATTAGCAGGCCTGCTTCACCACGTGTGTCCAACACGCAGTAACGTTGTACTTTTTCTGTAGTTGCAATTATTGGCAGTTGCGAATGTTATCTTTATTTCTAAAGTGTAGTTGCTTATTTAGGCTTGCTTAAAAAAAGTGCTCATGTGGCCTAGTTTATTCTTTTGGGCTTCTTTTCCTAGCCCTGGTCGCTTATTTCTCTCGACTCTCGCGGTAAGCAGGCAACACTGCTAGCTAACAAGCTAATGGCCTGATAGCTCATACAGCAACCCTTGCAACAGTGACCCATGCTCTAAATGATGATTATAAGTGTTGGTAGGGACATCTGACTATTGTTGAGGAAACGCCAACCATTCTGATCGCATGGGTCAAGAATACTGAAAGCTTAAGTGCCATGAGGGGGCGGCCATGCATATATCTAACTATGTATAGCCTAGTTGTGGTTATACGAATGGTTTGTCTAAATGTGTTTTCACCTCGTTTCAGGCCTACAATTGACAACGAGATGGATGCTATCCTTAGGTAAGCGACCTTAAAGTGATTTGGTTGTGTTGGTGTATTGTAGAACAGTGGTTCTCAAATGATTTTCGTCAAGGATCCCCAAATTGACACTTATTAGCCCACAGCTCTAGCAGTGGTTCTCAACTATTTACATTTCTAGGTTTCAGTTTGATATGCATGCATTAGGCTATGGACCCCATTTGATGGCATTTCTATCTGTGGGGCCCCATTTATATTAAGTCAATGAATGTTAATTTAACTCTTGAGTGTACAAATGGAACCAAATGGCTTCCATTTGTACACAGAGTTACAGACCCATGCAGTCTATTTGGTTCCTATCATTTAGCCGGGGGCCCCCTGGAACTCTCAAGGACCCCGGGGGGTCCCCGGACCCCACTTGAGAACCACTGCTGTAGTAAAGTTTTATCACTTGACTATGACCCAAATGACACAGCCTAACCTTTTGTCTTAAATCTATATCTTGTTGGCAGATGACTAATTGTCTTAATTCTTGTTATCAGGTCTAACATCTTGTGTTCAGCACGTGCAAGTCATGGAAGCGGCAAAGGTACAAAACATGACTAATGAATAATGGCTCATCTAACACTGAAGTCAATGATGAATTTATATATAAGAGTAGTGGACAGATGTGATATCTGATTAATTATATACTGAGACTTAGCTGTGAATAACGTCCTTGTACCATTATCCATCATTGTGTAGTAAATTGAGTTTCCTTATTAGGTATTGGCTAGACTGAAGATATGGGGATACTAATGGTTGAAGGTATGTATGACTTAAAAGCCATATGGTGAAAGTAGCTGTGCCGATGATGACAATTATTTGCTACTCTTGACAAAGCATGATGATTCAATACCACATTTCTCAGTTCTGAGGCACATATGATCACCTGTAATTGACTGATCTCTGAAGTAAGTTGATATTCAGCTAACCATTTGTATACATTTTTACAGACTGTGGCAGCTTTGCTGACCAGAAGCACTGCAGCATACAGAACAGGTAATGAGGATATTGTGTCTTTAGCCTGTACTTGTACTGTCAATGATGATTGTTTAAAACAATGGGAATCTCTCTGAAATTAATGAAAGATGCTTGTTTTCCTGATGGCAGTAGATGCTGCACAACTCTTGCACATTACTTTATGCAATTTTTACTTAACAGTTTGGTTTCATTTTGCAGATGACCGTGTTGTCTAGGAATGATGACTTGTGGTCAAGTGAAGTTTGGAAGTCAGTTTTCCCAGGTAATTCTAACTTGTCCATTGCCGATATTCTCTTGCACATTGTAATATTACATTTGGATGATAGAATATACCCATGCTTAAATGATGAATATTAATGTTGGTAGGGACATCTGACTATTGTTGAGGAAACGCCAACCATTCTGATTGCATTTTCTAAATGAAACATGCATGCCTACGGTACATGGCTATTTGGAAGCAACGCTAATTTTCTTACTTTCTTAGGCTGGCGACTGGCTCCGCAGTGAGAAGGCCGGGCTCCTTATGAAAAGGTGAGTTTAGAATTTGGATCTGTAGTGTTGATCCATGATATAATGATGATCGCATAGTTCAGCTGATAATCTGTGATGAACAATCAGCATAAGTCTTTCGCTCCTATCTGATGTATCATCCTGTCTATATAAACCAGTGAATTATCACTGCATCGTATTGATTGTCAAATCTGTAACAGGATTCTGGTTGAAGATGGTGAAGGTCCCCAGAGGTTGCTTTTTGGTGACTCCCCAGTGAGGAGGCCGGGGCTACTTATGAAAAGGTCAGTTTCGAATTTACAACTCTTATGGGTTTCTGCATGATACAATGATGATCGCATAGTTCAGCTGATATCTATGATGAACAAGCAGCTTAAGTCTTTCGCTCCTATCTGATGTATTAATCCTGTCTGTATTAGCCAGTTCATTATCACTGCACTGTATTGATTGTCAAATGTTTTACAGGATTCTGATTGAAGGTCCCAGAAAAGGATTTTGTTTTTGGTAGGTATTATGGTCCCTTTCATGCACTTGACACTGTTTCTTGATACGATGATGATCGCATAGTTCAGCTGATAATTGTGATGAAAAACTAGCATAAGTCTTTCGCTCCTATCTGATGTATCAATCCTGTTTATACTAACAAGTACATATGAACTGCACCATGTTGATTGTCAAATCTATTCTATTATAGGATTCTGGTGAAATGTGATTTGCAGCTCGCCCACAGAGGTTGTTTTGGTAGGTATGGCCATTTAAGCACTCAGTGCTTTTTCGTTGACAATCTTGACATGATGATTCTGAATCAGGTCTCTGATCCTTTTGAGGATAATTTTCTTCTATTAACTGATCTAGATTGTTAAAGTGTACACATAATTTGTTCTTGAAGTCGAGACTGCTAATAATGTATTCCTGTGTTGCCTTTGCAGGTGATGTGCAATTCATTGAACTGTGGAAGTTGATGGAGGTTACCAGAAAATCAGGAGTGAGTGCAGAAACTGTTGCGTCTGTGTCAGAACAAGTTATATTGGATCTTTTCCTAGCATGGCTGGATACGATGACTATTGGAAACTTGTATTGATTCATATAAACTGGGTTACAAGGCTTTTTCCCAGCTGCTCCCGTCGTGTTCTGTAACTTTCTAGTTAAAGAATCCAATATAAGCATGCATCATACTTTAGAAGTGAGTACATGGACTGACCATGTGATTACTGAAGTACATGCCTAGTTTTACGTCTGACCTGTGTGATGATAAAGTACATGCTGACCAAACCATGGAGTCGGTGTAATATTAGCTCTAGCTGAACTGGTCGGTCTTAAGATGTGTTTGAATGAAACATCTGCGTCTTTGCACTTTTTCTAATGTCCACCTTTTCTTCAGGAATGGCGACACCCTTTGGCAGTCTGGTGGAATGGCACAATTTCTGAGGTAAGACTCCATAAATGGAAAAGTCATGGCTCTATATGGGTTCAATGATGTCTTTACAAATGTCTGACCTGAACATCAATGTGTGGACAAAGCGTTTACTGAGTAACCTTTTGTGTAATGAATTGCTCATTGACCTATTGGTAACCTTTTATAACTTGGTGTTTGTGCTCTTCAGGTGACTGGAATCTGGATTGACATGGTAAGAATTTCAAGAAAATAAATTAAAGTTTACATAAAGCCTTTGTCTTTAGACTGGCACGGCCAAAAGAGCCTGTTCATAATTTGGTTGTGGCTTGTGTACCAGTACCCATTTTCTGCAAACTTTGAATCCAGGAGCATTATGGGTTACTTGCCCTCTAAGCATACCCAATCTTGGCAATCGCTAAACTGAAAGCGTTTCACTACATGAAATTAGACTGACTTGGATCTGGGTATTCAATGCTTCGTGGGTATTTGTTCAGGAGCCACTTCCTATATTGGCTTGATGCTCTGTTGCCATTAAACCCAATTAACCTATGATGAAAAGATTCTGCCAAATGAATACCATGATTATACTCCTACCGTTCCATATTTCTTCTGAGGTTGTGTAAAAAATGTAAAGACAAGTGTTTGCTAAATATTTTTAGTTACTGATCATTCTTTGTCTTGTCTCATCAGGTTGCTACTGTCAGGGGATTCCTGAAGGTGGCTAGACTCTGGATTGACATGGTAAGCGTTACAAGAAAATAAAGATTACACAAAGCCTTTGCCTTTCTCTAGACTGGCATGGCCAAAAGAGCCTGTTCTTAAATTGGTTATGGCTCTTGTACATACCGTTATCTGTAAGCTCTGAATCCAGAAGTATGGGGTCAGTCCTATGGGTTAACTGTCCTCCCATATTAGTATACTTGACCACACTAAGCATACCCCATACAAAACCTTAACACTACATGAGATAAGTCTTGGCTCTGGATATTCCAATCTTGACAATCACTAAACAAAACCTTAACACTACATGAGAAGTCTTTGCTCTGGATATTCAATGCTTCATGGGTATTTGTTCAGGAGCCATTACCTATATTGGCTTGATGCTCTGTCTCCATTCAACCTATGATGACAAGATTCTGCCAAATGAATACCTTGATTATACTCCTACCGTTCCATATTCCTGAGGTTGTGTAGAAAATGTAAAGACTACAGTGTTGGCTACATATCGCTAGTTACTGATCATTCTTTGTCTTGTCTCATCAGGTTGCTGCGGTCTGGGGGATTCCTGAAGTTCACTGTTTATATTGTGCCTTGCTGTGTTGTGCCAATAAAACTTTCATAGCTGTTCAACAATGTTACAAAGTGCTGTACAGAAAAGGAATGAATGAAAATAAAACTATGCACTTGATTGAAGCATACTTGTTTACTTTTTGACAGTTACTTGGAACAGCAAAATTTGTGAAGCTGATGTGGTTTAAAACCCCTGGGGAAACTAAAGTTTCAGCCTTGTATTACTTTAGTTCATTATGAAACTGTTTCAAGTTGTGTATAGCTAGTGTGTCATTTCTTGCTTAGATCTTCCAGTCTGGATTTTCCATGTCGGAACCGAGCCACGTTGCGCAAATCTACAATGTGCTTGGACTCTATACAGTTCCCATGAAGACTGTACGTAGGGTTTGGGTGTTTGTAATTTCTATTCAGGAGTTAAATTATTAAATCTAAGGATAGGGTTTCTAAACTGTCTGGAATACTTGGTGAGGTCACTAGAATAGGTTATGGTTGTGGCCATTGATATTTTTCATCAGGGATTCCCAAATTGATCTAATGTTCAAAAAAATATGTATTGCTGGTATGTATATAGGTTAAATGTGGCTGGGCTGGATGCTATCAACTAATTAAGCTGAGGACCCCTGAGGGTCCTCAGACCCCACTTTGAGAACCACTGTACTAGAGCAGCACCTGCTACAGACAGGATGTGACGCAATCATGGAGCGCGTCCTATATTTTCCACTGTTGCCATGTCTGCTTATTATAAGCGTTTTTGGGCTTGTTAAAGTTGCTTATAAATATTGGTGGTTGCGTTTTTTTGGGGGGCCTGCTTCCTAAATGTCTAAAACGGTGGTTCTCAAACATTTTCTTGTCAAGGACCCTCCCCCTGTGACACATATTTTGTGTAGGGGGCACACAATACCATCTAAAAGTATTGTGTGGCCCCTACCCCTACCAGAGTAGTGTTAAAATGTTTTTTCAAAATGTTTCACTTCAAGATCGTTTTGGAAAATGGCAGCTCACAACGCATCGCATTGTAGATCTGCCATTTTCAAATATCCGAAGCTCGTCTGACCTAGTCTCTTCTTTTGAGCTTGTTTTGCTAGACCTGGTTGCTTATTTCTCTCGCAAAACCTGGCAACACTGCCTAGGAGCGCGTCCTAGAATAGAATGCGTAGGCCTGTTTAAATGGATATAAGAGTAATTGAGCTACTCGGCATATTTCATTGACGGACACAAATTGGCCGCATCATCACCGATGTTTCTGTTCTTGGTACCTGTACTTTGGGCTGTGTCCACAAAGGCAGACTTCTTCCAATTTGACAGCATTTCCAACGCGTCCACGTACTATTTCAATTATATCTACTGTAATATATGGGAGGGGGAGTGTCAGCCAAATCAAGATGATGCTACTCAACAAGGTAGGAATTATGAACACAGTCAATCTGTCATATATTCTGTTTTACGTGTTTTAGCCTCGTATATTCTTCCTTTTATAAATGAACGTTAGCTAAGGCAGTGCTGTAACGGATACAGGATAGGTGGGCACTATAGGGACATCTGGGCACCACGATGTAAAATTGGCTATTTTGTCCAAAATGTAAAATATGTATTACTTAAGTAATGTAAAGTGTACATGATGTGAACATGCACGGTACATCGTTATAACAATAAGTAATGTAAAGTATACATGCACGGTACATCATTATAATAATAAGTCATGTAAAGTAGGCTATACATGATGTGGACATGCACAGTAGCCTACATCATTATCAGGCTTAATGTTAACTTCTTGTTTATGCCCCAAAATGACTGGATATACAGGTTTTGTAGCAATTTGTTGAAATATTAGACCTTAATTGTCGAATGTTTAAGCATGTTCTAATCATGTATACTCTACTTTACTTAAAAACATTTTCCAAATATTGTATTTTTTTTTTTACAAAATAGCCAATTTTACATCGAGGTGCCCAGATGTCCTATAGTGCCCACCTATCCTGTTACCCTCTGAATGATGTACTGTCTGAGCTCTATCTATTACCCGATCTGTGCTTACAATGTATTGTAAATGGTCCATTATCAGTTCCTACACGGGACCTTTGGGCAGGATTTCCTCAGGACTATGTTAGCCTGCTTCACCAATGGTATTGCAGCCTGGTTCAGTGCTGTGATTCTGGGGACTGCAGGATAACTAACAATATCACAGGTATCACATTCCACATTCTTATTTTGCATGTGTTTTAGCAGTTTTATTATGCCTTAATTGTCTATTCAGTTTGTTTCATTGAGAGACATTGGAAATACATATAGTGTTTCTATGTTTGGGATGATATTTTTTGTTTGTTTTATGTTATGTTGATGATTTTTTGTGTAAATCCTTTTGACCAAGCTTATGACTGTACTCCTGCTGTTTGCGTTTCTGTCTAATAAAACAATCAATCAATCAATAGGCTCTAAATATTATTTAAAATTTGCCTGCATGTATGCTATAGTATATTCAAAAACGTTTAGATATTTGCATAATTCTAATTATATCTGTAGCCTACTACGGTCATTTTATTTAGCAGAGGATACAATTGTGGGTTATGGGCACTTCACCTTTATGTGTGGTTATTAACTTCCAATATAATGTGCACATTCAGGCCTTGCCAGTGATCTGCAGTTGAAGCTCCATGGGCAGCACCTAGCTCAGTCTGTGGTTCTGAAGGCTGTTCAAGGTTTTGTCGACAACCCAGAGTCCAATAAGCCTCTCACCCTCTCTTTCCACGGTTGGTCTGGCACGGGCAAGAACTATGTTGCCCGGATTTTGGCTGACAACCTGTACCGGGACGGGGTGAAGAGTGAATGTGTGCGCCTGTTCATCGCCCCCTTCCACTTCCCGCATGCCAGGCTCGTGGACACATACAAGGTGAGACAGACTGTCCAGTGCCCCAGTTGGCATAGAGATGATCAGTACATGCCCAGTCCATGGCAGAGAACCATGTGAAATTTGTTCTATGGACCCTGCAGTCAGAACTGTGTTTTCTATGTTTCTGTTTGTTTTGTTTTATTTATTTGCACAATAAAAAAACAGTACAAAGGTAACATTAGTAAAAGACACAGAAATAAGTGCAGGTGAGAAAGGAAACCCATATAGGGCTTATACAATGTGCCGATCTTCTTTTGAATAGAGCAGCCCGAGTAGCCTTACATGTGAATGATTATGGTCATGGTCAACATGGATACTTAAATTAATGCTTCAGATTAAATATAGGCCCTTTGTATGTACAGTTTGTATGTATGTTTTTTGGAACCTGTCAACCAGGCATTCTTCCAACTAGGTAATAGAGCAGGGCATATGTACACCAGATTTTACATAATCTTTGCACTGGATTTCAAAATGATGTTGACACAGTTTTATTTCACAACTCAATCAAGATTATACTGGTATACTGAGTAGTAGCCTTTTAAATAAATAAGATAAAACTCTACAAATGTGAACTCTGTAACATTTGGCATCCTCTTATATCAGTGCTTGGTCCCTGGGGGAAAAAAAGAAAGATAACAAAATAATATTTTTACTGGAAGATGAACCAAAATATTAGCTTTTTTTCGTGTTGATTCGTGTGTGTGTGTGTGTGTGTGTGTGTGTGTGTGTGTGTGTGTGTGTGTGTGTGTGTGTGTGTGTGTGTGTGTGTGTGTGTGTGTGTGTGTGTGTGTGTGTGTGTGTGTGTGTGTATGTATGTATGTATATGTATATATATATATATATATATATATGTGTGTGTATATGTATATATATATATATATATATATATATATATATATATATATATATATATATATATATATATATATATATATATATATATATATATATATATATATATATATATATATATATATATACATATATATATATATATATACATATATATATATATATATATATATATTTATATGTTATGCTTTGACAGCCCTAAAGTCAATGTCCAGTGAACAGTACACCTCAAATTGGGGATCAATTAACCTCACAGAAGATGTTATGCCTAATCCTCCTAACCTAGAAATATAAATCTTAAGGAATCTTGTGATCACAGACTCTTTTCCCTCTTCCCAGGTCCAACTGAGAGAGGCTATCCGGGACATGGTGTTACGCTGCCCTCAGACTCTCTTTATCTTTGACGAGGCTGAGAAGCTCCACCCGGGCCTCATTGATGCCATCAAACCGTACATGGATCACTATGACAATGTAGATGGTGTCAGCTACCGTAGAGCCATATTCCTCTTCCTCAGGTAAAACTGAACTACAGGTACAACTTGTAGCGTACAAGTCCAAAAATGTTACACTTTAAGGGCAAGACCACTTTGGTAGAGGTTTGGGATGTGTAGTTACCTTGCCATGATGTAACTCCAAAGGTGGACAAGAAAATAATTGCTCCATTGATTAGATTAGATTGATTGTAAGTCTGTTACATATTAGGTATGAGATTTGAGTGGGCAAACCTAAATGCCTCAAACTTCAACAACCAATGTCTGTTTGTTCTCTCATCAGTAACATAGGTGGAGCAACAATCAATGATGTCGCATTGGACTTTTGGCACTCTGGTCAGAACCGCGAGGATATTGGCATGGAAGACCTAGAACATCGGCTCCGAGCTGAAACCATGGATTCCCAAGGTACATATTGTGTGCAAGTGTTTTCTTTTTTGTTTAAGGTGAATTTTGGGGCTTTTTATGCCCTTTATTATTGATAGGACAGTAGGCTGACAGGAAATGGGGAGAGAGAGATGGGGAGTGACATAAATGGTAAATGGTGCATTTATGTAGCGCTTTTATCCAAAGCACTTTACATAGATTGTGCATTACATTCACCCATTCACACACACATTCATACACCGATGGCAGAGGAAACCATGCAAGGCACCAACCTGCTATAGGGAGCAATTAGGGGTTCAGCACCTTGCTCAAGGACACTTCAACACTAACTCTGGGGGAGACCGGGATCGAACTGGGAACCTTTAATTACTCTTTAAGAGCTAGTTCTTCCTACAACACAATGACTCTCCATTTTTGGGAAAGACTGACTTCATCATAAATATGATGTCAGAGATCCACAAGGGAGTCCAGCTGTTTCTGGACTCCGTCTTGTTATTTTACAGAACCAGACAGCAGAAAAGCTAGGGAGAGGGAAATGTAACTACCTTGGAATTTCTTGGTTACTACACTGTATTTACACACCTGTTGTTTGGCCTGAGATTTTCTATGCGTAACTGTTTCCTGTGCAGGTGGATTCTCTCAGAGCGAGCTAATGTCAGGTCACCTGATAGACTTCTTTGTGCCATTCCTGCCACTGGAGTATCGTCACATTAAGCTGTGCGCACGCGATGCCTACGCTGCACGAGGTCTTGAGGCAAATGAGGGTACACTGGACGAAGTGGCTAAAGCAATGCTTTATGTACCCAAGGAGGAGAGGCTGTTCTCAGCCCAGGGCTGCAAGTCCATACCTCAGAGGATCAATTTCTTTCTCCCCTAGACAGAGAGATAGAGGTAGATCTGGAGGAGTACTGAGTTTGTATTACTAGCCAGCCCATCTGCACACAGCGCCACAGATGAGGTGGGCCTTCTCTGCTCTGTTCTCAGTACCCTCCCCCCCACAACACATCCACACACATGTCTGCCCCACCACACCAAAACACACACACACACACACACACACACACACACACACACACACACACACACACACACACACACACACACACACACACACACACACACACACACACACACACACACACACACACACACACACACATACATGTGTCTGTCCAGCTCCCTACACAGAATCAAATATGGAGCGTTACTTTAACACAGAGGGAGTGTCAAAGTGTTTTCCCCTCTCAGAGTGAAAGTAACCCCTCAGATTTTACTGTGTAGGTTGGAGAAAGCCGAGTGGCAGGGCAGTTTTTCCCAGTATTACTGAGAAATACACCATGCCCCCTCTTGCAGACATGAACACTGTTGCAGAGGAGCATGGCCGCTTGTCTCCACCTGTCTACAAAGAACCTATGCACTGCCGAGACAGAGAGGTAACGTGGATTTTCACATCCCGAGTGTTCCTTTCACTAACAGTAAAATCCTGACATTTAACTCTGATAGTGTACAAATGGAACCAAGCGGACATTTTGGTTCCATTTGTACACTCTCAAAGAGTTAAGTGCATTTCCATCATGACACACAAGATTTTGTTGTCCTCTAACCTCAATTCATATCTGAGATGCACTGTTTTTATGTTTAAACAAGGTCAAAAGTAATATTTTAGTATTTGCATGTCTAAAATTGTGTTTGGTTGTCATCTATTATCTTATTTGCTACATAACTGTACCAAATGTATTTGTTATCTTGCATAATATATGTGTTAACTTGCCTCATATTGTTGTATGTATTTTTGTGGAGTCTGCACATGCACATTATATAGATTCATGCCAACTTGGCATGTTGTGACTATTGGAAAGAAATATGATGTGGAATTATCGTACAAGCACTGTCTATGATACAGAATGTGTCATAAAAAAAAGAGAGAAAAGTTGGAACTATGTGTATGAAGAGGAATAATTCCATTTTAACCTCAAATGTTTCATTTATGTATGTTTTTTAATAATGGTGTTTTAAATAATTTATTTGGTTGAGATTGATCATGCTTTGGTCTTCTTGCTTATATCAACTTCATAAATATATGATCATCAGCCATTCTGAGTTCAGACCATCATCTGTGTCTGTCTTTCATTTCTGGTACAGTTTACTTGGTTTTGCTTTGATTTGCTCTAAGAAGAAAAACAGCTTTGATTTTCTTCGTGTCTCTTTGTCACCCTCTCCCATAAAGTAGCCTGCCCTATATACACGCCTCTGTATTAGTCTGAATTAATTATTCCAAATTCATGATGCTGAATTGTTCTGAGACTGAGTTATCAGGTACCCTGGTGGCTGGTGCTCAATCAGTCGAATAAAAACTAGATTGCATTTGGAGAGAAATAAAACATCTCAGTTGAACAGTTAAGATGTTTGAAATTATTGATTATCTTTAATGTTTAATCTGAAGCAGAAATGTGCTTTTTGATGTCATCCATTACTTCTACCAATTCAATGGCATGATGAATTAACAACATCCATTCATTTATGGTTGATACACACTCAGCCATCATCTTTTCTGGGGAGTGAATGATCGAGCAGACGCGTGGTCTCCTCTTATTGGCCATTATAACCTCTGTGGAAAGCATGGTTGCTATTTTGAATTAAAACGTGTGATCCGGTTTAAAGCCCGCCTATCGTAGTCGGTTATTTGCACACGCTCACACATGCATACATTGTTTCCGTATCCGCTCAAGACCCAGACCGGATCTGTGACTGGTGAAGCGAGTTGATCCTGGTCTAATGCGATTGGTCAAAGACATTTGCGCTTCCTGATGGAGCCGTCGTCCAATGAGACGCAGACATCTGTTCTGAGGCGAGAGGAGAGCCAGTGCCAGTGTTGCCATGTCCGCTTATTATAAGCGAATTTGGGCGTGCTTGTAAATATTGGTTGGTTGCGGGTGTCGGTTTTCTTGGGCTATTTGGCCTTGTTTCCTAATGTTGTTTAAACCAGTGGTTCTCAAACATTTTCATGTCAAGGACCCCCAAATGAACATGTAGGCCTATTTGTCTGCAGACCCCCATCTGAAAATATTTTATGTTAGGGAGTTAAAATGCTACCAAAAATCCACTTTTTTCACATTTTCTTCAATATATATTTTTTAAATAGCAGGTCTACAAGCTCACAACGCGTCACATCGTGACGCGTTGTGCGCTTGTAGATCGGCTATTTTCAAATAGCCGACGCATATAGGTTTAAAGTCCTCATGTGTGACCTAATAAGTTGCTTCTTTTTGGCTTGTTTTCCTAGATCCGGCCGGTTCCTTATTTCTCTTACACGACCTGGCAACACTGAGAGAGCCAGTGCTCAGCGCAGATCATTCCCACTGACTGTAGCGTTACTGTATGTGTCTGATAAGGCTGGACTGAAGAAATAGCGCGTATTGCACAGATCAGGGGTACTTGGGGTTATTATATATGCATGTATTATCATATCTGTGGGAATCTTGTGTCTGAGGGACGAGGCGTTTAAATCTCAATAGAATGACAGCCCTGTCTCTGCTCTTGATGGCCGTATCGGCCGCATCTGTACTCGCCCAGTCTGCTGTATATCTCCGAGATCAATTTGACGATGGAGGTAAGTTAAAACAGCATTAGACAACCATGCATGGATTAATTGTTGCTGTCATTTAAATTGCTTCTATTTTTCAGTCATTGCAGTGTTTTAGGCCTACATTGATGCACCTTTCTTGAGTCTTGACAAGCAATTAAAGGAGTAGTTCACCCAAAAGAATGACTGACTGATTGATTGATTGAATACTTTACAGTTTGCAACAAAAAAAAAAACACAGAAAAGTACAGTTTAATACAAATACAATGCTAAAAGGATTGAACCCAAGAAAGCACTAGCTATGGCTTGTTTCCATTGGGGTCAAACCAAAAAAATGACTTATTTTCTATCAATTACACACCCAATGAAACATTGAATTCATGGAGATTGTTTTAGTTTTTGTCGCATTCCTAAGCCAATAATTTGATGACCGACTCCTAGTCTTCTACTGCCCGATGACCCCGCTCATCAAATGAATGCCTATATCAATCCGACAAAAACGAAGAAAATTCAAGGCTTCATGGGGTGTGTAATTGATAGAAAATAAGTATTTTTTTTGGGTGAACTACTCCTTTAAATCCATACAAGCGTGTTTGCCTAGTTATCTATGCATCATTGCTCTTTGGCATGGTAGCATATAGTTATTGCACTTGGTATGTATTTGGTTGCTTGTCTGCTGGGCTACAGTGCATTTATACCATAGCATCATCCATCATTTAACCCCGATCAGAACCTTTTTCCCCAGGGTGTCTGTCTACTTACTAACCCCGCCTTCCCTTCCCATCCCCCTCTCTCTCCCATGGTCATTCATTCATACTGTCTGTCATCATCCCCTAACACCAGCCTGCTAGCTGCCCCATCATGTAGACCAGGGGTCTTCAACGTTTTTCAGGCCAAGGACCCCCTAGCTGAGAGAGAGATGAAGCAGAGACCCCCCCATTACATATTGTATTCATGTTAAATGAGTGTTTTTTCCCCAGACATTTAACCACTTAAACCCTCAATACTTTGTAAACTTGACCGTTGGCTCTGTACTTGGTCTGCTCTTTTTCCCCCTTTACACCAAACCTCTTTTCCGGGAAATAGCCGATCTACAAGCTCACTGCAAGGCGTTGTGTGCTTGTAGATCTGCTATTTTTCGGCTAACGTTCCCCTCAGAATAGGGATGCTAGAGTTCAAGTGGTTAGTGTAAAAAAAAAAAGTCCCTATCACACAAAGATTTGACGGCCCCTCCTGTAGTAACTCTGAGGACCCCCTGTTGAAGACCCCTGCTCTAGAATACCTAACACACTGTAGATCGTGAATGCCAAGTTTCGCCTGACATCATAAAACTCTCTCAGTCTCAGATATTGCACATGATCTGACTCCCTGCAAGCCCACAAGTTTATGTTTCAGCTTTGAAAGGATGCTGTTGGGTCCACTGTCCAGCTAATAATGGTTATTATGTGCAAAATGTTTTAACAGATGCCTGGGATAGTCGCTGGTTGGAATCCAAACACAAGTCCGATTATGGCAAGTTTGTCCTGACTGCAGGGAAGTTCTACGGTGATGCAGAAAAGGATAAAGGTGAGAGTAAAGATTGAAATATCGTATTTTATCATCAGCACTTTGTCCCAATACAAGACTGTCATTACACACAGTGACTTATGTATGTCCTGCATGTCTGATGTCTGTGTCGAGGGAGGTCAGTTAGAGCGGTGGTTCTCAACCTTTTCAAGCCGCGACCTTTGGTGAGGTGCTGACCTTCGGTTGTTTAGTGTTAAACACTGTTTTTGGATGTTAATAAGAGCAATAACAATTCTAAACATTTATCCAGTTATTGTTTTATTGACCTTTTTATTTATTCAGGGAAGACCATTTAGAGCAAGCTCTCTCTTTCAAGGACTCCTTGAGTACAGCATGATCACAACATATAAAAAAAACTATAACATTTTAAATAAAGTGCAATGTAATGAACAACAAAAAAAACATCATAATGCAGCTACATAAGGGCTACACAAAGCAGGTGCCGTCCTTATGTAATGCGTCCTCAAGTAGTTCCCTAAATGTCTCTATAGAGACCAATTGATCCAGTTTCAGAGAGTCCTGGAGTTTGTTCCATTTGTCTGGGGCATAGAAGATGAAAGCAGCCTTTCCTTGTTCACTGTTCATTCGTGGAGTGATAAGTCTAATGTGTGTCTGTGAGCGTGTTTGATACTAGAAACAAAATATTAGCGACTATTACCTAATACACAATGTTCTATTCTAGGTCTTCAGACAAGTCAGGATGCCCGCTTCTACTCCGTGTCATCCCGTTTTGATGACTTCAGCAACAAGGGCCAGCCTCTGGTCATCCAGTTCACTGTGAAACATGAACAGAGCATTGACTGTGGTGGTGGATACATCAAACTGTTCCCATCTGACCTCAACCAGGAAGATATGCATGGCGACTCCACCTACAACATCATGTTTGGTTTGTATGGCTTATTTTATGTATCCTACTATAATTCTAGTAACCTCTGTGCGTTTGTAGTGGTGGTGGTGGTGGTGAAGACACCCGGTTCTCCTCACTGGCTGGACCAATTGCTCTGATTTTGCTCACAGCCATTGACCATTACCATCTGAACTTAACTGTGAAGCCCGTTTTTCAATTTCATCAAATCTCAGCTTCTTATTAGCGTTTTTGTGTCAAACACTGTCGCCATGGCTACGGGTCTGCCCAGCTATGGGACGAACTGCCTCCCGGGTTGCCAGATCATGTGCGCATATCCCCCCACGGATGCGCTGCGCCGACCGGGTATGGTCTAGTAGTTCATAATGATGATATGGGTTCTTTCTGTAGATGTGGCTGTTATGTTATGTTTTGTTTGCAAGAAATCACCTGTCCAAGAATGGACAATGGTTAATTTTAACAATGAAACTTTTAATTTGAACTTTACCTAACTATTTGCTAGTTTATGCACTTTATACACACGATTGACTTACAGTGGTTGCTTGTGTGTTTCTCTATTAGGTCCTGACATTTGTGGCCCTGGCACTAAGAAGGTTCATGTGATTTTCAACTACAAAGGCAAGAACCATCTGATTAATAAGGACATCAGATGCAAGGTAAGACTTAAGCCAAACAGTAAACACTCGACCAGTGTTAAACGTGATTTCATTCACGAACCCACACTAAAAACATACTCATTATTAACCCTGCATAAGATTTCTTATGGCATATACATTGTACACTAGACTAGAGCAAGAGAGAAATGGAAGGCAGCTTAGAAAGGGGGTGGGATGACAAGCAACACAGGTCTGGACATCACGAGAAACTATCAGGAGTTCCACGTTACCTCTACATATTTGTTGTATGGCTAAACATTTTCATCTCCAGACCCCAAATTTGGTTTCTCCCTGGGGCCCAAATTTACAAAAACACATTATGAATTATTAATTAACCACTCGGTATTGTGCAGCCAGACGATCAGAGATCTAAATTTAGTGAATGGGCTAAAACTGGATGGAAACTATTTTCTCTGTCACTAAGATTGTATCATGAAAATGTTTTCTATAGACTATGATACTCATCAACAATTAACTGAAATGCACATCAATGGTGCAAGTTCCCTTTAAGTTTTCAATGACTAACTATTTGATTCCCTGTTCACCACTTTAAATTCAATCTCTTGTGTTTTACATCATGCAGGATGATGAGTTCACTCATCTGTACACACTGATTGTCCTTCCTGACAACACTTATGAGGTGAAGATTGACAATAAGAAGGTTGAGTCTGGCAGTTTGGAGGACGACTGGGACTTCCTGCCTCCTAAGAAAGTTAAAGACCCTGAGGCCAAGAAACCAGAAGACTGGGATGAGAGGGAGAAAGTCCCTGACCCCGATGATAAGAAACCTGAGGTACTTTGTTCTGCCTTTTGTTTTTTACGAGGCAGAAGTTAAGCCTATCTTGTAAGATGTAACAGAAATGTTTGATTGAATACTTAACGGTTTGCAAAAAGTACTGTTATACAATGATGCTTAAAGGATAACACAAAAAGCCCCGAGGGCTTGTTTCCATTGTGGTCCTATGTGCTTTATGTTCCACTGAAATGAGAAAATCTTCTGTTAACCCATTCAATCCGGGAACGCATCTGTGTCATTTTAGATTTCAGCTATAACCATTATTTTATACTTTGGCTATTCAAAAATGACTGATATACAAGCTCATCGTGCAGCACCAAGTGCCGTGCTATGAGCTTGTAGATCTGCTATTTTTGAAAAATCGTGAAAATGTGTGCAAATCTTTGAATATATTTATTTTCTTTTAAAGCAAACATTTGTAACTCAAATCTTTGCTTCTGGAGGTCCCTGGGACAAAATATTTTACAAATGTTCGCTTTATGATTTGCACACATTTTCAGGATTTTTCTAAAATAGCAGGTCTAGAAGCACATAACGCGGCACTCTGTGCCACGCTATGAGCTTGTAGATCTGCTATTTTTGAATAGCCAAAGACATCTAAAATGACAGAGATGCTTTCCCGGATTGAATGGGTTAAACTTTGGAAAATTGCATTTGACTGGATTTAAATGAAGTCTTGTGTTTTCCCACTGTATCTCCTCTGCCTGTAGGAATGGGACAAGCCTGAGAACATCCCAGACCCTGATGCTAAGAAACCTGATGACTGGGATGAGGAGATGGATGGAGAGTGGGAACCCCCGATGGTCACCAACCCTGACTACAAGGTAAAAGCATTGTCAATGACACATACTGATCCACCAGGTCTGTTTAGTGATACAACCCAGTGGTTCTCAACCTGTGGGTCGGGACCCCCAGGGGGAGGATTTTGGGGGGGTGAAGTAACAATTGAAGTAACAGTGAAGTAACAATTTAAGGACTTTTAAGACATTTTTAATACCTCAAAAAGAAAGAAAAGAAAAAGACCATTACTGCAAATATTTTGAAAATAGACGATCTACATGCTCACAACGCCTCGCTCACAATATTTATCTGTGGAACCGAAAATGTAATTCCTCAACTCCTACATCATTAAGGGCTTATCAGGGTGGGGGGTCCCCAGTTCAAATCTGATTATTTTGGGGGGTCCCGCCTGAAATGGTTGAGAACCACTGATATAACCTACTTGTGATATAACACCCCTAGTCTGTACAGTCATTTTCATTGAGTAATTCTTATGTAAGTTGAGGTTGGAAATATACTTTGTTCACTGGGGGCTTTTTTGACCTCTGAAATACATGCATCAAATTAACCTGAGACACACTTTACAGTATATATATATATAATAAAGTTGCACTTTTTCCTTTTATTAAATGGTAACTAAATGGTAAATGGTGCATTTATATAGCACCTTTTATTCAAGGTGCATTACATTCACGATTCTCACACACATTCACACACCCAACGGCAGATGAAACCATGCATGGCACCAACCTTGCTCATCAGGAACAGTTAACCCATTAAAACCGGGAACGCATTTGTGTAACCACTTTAACCATTATTTTATGCTTTGGCTATTCAATAATAGCAGATATACAAGCTCATATATATATATAAATATATACATATAAAATAAATTGCCAACATATAGAATAATGGTTAAAGTGGTTAAAATCTAAAATGATAGATGCTTTCTCGGTTTTAATATGTTAAAGGTTCGATGTCTTGCTCAAGGACACTTGGGACACTAACCCAGGGGGAGACAGAAACCAATCCGGGAATCTTCCGATTCCCATACAGCCAATCTCCCTCCTGAGGCAGCCTTTATTATTGGCTCAATATGCCCTCAATTTAATATATTTATCATTGTAGCTAGAAAAGTAAGGATTGGTACAGCCTGATTTATTGGCGATGTTTTGTGATTTTATGATTCCACAATGCTAACTACTATTTTTGTGTGCCCTTTTCATAGGGTGAGTGGAAACCCAGAGAGATTGACAACCCTGGCTTTAAGGGCAAGTGGGTCCACCCTGAAATTGACAACCCAGAGTACACAGCTGATTCTGAGATCTACAAATACGACAGCATTGGTGTGATAGGACTTGATCTATGGCAGGTACGACTGCCAGTTGATTATTTGCTTCTCAGAAAACAATATTGTATTGATGTTTTATATATTTTGTTTGCCACTAAGTGTAATGGGTATAGTCTATTTGGCTCTTAGTTATTTTTTGTAGATGTTGATTATATTTAAAAATGGACATTTTACCAATTTATTACATTATTTTTATGATCCTGTCATCTAAATCTGTCCCCTTTCCTTTTAACATAGGTGAAGTCTGGTACAATTTTTGACAACTTTATGATCACCAATGACCCAAAGTTGGCAGAGGAAGAAGGCCATGACACATGGGGACAAACAAAGGTCAGTCCATCCATAGCTGCCATCACCACCGAATTTCGTACCATACCTTTACCATTGGCAATCTGGATGTAACGCACCTGAAGCATGCAACAGTATGGGTTTAGCAGTGTTGCAGCATGGAGTCAAGTTGAAAAGAAAATCAAAGCAGGAGATTTTAAAGCAAAAGCAAAACAATAATGCAGTTCTCACATTTGAATGCATTTCTCAATTGCATGCTAATACAGAGGAGAAGGTCATTTTGAAATGTTGTTACTGACAGGTATATGCCCCGACAATAATGTACTGAATGGTAACCTAAGCACAGCCCACTGTCGCTGTCCATGGTGGTGGCCTGCTGGGCCGTCTCTCTCTCTTCTTCTGTTTTTCTGTTTGTAATGTATTTGGGTCTCAATGGAACTTTTGCAGGAATAGCAAGCAACCATTGCTGTAATGGTCGGAAATCCAACGGGAGCGGGGCTAAGAAAACAGTACTAAGCAGGGCTGTAATAACTAGTGTACTTAAAGCTGCACTCTGTAATTTTCCTATTCTACCTTGGAAGTCTCCTGCGCAAGTTCTGAAATTTTACCACTTAGCTAATAGAGCCTGCCTGCTTACTCAGGGGAGAAACGGAATGTTTACCTGCAGGCAGTACCACTCGTAACTAGGTCGTGTCAAACAAGACACAGGATCTAAATGTCTCAATAGAAGAGCAGGGAGACTAAATACAACCACCCCAATTGTATGGGGTGGTTGTAAGTTATATTGTAATAAGTTTAACATATAATAATATAACATATTAACACAATAACATTTTATTCACAAAAAGGTTACATATTACAGCTTTAACACTGGAAATGCACTGCTTAAGTTCAAAGCTAATTTAGGATGAGTGGTGACTGCTGGTGAAGAAGAGAGTACTTAGAGAGTATTTACATTTAGATTAGAACTTGGACTTGCTTAAAAATGGCTTTGAGAGTGATGTCTTCCTGTGGTCAGGTCATTTATTTGTTTTCATACGCTGTCTTTCCAGGATCCAGAGAAGAAGATGAAGGATGGCCAGGAGGAGGAAGAGAGAAAGAAGCGCGAGGAAGACGAGAACAACAACAGAAAAGAGGAGACGAATGAGGAAGAGGAAGAGGAGAAGGATGAAGAGGAGGAAGAAGATGATGACGAAGAGCAGGAAGAAGAGGAAGAAGATGACTTGGACTCTAAACTCAAGGATGAGTTATAAACTCCTAACAGGAACTTACTAGGAAATAAAAACAGTTTGTCTGTCTGGCCATGAGCCATTGGAAAAAAGGCTAAAGACTGAGCTGACGGGACTTGGTTGGACATTCCCCTCATGATTGACAGCCTGCAGCGGGGTGGGGAGGGGTGGGTCTTTTGTTTTGTTTACAGGATAAGGACATGGGGTGAAAATCTATTGATTAAAAAAAAAGAGTTTGTTTTGCTACGTTTCCATGTGCTGTTATTGTTATTAAGACCATGAGTTTATGAAGAAGGAAGGAAGATGTCATGAACATGGAAACTATTAAATTATACCCATACAACCCATTCTGCTGTTAATATGCAACTGAAACAATAACTTGGCATTTGTGATCTGTTCAGTTTTAACTTTTATGAAGTATGTTGTCATCTTTATTACGTTGAAAGTTGTTTTGGGTTATGGCCCATTCATGAAAATATTTTGTTTACCTCATGTTTTTTTTTTTTTTACCTCATGTTTTGTGATTAATGTATGCCATCTTTTTTTTTTTTTTTTACCATCATGTCACTCTCTGACTCAAGACAGCGATCTTGGCTTTCCTCAGATGCCATATAGATTTAGGATTGAATGGCTTTATACAAGTTGATGGATTGATTAAGTGTCTGTGGAAATAGGTGATGGTTTATCAAAGACACAATCTGTACATGACGTGATTATCTACTGTTACCCATAAGATGGATATTCGGTATGGTTTTATTTGAGATTGAATCTCTTAGTTTGGTGCTGTATAGTTCCTCAATGCAAATAGTTTTGTGTCTGTATGGATCATACATTTTATTTAGGTGCAACACTTGATTATCAGGAACTCTTTTTTTGTCCATTCATATGTATCCATCTTCGAATAGTGCTAGTATGTGAAAATACATGAATACAATTTCTCTCAATTTACAATTCCAACAGGAATACATACCCTTAACCTGTGTGTCCCCAAACACCTGGCCCTTTTGTAAAGATTTTTTTTATTACTAATGTTAGTGAAGGAAAATTGAGATTGACATTTTAATTTTGTTGTGTAAAAAAAAAGGGGCACTCTGTTCAATAAATGCAACCAGAAACAACTAGAAATCTTCTGGCATTTTACCTTCGAGTCCATTATATGGGGTTATTCTTAAAGTAAGAATAAATGTATTTTTTTGTCTTACATTTTGTAGTCATCCCATTGATTAATTTATTAAATGTAGCTTGCTGTATATTTTTAAATCGAGGGTCAGTAGAATGTGAGTTTTATGAAAGGTAGCTCAAATAAATGAATCTCACTACACAAAAAGTGGTCCTGTATGACTATGTTCAAAAAAGATTTTGTGTGTGTGTGTGTGTGTGTGTGTGTGTGTGTGTGTGTGTGTGTGTGTGTGTGTGTGTGTGTGTGTGTGTGTGTGTGTGTGTGTGTGTGTGTGTGTGTGTGTGTGTGTGTGTGTGTGTGTGTGTGTGTGTGTGTGTGTGTGTGTGTGTGTGTGTGTGTGTGTGAGAGAGAGAGAGAGAGAGAGAGAGAAAACACTGTTAGTCACTACCCAAGGAAGGGTAACTTGCTGCTGCTTTGGTGGCAGTAAATGGAGATCCAAATAAAAAAAGAAATACATGGAAATAAACTCATTGTGAAATTTTTTTAAATAAATAAATCTACCAGACAGCCCCTCTTGCCCATGAATGATTTAAGCCCTCTCGCTTGAAAGTTAACCATCAACAATCCCCCAATTATCTATAGTAAAAAGTTTGAGAAGAAAGAAGGGGGGGGGTATGTTATGACTTTTACAGGGGCCAGTTTGGAATTGCAGCCACCTGAAGGTACTATTTTAGGGCAGTTTTGAAGGAGAGTAGGGTGTTACTCTCCTTCACTGCTTTTGGTAGGGCATTACACATTTATGTGTCTGTCACAGCAGCATCCCCTATGTGTCTGTCACAGCACAGCGCCCCCTATGTGTCTGTCACAGCACAGCGCCCCCTATGTGTCTGACACAGCACAGCGCCCCCTATGTGTCTGTCACAGCAGCGCAGCGGGGGAGAGAGCAGAGAGCAGTGGGGGGAACAGAAACAACACTAACGTTATGGCTGCCACTCTGTCTCTTACTCAGGTAAACTACTGTCTTTTCCAACTCAAATCTAAATATCACAAACGTCTCTCTGTCGTCCTGTCTGTCGCTCGTAAACATCCGAACATGTGTAGCTCATTCGGAAGCGGGGGAATGGCGCAGTTATAGGTGTTTGTCGCTTGTTTTTGGAAGTTGTGTCTGTGTCTGTGCAGTTGTGACTGGGAAAAGTTTGTGTGTGTAATCTCTTTGGAGAGTCTTTCGTCGCGCGACACTGTCGCTCGACATTTAAACGACGTGTTTCCAACTGAAACAAAGTGTCGCAGCGCGTCACGTCGTCACTGTTTCAGTAATAGAAACGCTTCGTTTCTTTTTGTCGAGCGACGAAGTCTCTAAATTAGCCGTTATTTAAGGGCGTAGCTAGCTACCTAGCCTGTTAGCTATGAATGCTAGTGTGTGTGTGTGTGTGTGTGTGTGTGTGTGTGTGTGTGTGTGTGCACACAACACAACCATGGTGGGGTAGCTTTTTAGAGTTTCTCTTATCAAACCAATGCCAAAGCCAACGTTACCAGGTTTTAGAGGCCATGGTGTAATGTATGGTAATGGCACTGCTGCTTCAGCGTATCAAGAGGCTGTTGTGTTGTGTGGTCTTGTTTACCAGGTCCCCCCATCATGGGGGGACCTGGTAAACAAGACCACACAAGCCCCATGTGTTGTGTTGTGTTGTTCTACTGTCTTGTCAAACATTGCTTTGCTAAAAGCTAAATGTAATGCTCACTATTACCACAAATACAACACATGTTGTAATAACAAACAAACGTATTACCTTTGCTGTTGCTGATACATCTTCCTACTGCTTTCTTGGCTTGTTTGGTGGGCTAAGTAGTAGACTAGTCCATTGATTATTGGTTTATAAGTAGAATTGCACCGCCTGTCTTCACTCACTGACTGTTGTAAATGTGTTGCTCATGACCTTTGGAAATCAGTCTCAAGAGCTATGAATGTTTGCCTTCTATTAGAATGCAATAGGAACCTCTGGTTACATGTATCCACGTTTACTATAGCTAGCCTTTAGCTGTTTTTAATCAAAGTTATAGAAAGTCTAATAAGTAATTGAAGCTTGCACTTCAGCTGTCACACAGTGTTAGTCTGCTGTTTATAAGCTAAATACAGCGGGAAAACTGTTTTGGTTTGCACCCACTACAAAAGCTGTCTCATTTATTTGGAAGGTCTAGTTGTCTGGTTACAACCACAGACCTGCGGTTACCTGGGGCTGACTCAATGTCAGGGTTACACATAGCCTAAATCTAAAGGCTCAGAGAAGAACTGTTGGAGATAAGTGTTTCTATCATTAGCTGTCACGGAAAGTGTTTCTAACATTAGCCGTCACAGAAAGTGTTTCTATCATTAGCTGTCACAGAAAGTCTATGTGTCAAATAAAACCGTCAAGTTTATGTTATTAGTTGGGCCACAGTATTGTTAGTTCAACATTCATAAGAATCCCTTGATTATACATTGTGTCCTGAGAACGTCATACTGAGGAATTCCACTACTCATCCAAGCAGTGAGGCCTACATGAAGACAAATTTATGTGATATTATCCACTCTCACTTTTTCTTTACAGCCTGATAAACTTACATACAGTAGGGCAAACATACAGTAAGCTAATAAGTAATAGGCTACCCACTAGCCATGCATTCTTCTTGCTGTATACAGTACACAAGGAGAAACTCTAAAGCTCAGTTTATACTTTTGTCATACAACCGTATCACTCACAGGACAAAAACAATCTGGTGAGTTACACGGTTATTGACACATTTGTGTCTTTCTGTTTCCTATAAAGGATGAGTTTGTAAAATTCACATAACGTGACATTGTTTCAATCGCAACCAGTGGATAGTAGAATATTCTAGAGAAAACCAGACTGGCCTGTCAGCCCGCATACAGAGTAGCATATCTGGCTATCTGCTGCAGTTTGTATAGGCTAGAGAATGATTGAGGGATTTTTCTTTTTTTTCCAGTGCAGCGCTATTAAAGTGTCACCAGTACAATGACCACAGTGTTGTGGTCGCCAACAGTTCCAGGCACACAATTGTGTACCACAGACAAAAAGTGGTGTGGGCCAGAGAAAGATAAGTGTGTGTGAATAGTGATCAGGTTATGAATCAGCTATTGACACAACTGCCATGCGACAATACAGGGTGTAGGTTTTGTTTTCCTTATAGTCCTCTCCTTCTGTGTGGCTGCAGAGTTATCTAGATCTTTAACAAGCTGAAAGATCTTTGGCTGGTTATCTTTGACACTGAAGGCAAGTTTGTGGTTTCTGTGGAGATGGAGATACTTTTTTGTTGAGGATAACCCTTCCATTTACCCATTGATTGAATGGACTTTGCCCAGCTGTTTAATAATACTCATACTGTAGGTTTCTTCCCTTTCTTTTTTTCTTCTACTTTTTGTGAAAGAACAGCAGAAAAGAGTATTACTGGTAACTTCTGTGAAGACTGAAATGTTGTTCTCTTCCTGTCCAGCAGTAGACCTTCAGCAAATCAATGAAAGAAGGAAATGGGTAAAAAAAAAAAAAAGAGGAAATGACATCTCTGTGGAGATACGCCCTGTCCTTGCTCTGTGAGGTGGACGTCAGGAGCCACAGGAAGTGTGGTTTTATGTCAGGAAGTCCAGACTAAGCTATTACATTTTTCTCCGAAATCGGCAGAACTCCAGAATCAGCTGTATAGTGATGTGCAACACTCACACACCCATAAGTGGATTAGTCCAGAGAATAATGGTGCTTGCACAATGTTGCCAGGAGACATGACGTAGGAGACGAGTGCCAAGGCACGCATCTATTTTAATAATTTCATAATCATTACTTTAGTTGAGATGCTGTCATGTCTGCTGTGGTTGTTTTGTCCTACCTAGACCTGGTTTTAGGCTGGGCTTTGTGAACTGTAAGATGATAAAAACTAGTCTGCAGACTTCAAGTGTTGTCTTACTGTACAATAGGGTTGCTTGCCTTGCTGTGTAAGCTCTCATTCCACAGTGAAACAGGCAGCAGTCAATGTATTCAGTATCACATTTACCTGGAAACCGATGATTGACAGAGCGTAGGTTTAGTCACTGATAGGAGCGTGAAGATGAGAAACAATAATGCGGATAAGCATATTGATTGGAGTCAACATGTTTGCCTGCCTCCATCTGTGAAGGATCAGCCTTGTTTTCTGGCAGCTCGTCTTGGCACAATGGATGACAGGTTTGGCCAGCAGTCAAGCAAACACGTGTTGACAGATTGAGCTTATGGACTGGGAGCATTATTTTGTATTTGGCCAAGGTTTATGGTCATTCTGCATTTTTAATTCTCACACCTAGGCCTAAATAAGCCCATACTGTAGGTATTGATTGCAACACTGCAAGTATTGCAGTGTTGCAATCATTTATAATCTTTTCAAAATGGTGTCTAATGTTGAATTTATGTGTGTCTACACCAACAGCTCTCGAGTGGAAATCCCGTCTATGACAAATACTATCGGCAGGTAAGCAAATATGTCCTCTAACATTGAATATTTCTGTTTCTTGTTCATTAACCTCCATTCTGTGTCTATTAGTGATTATAAAGGCTGAATAAACCATGCAGTGAATTTTCCATCACTCAAACATAAGACATAAGGCTGCATAAGATGTAAGGAGACTAGAGAGGTATAATTTAGGAAGAAAATCCAATATTCCAGAAAAAGTCAAATACATGTAATGTATTCATTTTTCATTTTGATATTGCTTTAAAGTGATGTGAGTATAATCACTGAAAATCACTATATAATGTATTGTTTGAAGTAGTTAATGATCATGATAAATGAATGTTGCACAAAATGCACAATGAAAGTCAAGTATTTGTTCCCTAGATGCAACCAAATTTGATCTACAAGTAAAATACCTGTCCCTTCCCGGCTCAACACAAAAATACTAGAGAGAGAGAGAGAGAGAGAGAGATGGCCTAACTATGTTCAGTCGTGAGATTTTATTTTGCTTTAATCCTTGACTTCCACTTCAACAGTATTAATCGTCTACTTAAGAGCGAGGAGAAGGCCGGTTTAGTTCGAACACTGCATACTGTGCATAGCTTTAGCTGTATTAAATCCACTGCAGCTTTGCAGTGAGTGGTAGCAATTTCCTCTCCCTCCTTTCAAAATTAGTCTCTGTGGCCAATGAGAGAGGCTTCTCCATGAATAAATGATGGCTCTCTCTTCCAAACCTGTCAGAAGAGCTAGCAGGGAGCCTCATGAAAGAGGTCTAGAGTGTTGCAGTTTGCCTAGATACCTAGCAGGGTGAATTGGTACTATTTATTATTGTCTCCGCCAGGAGAGTTTGTTTTCACTTTCCGCCAGCCAAGCAAACATTGGTCGAGCCTCACGTGACACTTGACAATACGGTGAAATAGTGTGAACTGATTGGCTAGTGACATATAACGGGCTATAAATACATGTGTCACTTTGAAAGAGTCTTTGCCTCTTTCAAAGTGAGGTAAGACAGGAATAATCACTAAATGGCTGAGAAATGGCGGATACTGTAACAATTGGATAGGACACTTACACAGACAGGACAGATAGGACACTTACACAGACAGGACGGATAGGACACTTACATAGACAGGACGGATAGGACACTTATACAGACAGGACGGATAGGATACTTATACAGACAGGACGGATAGGACACTTATACAGACAGGACGGATAGGACACAGATAGGACACTTATACAGACAGGATGGATAGGACAGTTATACAGATGGATAGGACACTTGTGTCATGTAGGGCTGTCGCGATAATCGCATTAACCGCATACCGCGCTATTACAATTTCAAACCGCAAGGGGGCAGACAAACCGCACAAACCGCATCATCCCGCGCAGCGCGCCCAGGAGGTAATCCTGCCGCCTAATACTTACATCCGGGGTAGCAGCACTTGACACAGAAGCGCGCGACAGCGACGCAAACATAAACAAGAAACAACATGGCAGGAGCAGCAGGTCTCGTTTCAAAGCGCAACGCAACATCGCCAGTTTGGAAACATTTTGGCTTTATTCCAAACGAAAATGGAGAGCCAGCCAACTTAGACCAGGCAGTGTGCAAACTATGCGGGAAGAAAGTGCCAGTTAAACGTGGAAACACATCTAATTTGAGGGCTCATCTTTCCTCTACTCATCCGTCTGTAGAAGCGGGTTTGCCAGCTGCAGCCCCGAAAAACAAAGCTCCTCTGGCCGGTGCCAGCCGACAGGTTGGGGTGGCTGAAGCATTTGCTCGTGTTACCAAATACAGCCGTGACAGTAAGAGGCATAAATGCCTTACAGCAGCGGTAACCTCATTTCTTGTGGAGGAGATGGCTCCATTCAAAACGGTGGAGAAACCTGCTTTCAAATCCATGCTACAGAACTTCGACAAGCAGTACGAGTTGCCTGGGAGAACATATTTCTCTGACACTGCTGTTCCCAAAAGGTACAACACATTAAAGGCATCAATCAAAAGTGAGCTCCAGAATATCGATTACTTCTCCGCCACGACTGACATGTGGAGTAGTGTCAACATGACTCCATATATGAGTTTAACTGTGCATTATCTGACCAAGGAGTGGGCGCTACAGTCACGTTGCCTCGAAACCGTGTTTGTCCCTCAGAACCACACAGCTGAGAACCTTGCAGAGGCCCTGGAAAGAGCATTGGCTGATTGGTCTCTGGATGTAGATAAGCTGTCTTGTATCACAACGGACAACGGGGCGAATATCAAATCAGCAATAAACGATAAGTTAAAATGGCCGTGGCTTAACTGCTTTGGACATAATTTACACTTGGCAGTCACAAACTCAATGGCAAAGAGCAAGGAGCGTACAGCCCGAGCAATGGGCCACTGTCGAAGCTTGGCCTCCGCGTTCTCCGTCAGCTGGTTGAAGAGAAGAGATCTGGCGAAAGCGCAGGAGGACCTAAAAATAACCCAACACTGCCTGATACAGGTAAAGCCCAATAAATAAAGTGTTTGTTATTTAGGCTACAATTCATATTCACGTGACTATCACTGACAGTTATATATTCTAATGCCTTCATCTAATAAAAATATATATTAAAAATAATGATGTAAAATGTAACTTAATTTTATTTAGTTGATAATAATAACAATAATAATGCGCATTAAATATGTAAGCTAATTACCTTTATTATATTCTGTGCAGGATTGCGCTACAAGATGGGGCACGAAACAGAAGATGGTGGACAGAGTCTTGGAGCAAATGCCTGCTATCAAAAGGGTTTTAGATAACAAGAAAAACGAGCATCTAATTCCAACCAGGCAAGACATCTGTGTTCTGGAGTCTGTGAATGCAGCATTGAAACCTGTGGCGGAGTTTACGGACATGCTGTCTGGTGAGAACTATGTTACTGTGTCATCAGTCAAACCTGTGCTGTGTCTTCTGTCTGAAACATATCTGGCACCAGCAGAGAATGACACCAACTTGACAAAGGACATCAAAAAGAAAATGTGCGCCATTCTTGAGGAGAAGTACAAACCTGCTCCCTTACAAGTCCTTTTGTCAAAGGCCTGTCTTCTGGACCCTAGATATAGGAGCGGTTATATCGATGATGTAGACGGAACGAAATACGCAGTCCTTGACGAGATGCTGGATGTCACTGACAGGCGCGACGAGGGAGAGGAATCATCTGTGCAGACTGTGCAAGTGGTCGCCGAGGTGGAGCCAACACCACCTCCAGCAAAGAAAAAGAGGAGTCTTGGAGACATGCTGAAGTCACCAACCGCCGCTCCCGTGCCGATAGTGCCCAAGAGAATTCGAGCAGAAACCGAGCTCACACGTTACCTACAGGAGCCTCTGATTGACACCAACGATGATCCTCTTCTCTGGTGGCGTGAGAACCAGGCTAGATATCCTCTGCTTGCTAAGATCGCACGCAAGTACATGGTCATTTGTGCTACCAGTACAGCATCTGAGAGAGTTTTCAGTACAGCTGGGAATGTCGTTACGCACCTACGTTCCTCTCTGAAACCACACAAGGTGAATATGCTGGTGTTCCTTGCGCGCAACAAGAACGTGATGACCCAGGTCTGACTCTTATTAGTTTTTTGCTAAAGAAGCCAATATGTCATGGCCTAGCCTGCCATAGCTATAATAGTGCATAATTAAATGGCTTTTGTTCTGGACTTATATTTTCATTTCATTAAGTCGTTTTTGTAATTTGCAATTAAAAGATTGAGCCTATTAGCCTACAGGGCATTATATTGAACATTTTTGTACGTTTCTGATCTTGTTTTGTGTACAAATATGCGCATTTTGATTTCATTAAGTCTAAAATAGAGACAGATTCTTAAATGCAGGTTGTTAAAATACACTACAATATATTGTATTGTTTTTTTTGTTTTGTTTTTGTAACAAATACGAGGCTCCTTTTTTTATTAATAAGACCAATGTTCTGTTCTTAATTGCACGTTTTATATTGCATTAGTTTTGCACTATTTGTGTTTGACAAATACCTCATTCAATTAAGACTGAAGTCTGAAGTGTCACGCTCCTTTTTTTTTTATTTAGACCAATATGTCTGTTCTTATTTGCACTACGGTATACATTTGTTTTGCACTGTTTGAAAAAAAATACCTCATTCATAATAAGAAGTGTTGCGCACTTGCGCTGTTAGGCCATTGTTGGGCCTTGACTTTATTAGGCCTATTTCTGCACTTTAATAAATGGCCAAAACTGCATTCGTTTTGCTTTATGTTTTTTGGGGTGATGGTGGTGGTGACAAATAGAAGACTGGTGTGTTTCTTTTTTATTTGCATTTTAAATATTTGGCCTACTGCATTCGTTTTACACTGACATTAAATTAATGAAGACTAATTGAACATTTAAATACAGCTAATTGTTTAAAAACCTTTTGGGTGAAATAGCGAAACAATCATGACTGATACAAATGAAAGAAGACCCTTCACAGCTAATAAAGAATTTAACATTTTAAGAATCTGTTCAGAATTGAATGAGTATGGCTATAGTTAAATGTGAATCTCTTTCTGCTATAAATATGCATCCACCGTTCTGCTGCGCCCGTTCTGCGCGCCCCTTCATGGAGTACATATTTGGTACCGAATTAACCGAAATAAAAGAAAATCAAACCGCAAAAACCGCACTTGGTACCCTATTAACCGAAATAAAAGAAAATTAAACCGCATAAACCGCATTTTGGGTCCCGAATTAACCGAAATAAAAGGAAATCACACCGCACAAACGGTAATTTTTTTTCGCGCGCGCGCTTCGCGCGCGCGCAAACGAGCACGCGCGCTGCGCGCGCGTGCGTGGTGGGGGATTGCAATACTATCGCTTATCGCGCTTCTGTGCCATTTTATTGTACCGCTGTTTTAATTATGTAACCGTGACAGCCCTAGTGTCATGTTACTATGACACAGTAACATGTTCTATTTTTTGTAAGAATTAGAACATAAGAATTAGAACATTCCCAACATTCCCAACACAAGTCTGCTGGCGGAGACTTGTGCTCCGAGGAGCACTTTTTCTAGTTATTATTATTATGAATTTAGCTGTCTCTGAGATCAGATGACCCCCCCCCACTCACACACACAAAACACATAGGGCCAATCTCACGATTTGAACTTGTTCTTTAGTTGCTTCTCTGGTATTGACATACCTCTGTTTTACAGCTGAGAATGCAGTTACAGCAAGTGATGTGAACATTGATATGTTCCTCTTTTATTAGTTCAGACGACTAAAATAGAAAATATAGATTGAGAACATGAAGCAGAAATGTCTGTGTCAGCACATCTGTATCACTGCCCTTTCGTAAGTGGAATGAGGTCTAATTGTGTGTGTGTGTGTGTGTGTGTGTGTGTGTGTGTGTGTGTGTGTGTGTGTGTGTGTGTGTGTGTGCGTGTGTGCGCGTGCGCGTGTGTGCGTGCACGCCTGCATATTTTTGTGTGTATTTCTGCCTGTGTGTATAGGTTGATCCTACTGGCAGTGGGCGGGTGGCAGCAGCTGATGCAGCCTTGTTCCTGAAAAGATCTGGCCTGGCTGACCTGGTTCTGGGAAAGGTAAGCATGAGGCATACAAATATAGCCAAATATACACTAGATGCACGGCACCTCACAAGTTAACACATTTGCAGTAAACAAAAGACTCCTATTATTTGTTTAAATGTTCTCCCTAATACTTGTGATGTTATTGAGATAGAAATGCACACTCATGTCTTTATTCCTAAAATGTAAAAAGTTAAATGTTATGTGTGTCCTTTTATAGATCTGGGATTTAGCAGACTCTGACCGGAAAGGGTGCCTAAACAAACAGGTACAAGCAGATTCTGTACTTCATGAACTCATATATTTTTAACATCAAAGATTTTCAGACTTGCATGTATTTAATTATAATGGTATGCTAGCAGCAATGCAAAGGCATACATCACATACTATTCATTCTATTTCCCTCAGCAATTCTTTATAGCTCTCCGGTTGGTGGCTTGTGCTCAGAATGGCCTGGAAGTGGCGCTCAAGAGCCTCAATGTGGCTGTTCCTCCACCTAAGTTTGTGAGTTCCCTCATCACTGCAACCATAAAGCTATATATTTTCTGGAGAAAGCACAGAAATTCCCCGGCCACTCCTTTTTAATGAAACTTGCTCACCTATAGCGTGCACTCCCCTCCTGCTGCCCTCCTTCCGGGTTTGAGCCAATGTGTTTGACGATGTCATGGGCCCGTAACTGCGCAAGACCATGAGTTGAGCTAATTGGTCAAGCCTATTTAGCTTGTTAATTTTTTGAGGCCAAACCTGCAGTACCAGAGTTTAGAGTCTCTTTCAAACACATTTTAGTTTTAGATATTCGGACTGTAAAAGTGAAGTGATCTTTTCTCCATTGTCTTTGTTTTCCTGTGATTAAACCGATTTAAAATTAAAACATAATCATAAGCTAATTATATGTTTTAATGTTTAATTCGGATTGCATTGTAAATGAGTGAACAGCAGAAAATGACTATGTTTGGCTCACTCCCACAGTGATTATGCATGTGTAGTTTGAATGCGTTTACTGTGCTGAATTGAATGCCCTTTATCTCCAGCATGACACAAGCAGCCCACAGTTGCAAGGGGTCGTGGCCAGTGACCTTCCCTGGGTTGTCAAGGTGAGACCTTCACAAATGGTCACTGATTCCACATATCATCACAGTATATGACACATGTACTATAGACAGTAATACATACTAATATCTACCGGAATATTGTGCAGTGTTATGATTTTAATTGCAATTACTTTAAAATGGCTATCACATGTTTGTATTTGTTTGTATATATTTTACACCACTTTGCAATTTGTAATCAGTAGTTTTTGGCAATAACTAGCTGCTTAATGAGATGGATACTAGTAGGTTCATCCTGCATATGTTTTTCTCCAGGCTGAAGAGAAGATGAAGTTTGATGCCATCTTTGACAGTCTGTCTCCAGTGGGAGGGATGTTGACAGGAGACAAGGTCAAACCAGTCCTGCTAAACTCCAAGCTACCCGTGGATGTCCTAGGCAGGGTACGATATTCATACCGATGACGGAGGCAAATGAACTCCCAGGACAATTGTACCACAGTAAAGTACCACAGCCAATTTGAAATGAAATGTGTGTTGTTAATTAATCAATATAACAAAATTCAGTTATGTAAAATAATGCAAAGCCTGCAGAGCTCGTTCAGACAGGCCACTCGAAGCAGGGCCAACTCAGCATTGCATGCTTACAGGGAATTTATGAATTGAGACAGCCTTCATGCCTATATATATATATATATATATATATATATATATATATATATATATATATATATATATATATAATTTTATTTTTTCCTTATTATCCAAGAGCTGTCTGACTGAAACGTTTTTCAGTTAAAGGTTAAAAATGGTCATTCAAGCATTTATTCTTCTCAGTATGCCATGTTTATTTTCCAAAATATGTGTGTGTGTGTGTGTGTGTGTGTGTGTGTGTGTGTGTGTGTGTGTGTGTGTGTGTGTGTGTGTGTGTGTGTGTGTGTGTGTGTGTGTGTGTGTGTGTGTGTGTGTGTGTGTGTGTGTGTGTGTGTGTGTGTGTGTGTGTGTGTGTGTGTGTGTGTGTGTGTGTGTGTGTGTGTGTGTGTTCCAGGTGTGGGAGCTGAGTGACCTTGACAGAGATGGAATGCTTGACAGAGATGAGTTTGCTGTGGTAAGCCTTTCAGGCTATACATTCAACTTCAGATGTATCTCAGAATGTATCCATATTGGATACATTAGTAACTTAGCCAGGTTCTTCATACAAAAAATAAATACATAAATAATTATAATTATATTATATATTATTTTCATCTACTTTATGCTTCGCTTTTCACTGCATTTCAGCTGTCAAACCCACATTTTTACATTGTGCTGTTTGTGCTCTCTGCTTACATAAAAGCTACAGTATATGCTTGTTGCATCTGTTAGCAATCTGTTGGCAATTTCCAATGGAAAATGTTTAGTTGAGACTGCAAAAACATAAACACATACGTTGGTGATTGTTTTACCCCTATCCAGGCCATGTATCTGGTGTACAGGGCTTTGGAAGGAGAGCCTGTGCCAATGTCACTCCCACCTCCCCTGGTCCCCCCCTCCAAGCGGAAAAAACCCTCAGTGCCTCCCGTGATGCCCCTGTTACCCTCACCACCCTCCGTCAAAGACAGTCGCTCCTCTCATGCTGGGTCAAAGACAATGCCCCACCCCCCTAAACCAGCCCCCTCTCCTGCTCCACCTCCACCAGCTCCTTCTCCTGCTCCCGCTCCAACACCAGCAGCTGCCCCTGTAAGTACCTGTACTGTTTTACTCGGATGTGAAGTCTGTATGAAGGTCCTCCTGAGGTAATGCGTTTGTAATGATGTGACGTATAGTGGAGTCTTTAAAATATAGACTCTACTAGAAGAACTGATAATACACTTAACCCATTAAGACCTGGAACTGTGTCATTTTTAGATTTGAGCTAAAAAGCATTATTTTACACTTTGGGCTATTCAAAAATAGCAGATATACAAGCTCATAGCGCGGCACCGAGTGCCGCGCTATGAGCTTGTAGATCTGCTATTTTTGAAAAATCGTGAAAATGTGTGCAAATCTTTGAATATATATATTTCTAAAGCGAACATTTTTAACTCAAATCTTTGCTTCTGGGGGTCCCTGGAACAACATATTTTGATGGGGGTCCGCGGCTAAATATATATCATTTTGGGGGTCCTTGACATGAAAAAGATTGAGCACCACTGATATAGAAACATAGGTTTTTAACAATACTGTTGAGATTTAGGAGACATGTAGAATCGGCTTCAGGTCTCAATGGGTTAAGTGCTTGAGATTATTTTCTTAATGTTCAAATTGGCGAGTACTATGTCAGAGTTCATATGTGTCTGTTTTGTTTTATTTAACATCGTATGTATGTTGGAATGTTTAATAAGCTCTCTTTACCGTCTCTCCCGTGTCAAGTGGGTGGTGTCTCCAGGAGACAAAGCCAAATACGATGAACTGTTCAGCAAAACAGATGGGGACATGGATGGTCTGGTGTCTGGACCTGAGGTCAGAGATATCTTTCTTAAGACTGGCCTGCCCTCTAACACGCTAGCACGCATCTGGTAAGCAGAGATGGCAAATGTTTCCCCTCAATTGCACTGCCTGCAGTTTAGGCTTGAATACCTGCCACTGGCACCTTGACACTGAATGGCCTTGACACTACCTGCCACTGGCGCCATATCAGTTTTTAGACTTTTTCATTCATGTTCACCACATATCACAACTTTGTTGTCAAGTTACTGCACAATAAATCAAAAATAAAATGCATACAATTGTCCTGCTGGACTTATTGCAGACATCATATTTGTATAAAAAAGAATTACATATTACATGGACCTCACACCACCTCACGTCAATCTTTCCTTTAACATTTACCCCAGAATATCATATCAATTTCTGTTCTTGTGTCATTTTGTCTGTATGCATATTAACTAAGCTTCTAGCCACGGAGCATGGGGTTCATTATTCACACTATTAACAATAGCCTTTTGCCTGAGGTGTAAATCATTACTACGTTATGTCATGGGTGCGTGTCTGTCTCAGGGAGCTGTGTGACATCGGAGATATAGGGAAGCTGACCAGAGAGCAGTTTGCCCTAGCACTGTACCTCATCAACCAGAGGCTGACCAAAGGTCTGGACCCTCCTCAGACTCTCTCCCCAGAAATGATTCCCCCCTCAGACAGACTGAACATCAAGCAAGTGAGTCACTTACAGAATATTTGTCAATTTAAAGTCTGTTAAATCTACTATTTTTTTACCTAAAAATCCTTCCCACCCCTGCTAATACAAGTACTAATAACATTGTGATGATAACAAACTAGGAAAGTGTTTCTTTGATCCCGGCTGTCTGATATAGCTCTTTCTCATTGTTTATGTGAACATAATGTGAGGACATCTGCTTTGGAGGTTTTTGTTGTTGATGTTTCTTAGTTCAGATGTTTCTCTTGCATCAAAGAGGCAGCTGCCTGCTGCTGCTGTGTGTCATCTGTTATCTCTCCCAAGCTGGCATTATCACCAGCCCTCAATCAATGCTTAATGGAGGATGATGTATAACTTAACCCATTAAAACCGGGAAAGCTATTATATTTTATACTTTTTTTATTCAAAAATAGTATAACATTTCGTGCCTCGAAAGGTTGTAGATCTGCAAAAAAATAATATTTGTGAAAATCTTATATAAGATAATTTATATATTTTTAAAGCAAACAAAACATTTCTAATATCTTGGCTTTGGGGGGTCCCTGGGAAAAAATATTTTGAGATGGGGGTCCGCGGCCAACGACACATCATTTTGGGGGTCCTTGACATGAAAAAGTTTGAGCACCACTGATAGCGACATACGTTAGGATTTAAAAGACATTTTTTGATTCGGCCTCAGGTCTTAATGGGTTACTGTTGGGATTAGTCAATAGACAGTTATTTTGCTGATACAAAGATGTCTATTTATTTGTTTTTAACTAACCTTTTCCTTCCTTGTGGTGTGTCTCTGTGTGTTTGGATTTTTTTTCCCCCTCTAGCTTGCGGCTGTGTATCTCTGTCGCTCTCTGTGTGTCATTCTCTTAAGGTTCAGGTTCACTCTGTGTTTGCACTCCACACATTATTATGCATAGTTCACTTTACATACTGTACATGTAGTGATGATGTCTCTCTAATTTCTCGTGAGAGAGCGTGTGCTTACCTTACTGAGTCAAATGCTTCTCAATACTCTGCAGAGGCTGCCTTACCTTGTCCTCTCCTCTTCCCTGGCTAACACAGAAGTCCTTTATTTTCTGCTATTTTATAATTTTCTGTTATGAGGCTCTCATTAGGCTGGAACACACTTGTCGTTTTCCCTGTGTTGCAGGCTAGTTGACAGTTATAACTAATCAAGAAAATTATAATGAATGAAAATCAAAGTGGTGAAGCTGTATTCAGACAATAGCCCCAGCCCTGACAACAGTATCGTGCCAAAGATGGAGCTGTGTTAGTACTGTGGAGAAAGTGGGGCAAGTAGAGTGGATTCCTCCTAGTCTATTGAGATACACCCAATGTGCCACGCCTGGGTCTTAGTGGGACTTTTGCTTCTTTCAAATACTTGCGTAACTTATTTTGTAAAAAAAAACTGTAAGAGAGATTCCAATATTTAGAATCTCAGTCTACCATGTGTTGTAGAACCTATGAAATTACCATATTAAAATAACCTGGGCTCCAGACTGCAACCATTGGATCACAGATTATTATTTTACTTTCCAAATGTTCAAGCAAAATGTGTAATTAGTTGCACCAGTGGAATTTGGAAGGGGTGTTATTTTGTCTGCCCTTACAAAAACAGCGATGTAAGAATAATGGTTTGTATGTATAGTAAACAGCAACCTCACAGTGGCACACTGTGCGTTATGCTAAGTGCATAACGCAGTAAATGCACCCACTGAAACAACACTAGCATTCACCCTCTGTTTTACACCTGTAAACCTGAAATGTGACAATATAGTTGATTCTGATTCATAATGAACTTCAGAATCGGTTTTATTTGTTGCATCACAGTCTTGCAGGTGTAAAATGCTCACGGAAAATCAAACTCTTTAGTATCTTTTTAATATTTAGTTTTGCACCAACTGTGGAAAAAGACTGTGAAACTAACTAAAGATAGATTTTGGCAATAGACTTTAGCCATGGCTCTGTTACCATTTTGTTTTATGGTGTAGATAAATTCAACACTGGTCATAATGTCACCAAAGACCGCTATATGATGAAATATTGATATAGCTTAATGATCTTCGTATTAGATAATATACTACTAATCTAGTAAATTATACATATTGATATATTACAGGATCCCAAGACAAAATGCGAGCGTGACCAAATGTTTCAGCACGTGAAAGAGTCAGTGGCACCAATTCAGCTGTTAAAACAAGTTAGTCTGGAGCCCTGTTAAGTGAATGAGTATATGAAAGAAGCCGTCCGATCCAGTGCCTCCACTACGGGCCACCTTTACTAGGTCCTATCGGTGTCAGTGACATTACATAGTCTGTTTAATGTTCTTTCCCATCCCTAACCTGTTTCTACATCACCTCAGTAGCTACCTAGTAGATGCCATTTGTAATTTAGTTTAGTACATTTGTTTGTGCTTGGCTGTGAATGTGTTGTCTCCTTCCTTTTGGTGCATCTTCAATTTCTCCGCATCGTACACTGTAAAATCCTGTGTATGAATTTAACCCATAAGGGACAGTTTTTATACTCTTAAAAGGATCCCTGGCTAATAAGCCTTAATACATTATAATTGCCCTCTATAACAAAACATTTTAATTAAAAACTTTAAATATTTTATTTATTTTAGAATTAGTTCATCTTTCACACAATAGGGACAACTCCCATTGCAAGTTGATGATGTCATTTGTCCATGCGTGGTCCAGCTGTATGGAATGTAAATGCATGTGCTAATAAAAAGTATTAAAAATATTGCTTTGCCGATTACCAATACTGCCAAAAACGTAAAAAAAAATATATATATTTAAAAAATAAATAAATACATTCGCACACAGAACCAGGAGATAACGTGATCCAAAGATTTGCTGCTCCATTAACTTCCTGGTTAACTTATTACTTAAAAAGGCTGTATTTTGGCTCCTGTGTGTACTTTTTCTTTACTATTTTTATTATTTATTGGCCGAGACATCAATGGAGATAAATATTCTGTGACTACTTGAAAAAGGTAAGAAAAACACATGCATTCCATAAGGCTGGACCACACATGGACATATGACATCAACTTGCGACAGAAGCGGTCCCTATTGAGTGAAAGACAAGCTATTTCTAAATTAATTAAAATATTTAAGGTGTTTTTCATTTCTAATTAAGTTATATAGGGTAATTATAATATAATGTATTAAGGCTTATTAGCCAGGGATCCTTTTAAGAGTGTTAAATTGACACACAGGATTTTAGAGAGTCATTTTGGGGTCCTTCTCAAAATGAGTTTTTATGTTATCTAATGCGGGTCCAGTTCTATTTAAAGTTAATTCCTATACACAGTACTAGGTTTCATCAGTTGATTGTTGTCCATGTATTGTATGTTGTGTTGCTGGGCCTGCGCTAGTGAGCGTCTATCCATGGTTAAGTTGTCCTCTACCTTGCTTGGTCTTCAGAATAATTTGGCCAACCTTGCAGCTGACTTCTCTGCCATCAAGGAACTGGACTCCCTCAGTAACGAGATTGTGGACCTGCAAAGGTGAGCTTCTCTTAAAGAAATGTTTAAAGTCCATTGGAAACGAAGTCTGAGGAATGGGGTTGTACCTCAAAAAGAGAGTACTTGTAGGGCTGCAACTATTGATTATTTTCTCAGCGATTATTGCATTGATTACTAAACACTACTTTTTTACTCTCCTGCCATCTCTCTCTCTCACTACTTTTTTACTATTACTAATTAATTAAATAATCTTGAAGCGTGTTTTTAAATATATTTTCTTAATATTTATGTATCAACGAATTGATGCAAAGATTTAATTGACTAAATTCATTAGTCTGATTAACCACGTAAGCCCTATTTTATCCTTTGACTAAAGGCCTTTGCACACAGGGTGCAATTAGTCAATCAGTTTTTAACCGCATCCGAAAAAACGCACAAATCGAACTGGGTTCGATTGAAAAAGAAAAAAAGCATTGCGGCATCGCATCGCCGCACGGGGTGTGCATGAGGTCATTGAGAACCATGTCCGTTTTTTCTGTGCGGAAATCGCACCCTGTCTTTACAAGGGTGTTGTGCAAACATTGTAAAAATAGCCGGTCTACAAGCTCAGAAATGCGCCTTATTGCAATGCTTTGTTAGATTGTAGATTGGATATTTTCACTATTTTCTTTTTATTGTTGAGAAAAAAAGACGATGACATTTCTGTTTCCTCCCCTAAAATTGATGACCACATTGAAGAACAAGAAATTGCATCCATAAAGTATATCTCTCTCACATGTGCACAGCACACAAAGAAAAAACGACCACATCTGTGCTTTTTGATTTAGTTCGTAGGATGTGAAAGAGAGCAGATGGCTTTAGAGAATTTCTTCAAAGGTTTCATTTTTAGCTTCCGTTTTCTCAAAGGTGACAGTGAGCAGTGAGCCTTTTGGTGCCCACAACCACACACAGAACTACACACGCATGCACAACTTATGCCATAGGCAGAGGACAGCTGTTTAACGGGTGGGGGTGGGGGGGTAGTAATAGTGTATAATAAGAGCAGAGTTATTGCGACGGGCAGCAGATCAAGGAGGGAGATGAGCTAAGATGTTTCATTGTTGTTTCTTCAAATCTATCCACAAACATGGCACTGAAGATGATGGGTAAGAACAGATTACCATCGCTGTTGTATTCTGGTTAGTGTGGCTTTACAGGATGAAAATATAGACCTGTCAGAAAGGGGTGGCATTTTTTGATGAGACGGTTGACGATGTTGAGAAAATTAGAAGTTGAAGCTGCGTTTTGAAACTTTAATTTTATTTATCACCTAGCCTGACGGAGAGTAGTTCTGCGGAGCGCCCCTTTCTAGTTGTTGTTATTGTTTTGTGACCGCTAGGGGCACTCAATCAGAACTTCCCTTTCTGTCCTGTGACACTTATGGTTTTCTTTTATTTCCAAGCTCATTGTCAAGCTCTTTTGGTTCTCCTTGCTCATCCATATTCCGTCATGGATCGATCGTAACCTTCCTGTAAATATCTTAATGGAATCATGCATCTCAAGAACAAGATAATTGAGAACCCTATTATTTATTAATGGGACTGATGTAGATTGACGTGGGTCAGTTTGTCCTTTAGTAAGAAATGAAAAGATTACTGTAACAATTATTTTAACATTGCTATTATTATTGTTATTTTTTTACTTCATTCCTATCAGGGGAATATTAGAAAGATTCAAGATTCATGTTGTGCATTTTAGTTGCTGTATCTTACCTTTCATTGTGCTTCTCAGTGCTCAAACATATTGTTGTAGGAGTGCATATGAGAGATGGGTTTTCAGAAAGAGGCCATACAGGATGTGTAAAACTGCTGCTCCTCCCCTTCTTCTCTCCCCTGCTTTCCTCCTGGCTGGGCTGTAGTCAGGGAGAAAGGAGAGAGAGAGGTTGGGCAAAAAAAAGATGATAAATGTAACAGGGCTTGACTCAGCCTTACTCCTCCCTCTCTTCCTCCACCTCTCGCGCTCTCTCTCTCCTCAAGGCAGCCATCTGTCTCTCGCTCCTCATCATCAACACATTAACTGGGCAAACGCGGACACTGCCTCACTCACACATGTTCTCGTCACACTGACACAAGCATAGAGCAAGCAAACTCACACACACAGACACGCTCCACCTCTCCAGCTCTTTCCACGCTCCACACTTCCGCTCTCTGCTCCAGCTGCGGGGTGTGGTGTCAGGCTAGGATCATGGTTGTCCAGGGAGAGGAGCTGCTGGTTGAGAGGCCTGGTGGTGGTGGTGGTGGAGGTAGAGGAGGTGGTGCAACAGAGGGCTGGCTGGGGTTGGAGGGAATGGGGCTGGGAGGACTGGGCGCACTCGGCCTGTCCTCCTCGGTGGCTAAATACTCCTGTCTGCTGTGCTGGACCCCCAGGGAGAAGAGTACGGTGGAGCAGGAGATCAAAGAGAGCGAGGAGACCATCCGGCAACGCAACAACGAAGTGCAGGTGAGACCACCGGCTGTCTGTTCGTCTGTCCCTCTCTCCATCTCTCAGGGTGGAGATTTTTCAGTTATGTATTTTAAAATGCTGAGTGTACAAATGTTCCAATCACTAGTTATACAGTAAGGTCCAAATGACCCATAAGGGTCAATTTGGTTACATCTTTATAGTGTACACTACAGAGTTATAGTTAAAAATGGATATTAAATGAAAGATTTTACTGTGTGCTGGTGCTCCAAATTAACTGTCTCTTTTATTAACTGAGTGAAAGTAAATTTCATTTTAAAATGTTTTACTGTGTTGTTTTATTACAGCTTTTCAAAAGGAGACATTTAGCCAATTTCCTTCCATAAACAAGAAAAAATACATTTGTGTTCTTACATACTGTTGTTACTGAATACCTTACCCTGTGCCTTTTTTGGGGGGTTTGTCCCCATTTCCTTACACATAGTTAGGCAAAGGAGAACATGAATTAATAGAATGGGAGATACTGTAAATGAACTACTTAATAGACAGGCAGAAAGAACCGGTGTTTCCATACCCTTATCCTTATCTGTATCATACAGATAAGGATAAGGGTATGGAAACACTGGTTCTTAAATATCAATCAATAACATCATTGATGCTTTGGCTGACCAATAATCTATTTTGCCAGCAGCCAGCCCCGGTAGAGCTCACTGTTAATTATATTTTGAGAGAGAGAGGGAGGCTGGTGTCCTTGTTCTAAGAGTGTCTGCAAGGCTCCCTGCTCCGAGTCTGACTGATGAGCTCTATTTTTGGAGCAGACGAATTTAAAGGGATAGTTCACTCCCCCACACTCCACTTTTGGGAAGCAGTTTTGACATCTGAGTGTGTAGGTGGGTCTCAGGAGAATGTCATGTTGATGGAGGCAATTGTCTAAGCTGCTTCCCTGGAGCATTGGCTCAAGGCTGAGTGCTGTGGATATTTATATTGTGTAGGAGGTGGGCCACCATACATCACACTTTGAGTGTTGGTAGTCATGACTCAAGTTCAACCCGCTCCCAACACCACACGGGCGCACACACACACACACACACACACACACACACACACACACACACACACACACACACACACACACACACACACACACACACACACACACACCTCTTTTTTTTGTTAACGTCTACCCTTCTGTCTCCTAATAATTTCCTCTCTGATCCTGCTCTTCACTGAATTAATTTCCTCTCCTCTTCCTTCCTATTGTCCTTAGTTACTGTATGTACAGCATTTCTTGTAAAATTCAGATATTCCTTCTGCAAACCCCAAATTCTGTCTGCAGGGACTAACCTAACCCTGGCCTTCAAAACACACACACGTTTTATACCTCTTTATGCACTGTATGTGCCCAGGGCATAGTGGATGAGACAACCTTGTATTTAGCTGTCCCGTGCTATACACATTTCAGGACTAATAATTTGGTTCCATAATTCAGTATAAAGGTCAATTTATGCTTTCTGCGTGTCGCCAACATCTGTAGGACCTGCAGGACGAGGTGGCGAGGGAGAGCGGGGAGCTGCAGCGGCTCCAGGCCCAGCGGCAGGAGGTCCAGGAAGCTTTGGACGAGCTGGACCAGCAGAAGGCCTCCCTGGAGGAGCAGTTGTCCCTCATCCGCCAGCAGACCAGCAGTGAGAACCAGCTGGTAAAGGTCCTTACACACCTGGGCAGTTTCTTTCATATGATTTTAAAAAGCCTGAAAAAGTCATTAAGTCATGCACCCGGCAAGAATGTGAACAAACACCAGTGCTTTTCTCACCGTTCTCAAAAGAGATATATTTCGTAAAGATGAGGGTCAATAGTAATTAGTTACAAATCGTCAAAACATTCTAAACTAGGCTTAGTTCCTTAGGGGTCCAGTTAAACTTCAGCCATCTTGATCTCTTGATCTTGGGTGTCCAGTTAAACTTCAGCCTGTTCTTGCTGGTTCTCTTGCATGTCCCTATGTGTTAATGTACACTGTGTGTTATGTGTTAATGTATACTGTGTGGTTGTGTCTATATACCCAGATTTCGTCGCTACAGTCAGAACACGAGGAGCAGGAGCAGAAGATAGGTCAGTATGAAGAGGAACTTGTCCAGGCCAGAGAGGAGCTTCTCAAGCTGCAGGACGAGACCAGGAAACTGGAGGAGAAGGTCCAGGCTGCCAGAGAACAGCTCTCACCTCTGCAGGACTCTGTATACCACTCTTTCACTCAGGTTGCACAGGTTAGTGTCCGTGTGTGCACACACACACTCAATTGCATGTTATCACATGGTTGATAATAAGCTGTTCAGTTAAACAGCCTTGGTTGTCACCAGAAAAACCCAGGAAAACGCCCCCATTCGGTCCAACACAACATTGTCTGGAAATCACAGATATGTAGAGTTTCTGCAAGCACACGCAATAAAATAACATGTTTTCGGTGATTTGATCAGGACATCCCTACTTAATTAACCATGTTGCTTGCCATAAATGATGAATTTTCAACTACAAGAGGCATCATCACTTTTCAGTTGATCATATGTCACCATACACTTTTTTTGTATGAGGTTGCGACCTCTTCTCTTTCTCCATTTCATTTTGATTGTCACATGCACACACAGTTGGCATGGTCTGCCGCCTTTCAGATGCCTACATGCCATTACTTTATGTTTTATGTTGAATTGACTGTCAACTTGTGTAGCCCTAATGTCATTTGCTGTTGTCACACCTGATTCCAGGTCCACTGTAGAGGGAACAGAAAGACAAACGCTAATCGTCACAGAATGAAGTAGTATAGTGTAATGTGGACTTATTTGGCCTCAGATCGGTCGTGGGAAGGAGCTTAAAGACACTGGAGCTTCACACCCTTTCTATGAAAAGAACCACAGTACAATATTATATTCTTTCTTCATCCTCTCTCTCCGTCATTCAGGTACAGCAGAAACTGAATGACCTCCAGGTGGAGGAGCGGTCAGTGACAGCCCAGCTCAGCTGGAAGAGAGCGCTGGAGGACAGCTCACCCGTCATGGTCAACGGCTCGGCGGGCCCATCGACAGAGCCGCACCAGGGGGACCTCTTCCAAGAGGACCACCCTAAAGAGCTGAGGGACAAAGATCCAGCCGCCAACAGCCCTCGGCTAAATGCGCCGTCTGAGGAAGAACATAGAGAAGAAGGAGAAGAGGAGGAAGAGGAGAAGGAGGAGGAGAGGCCTAAGACTCCAGAGGAGCCAAAGCCGAAACCTGATCCCTTGGATGATCTCTATAGTTGCCTAGCCTCCGCTGATATCTATAGTAGTCTGTCTACCATTATGAAGCCTCAGGTGAACATTGCATTGTTAATAGTTGCATTGTTATAGTAGTTATGGTGGCAAAACACATGATTTTTGTTTTGCCACCAAATTAGTCACAAATGGTCTCATGTGTCATATGACAATGACTAAACAGGGTTTTGATACTACCTTTGCCTATCACAATTTTGTGGACAGGGCCTATTTCTTACGAGAAACACCATATATGAACGCAACATCCAATCATACCCAAATTGGAATAGCCTGTTGAGGGGCCTCTATAGAGACAAACTATTTCCCCACGCAGCTTCCTCATGTCCTGATTGCTGCACTCCATTACTAACAGGGTTTGATACTACCTTTGCCTATCACAATTTTGTGTACAGGGCCTATTTCTTACGAGAAACACCATATATGAACGCAACATCCAATCATACCTAAATTGGAATAGCCTGTTGAGGGGCCTCTATAGAGACAAGCTATTTCCCCACGCAGCTTCCTCATGTCCTGATGGCTGCACCACATTACTAACATAGCCCTTGGTAGGCAACCAGGCCTGGTGGAGGTCTGCACTCTAAGCTCGCCGCTCCAAGGAGCGTACTTTTCTAGTTTTTTTTATTTCAACCTCATTTCTTTTAATGACTATCAGGTAAACCATTGCAGAAACTGAGTAAAATATTCATTAACAAAATTCTATTTTGAAACATTTAAATCTGCTGGAGAGTTATGTAGTTCGGCATGAGCACGTTGTTTGAACTCAACAAGAAACGTCATTGTTTCTTGATGTCTTCTCCGTGTCCCCAGGAACAGAGCAGTCCTACAGTCGACGGATCACCAGAAGAGACAGAGGAGTCGGCTAAATCCAGCACACCAAATGTAAGACACCTTCAGAACTACAATCTAAAAAACAACTTAGATTCATCTCTGTATTCCTACATTATAGATAAGTGTGGTATCTGACTCAGGTTCACTGTTGATTTGTATAACATATTTATTAACAACAACATTTGATGTTCCAGTGTCTCTAATCTTCAGCCTAGTGAACACAGCCCTGTCTGTCTGTCTGTCTGTCTGTCTGTCTGTCTGTCTGTCTGTCTGTCTGTCTGTCTGGTTGTCCAGCAGGTTGCCTCACCAGAGCCAGAGAGGAAAGAGGATTCAGTTGTCTCTGAAACCAGCCCCTCTCCACTGCCACCTCAGCCTGGTCCCCGCACCTTACCACCCCAGACCAGCCCCCCCACACTACCACCCCAAACCAGTCCTCCGACCCTACCACCCCAAACCAGCCCCCCCACCCTACCACCCCAAACCAGTCCTCCGACCCTACCACCCCAAACCAGTCCCCCTACCCTACCACCACAAAGTAGTCCCCCTAATCTTCCTGAATTAGACTTCTTCCAGGCAGATCCCTTCACTGATGGTGAGTCCCTTTTTAAAACTCAGAGGGAAACCTAGATTACAAATGTAATTCCCTAATACGTCCTTGGTTAACCAAAAAACACTCTACACTAATTAATTTGTAATTTTGTTGACACGACCCAAGTGCTACTTGTCAAAAAAGCTTTTTCAGCTAATTGTTGCGTTAACAGTATATATAAATGAGCCTTTGCAGTTTGGTTCCTGTTTATTATAGTCATGGAATTATGAACTACATGAATTCATGTTTTTCTTTTTTCAAGTTTGATACATACACATGCATCCTTCAAATAGGATTTATTATGTTAACTTAACAGTTTGTGTTGCTGGAATAAAGTGTATTTGTTTGTCTCCTTTGTAGAGGATCCATTCAAAGATGACCCATTTGGAAAAGTAGATGTTCCTGGTGAGTGATCACTAGCATAACATGAGCGTAATAGATGCAGGTGAACCTGACATACATATGATTATTCAACTCTGATTCTACTATCTAAAATTCTATCAACTATTTTCCCTACAATCAGATCCATTCGGGGGTGACCCATTCAAAGGTTCAGACCCCTTTGCGGCGGACTCTTTCTTCAAACAGTCCGGCGCCGGCTTCTCCTCTGAAGATCCATTCGCAGCCTCAGCAGACCCGTTCGGCGACGGCACTGGCCTTCCAGAACCAGACCTGTTTGGACCAAAGCTCAATAATAGAGCAGCTACACCAGCGGCAGGTCCAGACCCCTTCTCGTCCAAACCTATCAACACAGATACAGCAGCCAAGGATCCTTTCAGCTCTGTGGGTAACAATATGACTGATTCTGACCCATTTGGAGCCAAAATTAATGCCTCGGGGGAGCCGGATCCTTTTAGTTCCCAAGGCAATGGAGGTGTGGATCCCTTCAGCTCCTCCCCTCCTGATGTAGATCTGGCAGTGGTGAGTTCTGCTAAAAGAGGTTATCACTCCTATCAGGCCTGTACCACTCTGGTATAATTTGTTGTTCCTGCTGCACTCAATTTCATTAAAAAAAACTCTCTTTCTGTCATTTAGAAGGACAGCACATCAACCAATGATCCATTCGCTCCAGGTGGTACCACAGTGAGCACAGGTTCAGACCCAGGTACAGCTGGTGGCATGGCGCCCCCTTCTGGTGAAATAAGTAGTAACGAAGCAGCTATTGAAATTCAATTGTGTATAATTTATGTGTGTGTGAGTGGTACAAATCAGTAGATCTAATCTACGTCTTCCCTTTTCCCTCCCCATGTGTCTTTTAGATCCATTTGCTGCAGTGTTTGGTAATGAGTCATTTGGCGGAGGCTTTGCTGATTTCAGTGCCTTGTCTAAGGTAATTTTCAGGTGTAATTGTGTGAGGTTATCGTATCACAAGATGTTCAAATGGGGTTTGTGTGTGTGTGTGTGTGTGTGTGTGTGTGTGTGTGTGTGTGTGTGTGTGTGTGTGTGTGTGTGTGTGTGTGTGTGTGTGTGTGTGTGTGTGTGTGTGTGTGTGTGTGTGTGTGCAGTATAAGAAAGGAACATTGTGATGATCTGAGCATTGACTCATCAATGTTGAATTGAAATGTGAGACTGTGGAAGGAGAAGGTGTTCTGACACAATGACCTCCATGGCAGTGTGTTTGACTACAAAAACAAAATCACCACAATGCAGATATAGTAACCATGTTGGGGTTTTGTTAGGCAACAAAGAAAAACCAATACATGGTTCAAAATTAAAGAAAATAATAAGTTCACACTAACCTGCTTAAACTACTGTAAAAGCTCCAATAATAACCAGGTCTCAAATAGTGGAGGTGTAAGTGGCTTTGCAAATAAATGCTGGCTCCCAATCAAAAACATAAAATAAATATTGGAAATACCATAAAGGATCTGGTGGACAATCCACCATAATTTACATTACCACAGAAGTAATGATGAAACTGGTTATTGGCTCACTTTTCAGAGCTGGCAAGCACAGGACAGCTAAATAACACTTCCATTACCAGAGTTGTCTGATAGCTGAATATCCACTGCCAACTTGTAAACAAAGCCATGGTTGTTGTGCCATGTGTTTTGTCACGTTTTCTCGGCTGCAAGAGAACGTCCACATCCAGTTACGTAATCAGTTGACTGGTGGGACCGTTCTCTAAAAGGTTTCACCGGCCCCATTTAAATGGAAAGGCCAATGCTGAATTGTGATGACGCTAGTGTCTGTAAGCATTTCAGTGATATCTGGAGATGGTTATGGTTGATATTGAAGTGCCGGTTTAACATCTGTGATGCACACCATTTAACCACGTGAAGCCTAGCTCACGAGTTGTGAGCTTGTAGATCAGCTATTTTCAGTGAAGCTATTTGGGGTAGAGTGAAAAAGGAGCAATATAGAGCCTTGTTTTTCTAGTCATTACTGAAAATACAGACGGCTGTACTTTTTATTCACATTGAGTTCAATTCAACTGCTCTGAATTCTGAAATCAACTCTTCGGAAATGTAAAGCTACAGTATTACATGTTGCAGTTTTTGTGATTTCTCTGGTATTCTTGTAGTCTAATGGCGCTGATCCATTTGGCACCAACAATAAGAACCTGTTCCAAGAAGACAGCCAGGCCCCCAGCTCTGATGTGCCCCCGGCCCTGCCCCCCAAGACGGGTACACCAACGAGACCTCCCCCTCCACCCCCAGGTTAGGATTAGATTTGTTATGACACATCTCTTTTTAAAAGCAAGGCATGGATTGGCTCCGCAATAGCAGATTTCTACTGTTTCTTCTAGTGTTTAACTCCATTGATTCTTAGTCTGGAAGTGAAGTGTTTTAATGTTTTCCTGTACCAAAGGAATAATGTGTTTTCTCTATGGTGTGCATGTGTGTGCGCGCGTGTCGTCCGTGTCTGCATCTGTGTGCGTTTCTGTCCTGTGGGTCTGTCTGTATGTTACTTGTCTGTCCAGGTAAAAAGTCCACCATATCCAGAACAGAGTCTTCGGACTCATTCCACCGACGAGGGCACTTCCTCCCCCAGAGCTCTGGGGAGTTCTCCTCCTCCTCCTCCACCTCCTCCCTGCCTGTCAAGGAACCCTCGGCCGACCCCTTTGCCCCATCCTCCCCTCCTCGACACAAAGCACGGGAGCCCGACCGATTTGCCAGCTTTGACAAAGTGAGCAACTCCCTCTCGCCGTCTCCCTCTCCTACACCTGAGTCTCAGTAGCCACGCCCCCCTCTGCCTTTTTTTTTTGTTTGTTTGTGTTCTCACTAATGAACCATATCTACCTATACAACAAAGCCACACCCACATATTAAACAAGGCCAGCTTTGTAAGTCACTCCATCCACTGCCAAAAAACAAACAAAAGAAAGAAGCCTAATTAACTTATAAAAGTCAGCTCAGGTGCTTTAGGTCACATTAATCTTTTGTTTTGATGATTTAATATTATTATTATTATTGTCTTGAACCAGAGTAATTCATACTTTAACATTTATTTTATTTTTTCATGTTTTCCTTGTGTATCACCTTCTTCTGGTGTATATATCCGATATTTTTCATGAATGGGATTTTTCTATCTAAACCTGTACTTATTTTTAAGTTGCTGATATATTTGCACTGATTTCACTGTGATTTAAAATGTATTTATAGCTGAGGGGAAATGAATTGAACAGATTTTATGTGCAATCGCCTGTATAGTTACAGACAAAAGTCACAGCTTAAAACTACTGAGCTGCTGCCTTGTAGACGCAAAGTTACTCTTATTGGTTGGCAATGGATGGAGAGATGTGAGGCTGCTTGTTATTGGCTGATGGTAGTAGTCCCATGTCAGCCTGCTAATAATACATCCCATGTTATTTTTATCTCAAGTTAAACCCACTTTTGGTGTCCTAAAAATAATTGATGCAGGATGTGCTATCATGGGGTTGATGTGGGACAGGCAGCATCGACATTATAATGTGATAGAAAGTAGGTTTGATTTATCCCCTCTCCCGTTTACATGACTGCATCCCGCATGACCCCTGCACGCACTAACTGTCCTTTTTCTGATTGGCTGGCTCCCAATGACTCTTACCACTATCTTCACCATTGCCCCGCACAGTTTAGTGTTTTTCCTTCCACATCCTACTCTGTTCATTCCTATCTCTGATGTGGTCAGCAATGCACTGTGATGTGGAGAAACAGACCCGCTGGTATTGTGTGTGCGTGTGTGTGTGTGTGTGTGTGTGTGTGTGTGTGTACGTGTGTGTACGTGTGTGTACGCCTCCTTCCATCTTTTCTCTTCTGTCAAAGAAGTTGAATAAAGTGTTTAATCAAGAGCACCATCTCTGGCTTCTGTGTGCATCCACGACATTTCCATCACACTATCTCCACTTCCATTTACTGTCTTCACCTTCTTTACACAGTAAAATCAATAGTGTTCATGAGAGTTTGTGTTCGTCAGCGTGTGCAAATGTTACCAAATGGACTGTTGCGGGTTCATTTGGTTGCATTTGTACAAATTGCTGTGATGAAGGTCGGATAGCCTAAACGCCTGTCATCTCTGTCACCTTGAGGCATATGGAACAATAAAACCTGAGTGTTCAGGGTGTGGTGGAAACACTCAGACTTATTAAATAAATGAACGCTGAGGATTTTACTGTGTAAGCATTTATTACTGGTCTTAAAAGATCAGGCTAACCCAGATGATTATGATATACATTTTAACTAAGCCTGAACACTTTTGAGCCTTCTTTGGTATGCACTTTCATACACCTGTTCTTATATGTTTTAACCATGCATGTTCTGTACTATTTAATGTTATGAGAAAAGCACTGGACTACCCGCTGCTAAGTGTCTCTGCTAATTTTACTTTGCATGGGTGAACAAACGCCATTGAGCAGTACGTTCCTAATCACATCTCTTGTATGTGGTTAACTCACCTCACTTGTATGTTGCCTTCCTGAAAAAGACACCAACTTACCTGCACCTTCCAAGAAATCATATTTTTTTTTAATTTACATTTTCTACACAATTTGCATCTTATTTGTCAACCAATTAAGGGGCATAAAAACATAGCCTGATGTTGTAGTTTGTTTTCCAGCTAAGGGTAAAGACTTCCGCAGACAACCGAACTGTAGCTAATTAAAAGGAATAATGGTGTGTTCAATTTTGGTGCCCAGAGCCATGGGTGCAGCCATATATAAAGTAGTTAACAGTATTGCCAATTTCACATTGGCACACCTAAATCTTGACACACCCATTATTCATTTGATTAGCTGCAGCTGTGTTTCTTCATGGTGTACTATCGGGTGTGTTCGGAAATATGCTCTGAGAATCTGCTCCAATTTTGATGACGCTCAATTAATCTACGAACGGTCAGATACGGTAGATAATATTCAAATTCATTAAAATTTACGTGAATTCATCTCATGTATAAACATGATTATACCTGTTTTGTTACACATACAGTAGATCTTTGTTGAATACGGTAAGAAGCCATCGCATTTTGCAATGACTTCCTTTATCATTGTAAACCAATGTTCAGACACTCGGAACATCTCAGCTTTTCTCTCAGAGTGCTCAGTGTGCTCCCAGAGCGCAGAGCTCACAATTTTCGAACGGCAACTCTCTGACCGCTCTGAATTTCCGAACGACCAGAGAGCATCGTGGGTGTGCTGTTCTCCAAGAGAATATTCATGAATGCACCCATAAGGTCACCCATGTGACGTCCAGCTCGTGTGAAGCGTGGGGTTCAACACTGGTGAACTTTGACCGGGTGCCAACCAATAGGTTTTCTTTAAGTGAGCCAACACTCCAACATAAGTCAAATGAACTACACACTGGAACACTGGCACTCCTGCAGGCACAGTCCACATCCCCACAAGATAACATGGGAATGAACACATCTAAAGCGCGTCTGAAGCGCATGTACGACCAGGCTCTCAGGGTTAAGTCACACACATGTTACCCAACCCATGTTATCTTGCGGATTGTTGGCAATGCCGGTTTTCTGGTGTGCAGTTTGTTTGACTTACGTTGGAGTGCTTGTCTCACTGAAAGGAAACTACAAGCGAAATGCCTTCCAGGTGTGGTCAACGATACGCACTTCTTTCTTATTGTTTGACACCCGGTAAAGGTTCACCAATTTAGAACATAATGCGTTGAAGGTGATATGTCAAGACACTGCAACCGGATCTCCACCTCTTCACTCCCATAAGACGTCTCGGTAATGGAGACGCTGACGGTTCTGACGTGTATGTGTGCCCTCATGCAGCCTGCCATATTTGCACTTGCTGTAGTTTTTAACCTGAACCCGAAAACAAACAAACAAACACAATCAGCCAAGGGTTTCATTCCCCTTAATATTTATAGTGTGCGTTGTGACAATTCATTTGCTTGTGTGTTTGGAGTAGGGATTACATGATGTCCATGGCTTTCAGAGTTTAAGATGCAAGTGTTCCATGTGTTATTGTTAGTTCGTTCTCAAGGTTTCTCAATAGTTTTTGTGTCATCTACACTAGCAACTAGAAAAACTTTTTTATTCTTAATTACTTCCCATCAGGAGAAATGTTTGGATTGGTATATGGATGCTCTATGTTCTGCACAGTCAGTGGGAGCCAGCAGACAGCTCTGTCAACCAGTTTTCATCTCAAAAGGATTGCTTATAGAAGTGTGTTTGTTTGTCTGTGTGTGCCTTCTCTTGTTTGTTTGTATGTTTGTGTGCTTTTGCCAACTTGTGTGTGCATGGAACAGTACCCAACAGAGGAAGACATGATAGAGTGGGCAAAGCGAGAGAGCGAACGGGAGGAAAAGGAGCGCCTCGCCAGACTCACCCAGCAGGAACAAGAAGACCTGGAGCTGGCCATCGCCCTCAGCAAGTCTGAACTCTCATGAGTGGCGCCCTCTAGTGGCGTGGCTTGGCATGGCACTGCCTGCCTTAGCCGAGCAAGCACCAAAGCAAAGACGTGGGGGGCTCTGTTGGACAGACTCAGCAACAGCATCACCCACTGACCCCTAAAAGAGACAGTCTCAGACAATACCCACCTTTTAAGTCTTCCAACGCTACGTCCTCAGCCTGTTCTCACAAATCGCGTTGCAAAATCGCGTTAATCCACCTTTTGTTTTCTTTGGTCTGACTCGGTCGAGGTTGCAGGAGGAGAGAATGATGAGATTACATGGACTTAAGGGGGACTATGTTGTAATGCAGTGATTATAGACTAAACGAATGTCAAAGACTGGACAGAATGATTGTCATGCCCCCTCCCCTGATTTCAACATAAAGGACAAAGCTGACATTGTTGCATAATGCATTACATGTACAGTTCAATATACAGTATATATTTTAACACCCACCCCAGCCTCTCTCCACCCAGTTCAATATGATCCTAACACGCCTGTGGAATTGCTTTCAGGACAGTCATAGTTGTCTGCAGTTCCTGGTGTTGTTTTGTTGAAATTTAGTTGATGCAACATTTTGGTTCTGCAGTATTCTTCAGACTTATAGCATGAACAAATCTGTCTTAACTCTAATATACATACTGAGCCTTTGGAAAAGTGTATTTCCTGCATTAATGGCTTGGTTTGTCCAGTTTTCAACTCCAATATACAATAGATACTAATAGTGGTGATACGAAGAGGGAAACTACAGTTCTTATGCGGAACAACTACATCGACTACATTTTCTTTACATTTCCGCAAGAATTATTGATTTGCTCTTGTTTGCTTTGGGGCCTGTATTCATAAAACCGATTAGAATAGGAGTGTTCATTTGTCACCAGCCTGCTGAGTGAAGATAGAATGTTTGTCAACCAGTACTGTCCCTGATGCAGCCCACTTCCACCCTGCCACAACAGTTAATTTTATGGTCATGCTAATTTAACACTGTTGCTTCCTGGTTGTTTAAATCACAATGAAAAGTGAAGAAGTTTGACTTTTGGGAAGTTTGCCAGTAATGTTTGATTGTCTTGTACAAAATGATTGATCTTTGAATGGAAAAGTATATATCTATATCTATAAATGATTTGTTTGTGAACTAGAAACTGGATTGTAACAGAGAGGAATGGCTGTGTGTAAAAACAAAAACAACTAAAATGGCTTATATCTGCTTTGCCTCTTCTGTCCCCACCTCTGTAAATCTATGTAGAATATCCCAAAAATGTAACTCACCACGCTTGGTTCTTGCTCTTTACTTACACAGATACATATCTATGGTCCATATACCATTGGTATGTCAGGATCTACAGTGTAAATAACCTGTTTAACCAATAGCAAAGCATTTAAAAGAGCCGGCCAGGTGAGGTCCCATTTGCGAAGTATGTCATATGTTGCTGCTGCTTTATATTAGCATTTGTATAAAACGTTTATGTTTCTGGATGTTTTGTGTTTAACTGAGGTGCTTCCTTGAACTGTGGTTGACTGCATTTCATAGTCTTATATGAATGAGAAAAAGGTCATTTAAGTGTGTCTGCTGTTTTGTACAAAAGCCTCTGTTCTGTCTATGAACCTCATGCTCATGGGGATTTAACTTGCAAAAACTTGTTGTGTTGCCAGGGGCGGGGTAGTGATGGTGGTTGGGACTCCAGAAGAATGAGTCTCCAATTCTATTATACAGTGATATGTTCTGTTGGCACGTTCACATCTCCAGCGTAGGGCCAGTCTTTTTGTTTGTCCAAGAGAATGATCAAAGCCCCTTATCGGAGCGTGCTAAACTGTGAATGAAGGTTTTTAAACAAGGGAAGGCCTGATTTGAAAAGTGAGAGGGCTCTGTGCATTCTTTATCTCAACTGTTTTCTGACCAAATTGCACAACTGGTATGGACATTTTTTCCATTGCTAATCTGTCCAGGCCCAGCATTTATGTTTATTATGGTCATTTCAGCACTTCCTACTGATGTAAGTCCTTCATCGACAAATACATTCATTGTAAATACAGTGAAACAAGAGATTGCTGAAGTCTCTTTTCATACCTGTAAATGTTGACTTTAATACCATTATCTTGTACTTAAGGCCACCAGACACATCCTTTGTATAGACTCACCTCTTTTACAAGTCAAAAACCACTTATGTTTCTAGGCTTATACATGAAAGCCTTTTTAAAAAATCTAGCTAATTGTATTTTATTTTGTATTTTCTAACATGTACGAAGAGTTATTATGGGGAGGTTTGGTCAGAATATGATATGCATTTAATTGAAAAAGGAACAATAAATCTAAACAGTTTAGTTGGTGTTTGTCTCTTGTCATGCGTTTACCATGAAGTTGTTTGTGTGTGTGTGTGTGTGTGTGTGTGTGTGTGTGTGTGTGTGTGTGCGCGCGCGTGCGTGCGTGTGTGTGTGTGTGTGTGTGCGCGCGCGCCTGACTATGCCATGTTCTCTAAAAACGACTGGGAAAAAACACATATAGACAGATTTGTCATTGATTGGATTAGATTTTTTTCAAAGGTGAATTCATACCAGTGTGTACACAGCTGAATGTCCAGCTGAGTGAGTGAATGTGGATAGCCCTGGTGGTCCAGAGCGTTAGCGAGTTCTCTCATAGACCGAAAATTCCACTGCCGTGCGAGGTCTCCAACTTTAGTAAAAATAAACAAAACTATTTCGCTACTCACCGAAATAAAGGCAGTTTTGTTTTGTCTATTCTCCAGGGTGGGAAGCCTCTCTGGACCCCACCTTCTCTGTATAATACACCTTTTGGGCAGAAATAAAATATGTCCGCCAGACAGAAATTATTTATTTACTCCACTGCGCCCTCTACAGATCTGGCCAATAGTAATTTATATTAACCATATCTGTAGAGGGCGCAGAGGAGTAAATAAAATAATTTCCATCTGGCGGATGGATTATATTTTCTGCCAACAAAGTGGATTATACAGAGAAGGTGGGGTCCTGAGAGGCTTCCCACCCTGGAGAATAGACTTTCAACAACACAAAACTGCCTTTGTTTCGGTGAGTAACGAAACAGTTTAGTTTATTTTGGCTAAAGTTGGAGACCTCGCACGGTAGTGGAATTTTCGGTCAATGAGCGCGACTGGCAGGGCGTTAGAGAGAGAACTCACTAAACGCTCTGGACCAGGGCGGTTCTTTAAGACCTAGGAAGGCCAACCCCCACTAGACGCCACATTCCGATGCATTTAAATGTAGAACTTATTATTATGGAGATGAGAGGCTCCGCACCTTGGTAACCCAGGAAGGAGGAAGACGCCCTACTGTACAGCCTTCTGTAATTTCCTGGCTGGATATACACACTGCACACACCTCAGCTCAGCTGCCCACCACAGGTAGACTGATCTGCTCTGCTCTGCTGCTCATGTCCATGCAACGTGTAGAAAGTTGTTAAAGCCACTGTTTTCCGTTCTATATATCTGGATTTCGGTGGTTGTGTAATGAGTTTTATTACTAATTGGAGGAGAAGCGTGAAGAAAGATGACATCAAAAAGTGAGTAGCTCAAGTTTATGGGAAAAGCATGATCATGTTGACCACTTTTCTATGAAGATGTATCTATAGTGAGTGTTGGTGTGTGGGTTGTGGTGGCGGCGCTGTGTTTGCCATGTCCGCAACAATGTTGCCCACACGCGACTGTCAGATTGAACAGGTCGTGCGTGTGAAAGGTGAGCGTGCGTTGATACAACTGCACGGTAGGGTTATATTGTGTAGACGAACGGCATAGATAGCCTACTTTTAACTAACACATGCCATTGCTTATAGCCTTAGATAACGACTCGTAGATCGTAGATGTATTTTATCGATTTTGACATTTATCCCCAGTTTGTCCTGAAATGTCACCAGTAAAGCCCGTATTTCTCCGAACATGCACAAATGCAAAATATAAGGTGCTTATCCGCTTGCCCCAAATGTTAACTAGGTGTCTGGTGTGTTTTCGCAATGTATTAGTCCATATTTTTCAATAAACAAGTGTCTTAATCCCGTCTGTGGCCGAACGCCATTTGTCCCACCTCGTTTACTTCCTGTTTACATTGAGTGTAATTCTGACTTTCACCGGGTGCGCCACCAAGTTCTCATTTAGAACTTCTGACAGAATCGGCCACAGACGGGAGTAAAACACTTCTTTATTGAAAAATATCGACTAATACATTTCACAAACAAACCGGACACTTAGTTAACATTTGGAGCAAGCGGGTAAGCACCTATATTATGCATTTGTACATGTTCGGAGAAATACGGGCTTTACTGTGAAATTCCAGGGTAAACTGGGGGGGTGGTCGCTAAGACTCTCGTAGATACAAAAGTAAATGACTCGATAAAATACATCTACGATAGTCTCGATCTAAGCCTAACATGCTTAGTGATAATAATAATAATAGTTTAATTTAATGTCTTAAATAGTTTAATTTCCCTTCCATTTAAGCTACCCCCAAGCCTCTGCATCAATGTAGTGCTAATAGGCTGTTAATAAATATAAATAGCCTATTGCTTGAGTCTGCTAATGAAAAAAAAAAAAACTTTTTGAAATGAATGTAAAACACACTGGAAGTCAGTCATTAACTAGTCATGTGTTTACAAGGACTAGTAGGCAATAGGCATATCATTCCTTAGATTGAAACAGATGCTTTCTGTTTTATTTAAGCTACAGAGAAATGTGCTCCAGTCAGTCTTGTATTCAGACTAAGGTTCATCATTATTATCCCACTGACAGCCTGGTGTACATTCTGTACCCACTGCCACTACTCTGTATGAGGGAGCATTTCACCACTACAGTACAAACCTTGTGACTATCTGCTGCTACTACCATGAAATTGCTTTAATTATCATTATATCCTGATTCCTATTATAATAAATATGATGTTCATTCAGTATTTTCTTGTACGATACATTGTTTGTGTAAGCGCTAAACGGAGTAGGCCTATGTAGGATTATAATTCAAATAGACATAAAATAAATGTATAATACAATTATAAAAAAAAGTTTTACTGTTGATTGAGGATCTGTAAATTCTAGTTACACTGTGTAATTTCGCTAGCTTTTTTTGATTGATTGATTGATTGATTGATTGATTGATTGATTGATTGATTGATTGATTGATTGATTGATTGAATAATGAATTAACTGTATGCAAATAGAACAGTGGTAGGCTTATACAATGACGCTAAAAGGATTACCTACACCAAAAGCCCTAAGGGCTTGTTTCCATTGTGGTCCTGTGGTCCATCATTGTTTGGTTTTCCAGTATCTTGGCATATAACATCACCTCTTCTCACAGCACCTATGTGACAGCCATTATGCTCCTCTCTCTAAATTAACATTTGACCTTCTCCCCAGTGATGCCGTGCAGGCGAAAGAAATCTCTGACAGCCCTGACTCCCCAAGCCGGTAGGTTCACATACATTATTATGCTCTCTGGAACATGTCGCCTACATGGAAATGACACATACAAGTAGCATGCAATGTATCCAAAAATATTTGAAGTATACAGTAATTGTTATTATTCATAGTCATAATTATGCTGATGTGGTCTGTAATGATGAAGTTGGTCCTCTGGGCATGGTAAGAATCATAATAAGTGGATTGTTGTGTTCTTAGGTTGTCAGTCATCAATGGTCCAGAGCTGGATCCTATCATCACAGATTTCAAGTAAGTGTCTTCTTTTAATAACATGTTATAAATCTTTAGTTATTCCAGTGGTAATGGACCAGCCAATCAGTATTGGAGCTGTTTAATTCTGAGATGATATGAACACTAACATGAAAATTAGGGTTGTCCGATATTGGCTTTTTTACCGATAACCGATATACCGATATTGTCCAACTCTTAATTACCGATACCGATATCAACCGATACCGATATATGCGGGGATTATTGTGATTAGGGTAAGCTCAAATTTCATATCACACACACCATATACAGTAAGAACTCCTGTAACTTATTTATAAAGCAAAAAAAAAAAAAAAAAAAAAAAAAAATTTTTTTTTTTTTCAAAAACCGATACCGATATTTTCCCGATATCAATTTTTATGCTAATATCGGCCGATAATATCGGGAGGCCGATAAAATCGGACATCCCTAATGAAAATAAATATGTATTTATTTATCCTTAGCTTGAAAGTAAGCTACTTGGTTGTGCCATTTAAAATATGAATGACCTGAACCTTTTCAAAGGTTGTATTATTTGTTTGTAATATCCATGAACAATTTAAATGTTATGGGTCAATCATTTCCATGACCATTTCAGTTTTTGAAGTAGATTTCTATAGGCATTAGCTGGCATTTATCATCACAGATCATTACCAAGAAATACGCCCCCTGGCAGGTGGCAAGTAAAGGGTTACCAGATATTTGTGTCACTGTTTCTATGGCTCTCAATATCGTATTCCTCAAACAATGCTCCCCTTTTCAACAGGTTGCCATCAATTGTTCATCCATTTTTCTCTCTCTAAATAGCATCTATTTTACTGCTCTGTTTCAGGTTACAGATACCAGATAACACAAATGGTCTGGAATCTACGGAACCATGTAACGGGTAAGTCTGCTGAAATGTCAATGACCATCATATAGGGGGCGGGGCTGATTCAGCTGAAGGCATTTATTATGACCTGGCTCCTTGGTCACAACAAATGAGAGACGCGGGCAAATACTGCGGCATGGTCATGTTGGACCTCCAAAAAGCGTTCGACACTGTAAACCATTCAATTTTACTTGATAAGCTGAGGGCGATTGGTTTTGACTGCACATCATTAAACTGGATGAGATCCTACTTGGAGGGTAGAGAGCAAGTGGTTGACATCAACGGAACCATGTCCTCTTCCCTCCCGGTGAGCTGTGGGGTTCCTCAGGGCAGCATTCTTGGGCCGTTACTGTTCCTTTTATACATTAACGACATGAATGCTGCCTGTAACTGCAAATTGTTCCTGTTCGCTGATGACTCGGCACTCCTGATCTCGGGAGAGGACAAGTTGCAAGTTGAGGAGGCGCTCAGCTCTGAACTCTCAAAAATCCGTACTTGGCTTACCGATAACAAACTGTCACTACACCTTGGGAAAACTGAATCCATTCTCTTTGGGACCAAACATTCCCTCAGACAGATGGAGGTAAATGATTTCAAGGTCAAAGTCGATGACACAATTATCGCTAGCAAAGAAGAGATTACCTATTTGGGTTGTATTCTCGACAAATACCTGTCGGGTGAAAGCATGGGGACAAAGGTGGTCAAAATAGTAAACCAGAGAACCAAATTTATGGGCAGAGTTTCCTCTTTTGTCAACCCACAGGCCCTCAGGACCCTCTCAGGGGCCCTGATTCAACCACATTTTGACTATGCTAGCACCTCCTGGTACTCCAACACCTCAGTGTCACTGAAGACTAAGCTTCAAACCTCCCAAAACAAACTGATTCGGCTACTCCTCGGATTGGGGCCCATGACCCACCTTTCTCCCGCCCATTTTGCCAGCCTAGGCTGGCTCAGGGTGGAAGACAGGGTTAAACAACTAAAAATGGGACTGGCCTTCAAAATTGTAAACGAAAATTTGCCCGATATGCCCCCTATTCCCGCATATCTGAGTAAATACCTCCAAAAGGTTAGTGACACCCACAGTCACAATACCAGAGGGAGCGTTAACAACAATTTGGTACCACCCACCCATAAAACAAACATGGGCAAATTCTCCTTCTACAGCACTGCCACCCAGGATTGGAATGGGCTAACCCCATCCCTCAAAAAATGCAGTTCGCTGGGCTCATTTAAAAGAGCCTTAAAAAATCACCTTTCAGGAGGCCAAAAGAGGAGGTAGTACCATTTTCCCATTAGATAGCCGACCCCCCCCCCCTGTTCTTGTACATATCTCCCCCCCCCCTTTTTTATTTTTTTATTTTCTTTTGTTGTACATAGTATTATATGTATGTATATATGTATGTATATATATATATATATATGTGTATAGATATATATATAGATATATAGATATATATATATTCTTGCTGTTTTTTTTATTTTCTTTGTGTAATGATATTCGAACTGTGATGCCACTATATATGTCTATGAATTGAATACCAAGGCCCTCATTGGAAACAAGTCCGCAAGGACTTTTATGAACGGACCTGTTAGACAAAGTATTTTAAATGTAAATGTGTTGTTTTACATTTTTTTGCCTAATAAAATATTCAATCAATCAATCACACACCAATGTTGAAGCCTAAACAATCAAATTGAACAAAACTAGACCAGATTAATATGGTTAACCGAATATATTTACAATATGGGGTGTGAGGAAGAAAGAGGAGTATTTTCTCATCCTCAGGGGAGGGGCAATTGCTTTTACTACTTCCCCCAGCAGATAGCTGCTCAGATGGCTCAGATGAGCACACAGGGAAACTGTTAAGGCCAGTCCACACCAATGCAACTTCCTGCAACTCCAGTCCACTCCAATGCAACTCATTGCAACTGCTATTGGAGATAATGGTAGCAAGTAGTTGAAAGTAGTTGCATGTTGCAAGGAGTTGCGAGTAGTTGCATTGGTGTGGGCTGGCCCATAAACGTCTTGCTCAGGGACAATTTGACACAGACAACACAGGCAAGCCCAGGGTCAAACCGGCAACTTTGCAATTATGGCCTCTCTACCCACCCAGCTGTATGGTGTGGATGAATAGAGGTGTGTGCTTGTTGTAAAGTGTCGCAAAAAGCATAAACAGCGGGGCGCATACCACATGTAGCCTCTAATGCCCGACGACCTTTGCTGCGTGTCTCTCCCCGTCTCTCTCTCCCTGTTTCCTGTCACTCTATCACTGTAATATCTGAATAAAGGCAGTAAACCCCCCAAAATATTGTTTAAAAAAAAGCATAAACAGCATAACCACACCAGAATGAGGTATCGGCAGGAAGGAGCTGAGAGAGAGAGAGTCTAGACTAACAGCCAGCACTTACATTATAAAAACGGGAACACACCTGGTACAGTACCTCAGTGTTCCAGGTTACGCTAACGAGCCACCTGCACAGCAAACAGAGAGGCTCGGCAAACCCAAAATGACAGCAGGGGTCACTCATTGAAAGGGCATAGGCATAAACACAGGCTCTCCCCGCTGCTCACATATCAAATATTCAGAATCAGAGAGAGTGCAGCTGAGAACGGCATTAATTATTGCAGTCCTGTTACAATTGACTGCCTAACAACATATTATTTAAGTAATGGGCTAATGCGTGTGTCGATACCTACATCACTGGCTGCAGATATCGACATACTGTACAGGATGGTCTATATTGTGGTCTAATGATAATTAAAAGGTTAATGGACAGAGTTGACTAACGAGAGACTGTCTTGTAAGACTCTCTCATATTGGCCCGCAAAAGGGGCACTTTTTACTTTTTACACAAGGTCCAGTAATTCTGCAACTCCTGTTAAGTATGACATTTTGCATAAATATTTGTATGTATGTAATGTGTAGTATGTATGACGTATGTACCGTATGTATGTATGTATGCATTGCACTGCTGAAAATGGGTAGCCTGGATCCAGACGAATCTGCCATTGCAAAAGAAATTTCCCTTGGCAGATTAGGTCTGGCCCCTCTCAATAGAGATTTCATTTCTCTCCCTCCGAAGTTGTAAGGGACCAATCAGGGCCCAGTATGCAAATATTTGGCGGGTTTATCACCAGAGGCATTTTTTTAATTTGCCCCTTGGAAATGCAGGTTCCACACAGAGATTACAGACTAAAATCTACGCAGTGATATTAGTCTGACCATGCCAGGCTAGAAAATGGGCATAAATTAAGCATAAACCCTCGCCATAGTTTGCAGAGCATGAATGAAAGACCTGATAGTGGAGCATTCTATGGAAGCATGACGTTTTACCACAATCACATGACAAAACGGGTTTCATCTCACGTTTGTACTCTGAGGCCAAAGTGCTAAAGACAAGTTGTTTTCTGCCTTATGGTTATGGATTACCTTGTCTGTCAGACTTAAACGATTTAGTGTGTGTTCATTGTTATACAGGCTATGTTCAGAGCAAGTTGTGCTCAGTTGGTCATGAAGTTAAACATATTGAAGACATATATCTATATATTGTGTATCTATATCTCAATGCCTTTGACCTATGGGGAAATGTCATTATAAGAGGCAGGGGTGTGTACACACCATGACAAAATAGACGACTGCGTTTTGAATAAACAGATGGAGCTAGATTTACAGCATATTATTTTGAAGGGATTTGTTTGCTATGTAACATGTTTGCGCATCCGCTAAGACAAACCAAACACACCTCAATAGGGCAAATATTTGAAGCCATACTGCATGGGAATAAATGTCTCCTCAGGTGTGGTTGTGTAGTAATAACACTGAGCTGAAAAGTGTTTCCAGAAAAGAGAAATTGCTGGTTGCTTTGGAAAGGGAGGAAAAAAGGTAAATACGGTATTAAGAATAGGTCCACGTGGACACATCTAGATCTGGAGACTTAATTTAACAATAATGTTGTCGTTTTCCAAAGAAACTAATTTCTTAGGATAGAAAATAATAATACAATGAAATTGTCATAGTAGTTACAGCGTGTTCTGACACTGTGTGACCTCTGCTCCACCTGTGTTCCGGGTTTTAACACATACTGTGTGACAGCTGCTATGAGATGTGGGTCAGTTGCTCCTCTGTAGCCTAAAGATAACAGCTGATGCGCACGTGCGCGCGCACACACACACACACACACACACACACACACACACACACACACACACACACACACACACACACACACACACACACACACACACACACACACACACACACACACACACACACACACACACACACTCACACGTTGACATTCATATGCACACATGAGCACACACAGGCATATATACTGCCACCATGACACGTCTTTATAGCGTTGCTCTGCAGTCTAGCTGTCTATAAGACGGTCAGTCTGTGCGTGTGTGTGTCTGTCTGTGTGTCCAGACTTCTGATCTCACAAACCACTAAACCGATCAGTGCCACACGTCTTGTGCAGACTGCCAGTATAGGCCACAGAAAAACCTTTACTTACTCAACTGGGGCTCTGATAGGGCTGAAACCTGGCCCACATTTGGAGTCGTACATGTACTAGCTACGCGGCCCGAACGTCTAGCGTGACGCGTCGTTCACTTTGCAGTGCCACCTTACAGGCACCTCACAGTGTGAGAGAGAGTTTTGTGCTCTCCTAAATCCACGGCAGGCTTTGAAAGTACCCACTTCAGAAAGAGGTGACGTGCATCACCTCTCCAATGACCAAAACCCACTATCGAAGCCGTCGAACTGGTGCGATCTGACGGCATCCTAGAATTTATAGGTAGGATGTGATGTCATGCGTGATGTCATGCTGTCGTGAGATTACGTCACACTGGCGTTGTGTCCATATTCGGAGTGATGCAACGTACATACAACGTTACAACGTACATACTGACAACCGACATGGCGCAGGATTCAAATTGTATTATAGATGTCAGAAACATCTATAGATTACTGACGTCAGTCATAGATGACTGACCTCTCAGGCTGGCCATAATGAAGTCAGAGATCCGCATTGGAGCCACAACATTACCATGTGGATCCCCAAGATCCATTTACTTCTGAAGTGCGCTGTATGATCGTCACCAGTGAAGTGCCCCCCCCCCCCCACACACACACACGCACACTATGTTCCGTTCTGTAGCTTCTGCAAATCAATGGTGCTTCACCGTCACAGATAGCAGTCTCTCCTTCATGACTTGACATTTTGTCCTCTGCAACAGTGTCGGTTGGTGGTGAGCTGCATCTATGTGGTGTGTTGTCTCTCTGTACTACTTGTCTCTCTGTACAACAGTGTTGGTTGGTGGTGAGCTGCATCTACAGTATGTGTTGTGTTGTCTCTCTGTACTACTTGGCCGACCTGCTTGTCTGCTGCAGTGTCTAGTCTGAAACACTGCAGTATACTGGACTAGCTCCCCGACTATTTTTTCCTCTCTGTTCACCTCTCTCTCTCGTTCTCTCTCGTTCTCTCTCGTTCTCTCTCGCTCTCTCTCTCTCTCTCTCTCTCTCTCGTTCTCTCCACCCCCTCTCTCTTGCTCTCACTTCACCTATTTATCTTTCTCTCACCACCTCACTTTCTCACTTTCTCTCTCTCTCTTCACTTTCTCTCCACCTCTTTCTCTTGTTCTCTCATCAGCGGTCCCTTTTTCTCTTTCTCTCTCTTCACCTCTCTCTGTCTCTCTACCCCTCTCTACCCCTCTCTGCTTGTCTTCATCTGCCATGTAGCTGCTGTAATGTATTTTGAGCAACAAACACCATCACTCTGTCTGGGAGTCAGAAAGAGCTGACAACACGAAATGCTGTCGTGTATCAGGTTTTACTGATGAACAAATGACATTTTTCTTTGCCTTGCTCTCTCTCAGTCTCTCCCTTCTCTTCAATCTCTTTCTCTTCAGTTTTTTTTCCTTTTTCATCTAATCTAGTATGGAGGCTGGACCCATAAGTACTGTGCATTAAGCCACACCCCGATTCAACATGAACCAATCAGAAGCGAGACTGCAGTGTGTAGCGTGAGGGTGGTGATATGAAGAGGTGGGACGGGGCAGGAGAAGTAGGGGACTTTCTGTGTCTGTCTGTCTGTCTGAGCGTGCGTGTGCGTGTGTGTGCGCGCGTGTGCGTGTGTGTGTGTGCCAGTGCTTGCGTGTGTGCCCGTGCTTGCGTGTGTGCGTGAGAGGCGGAGGGTTCGGTGCAGAATGTGGTCTGCTCTCTATCATGTGTGATATAGTCATCCCAATCTTATTAAGGGCTGCTGTTGCGTTCATCCTCCTCTCCTCCTTGCTTTCTCCCTCCCTCTCTCCCCTGATTCTCTTGCCCTGTCCCTTCCTCTCCTGCCTGCTGTTGCTGCTAGAGCGAGAGAGAGAGAGCTACACCACATTAGACTGCACTGCTGGAAAGGCCCGAGGCACAGATTCACTTCGCCGCAATTTTCTCTTGTTTACCTCTCTCTCTCTTTCTTTCCAACAAACACACACACTCTCTCTCTCTCTCTCTCTCTCTCTCTCTCTCTCTCTCTCTCTCTCTCTCTCTCTCTCTCTCTCTCTCTCTCATATACACACACAAACACTTTGCCAGATGAAAATGTCAGGGGAGGAAGGGACTTTGTCAAACGGGTAAGACTTCAATACTGCTACATGACAAGGACAGGGGTCGTGTGTGTGTGTGTGTGTGTGTGCACGTGCGTGCTCGCGCGTGTGTGTGTGTGTGTGTTGGCTCACTTAAAGAGCACACATGCATGTGTCTGTGCACTTGCAGTATACCTGCAGTGCCATTGCTGGTAGAAAGATTTTTCCTTGTTGTTTCCCATCATTGGTACTGTATGAAGGGAGGTGCGTGTGTTTGTGCCGAGAGGCTGAGGAGGTATGTGGACAAACAGGATCAGCTTGGTTCCTTTATCTCAGGATGCTTTTGTGTTGTGGAGACGTATTTCTCTCTGCAGCGAGGCCTTGTATAAGCATCTCACACTAGTGTATAGAGTCTGAGATGGAAAGCACATTAATGCCTTGTCACTCCAGGAAGCGTGTGCATGCTTGTGTGTACATGTGCGTGTGTTTGTTAGCCTACATGTGAGCATGTGCACTTGTGTATGTATGTGTGCCTCAGGGGTTAGGACCATCATTGTGCAAGTTACCCTCAAGAGAAATCAGTCTAGAATTTAAGACTTGCTGACTTGAAATTGAATTAATTACCAGAACAATGTACGCCATGCACTCTGCGAACCTAATAGACCCGCTCCATTGTATCGGCCGTCATGCCATATCTTTTGTTCGTTCAGATGCCAGTTACTCTCCTATGCTAAAGAACAGCTTCTGGTAGTTTGCAGTAATCGTGTGCCTCATCATATATCTGATTATATTAACTTGCTACGTAGCTGTATTTGTTCACAGTGCTGCTTGGAAAACAAGGAATGGAATCCCCCCCCAAACCTAGGCCTAAACTTGTGTTTAAAGGAAGAATGAGCAACGCCAGTACCAGTGCATTGCTCTATGTAGGACATTATATTCTTGATCTTGAATCAAATCTTATGCAGTAGTAGTAATACTGTTTGTACCGTAATGTAATAACAGTATTGTTGCAGAGGTTGCAACACCTTTCTCAGGATAATGATTTATCCTATCAAAATGTTTTTAGGTGATGATGTCAGCTGAGTGACGAATGAATAACGACAAAAGTGGAGAGTACATTATTTATAGCAAGGTCATCAAAAGCTTTTGATGTATAATATTAATGAAACCAAATTACAATAGTCTTACTGTGCAGTAATCCGCTATTGATCAGTTACTAAAACCAGGGACAAAAGTCAGATTTTACAATTTGTGGACAATTTTCATTTAGCTAAAATATTGATGATGTTGCGTGTACCTTGAAACTGATTTCAATCAGAGCCCCATGTACCATCCTGATGTTATCTTGTTTTTGTCAGATAACGAAGGAAACCAGCTCTCCAACATAGAAGAGTTGGTGTCACGTGATAGTTCTAATTTTGACCATCTGCTTAATTAGGAAGTGAAATATCAAAATTAGCAATTAGACTCTGTTACAGAAACTAAATTCTGCTATAGAAAGTTATTATACGCATGTGTGTGTTTGTGTGTGTGCGTGAGCGCACGCGAGTGTGTGTGTGTGTGTGTGTGTGTGTGTGTGTGTGAGGAGAAGGTTGAAGTTGCTTTATACAATCTCCATAACCCCAGTATAATCTCCTTGTCCACTGTTGACCTTTGAGGACCAAAATTACCATTGTGGTCAACTGAGGTGCTTAAGGCATCATCATTTGTTGAATTATAAAATGTTGTAGTATCAATTAGCCATTATAGTTATCCTCATCACAAATTAGTCATGTTGGTAGGCTCCTCCGGCTGTATGTTTGAAGTAGGTTTATCAAAGCTGTAATCCAGAATCCAGAAGATGTTCTTAAAGGTGCAAGGTCGGGCGGCCATAGCTTAATGGTTATTGAGCCCGCCTAGGAGTCTGGAGGTCCCAGGCACGATTCCAGCTCTCAGCAATGTGTCGAAGGGTCCCTGAGCAAGACATTTAACCCCTAACTGCTCCCCTCCTCCACCCTCCTCTGTGGGCAGCACTCAGCATGGGTGAAGCTGAACACTAAAGTTCCCCCGTGGGGTGTGATAGGTATGAAAATAATAATAATAAGTTGTCGCCCTAGTCTTCCATTGAGACCTTGGTGATGGGCAGGACAACTGCTGTTTAATAAGTAGCCCTGCCTGAAGCTCATATGTCCATTATCTCCTGTGGCCAAGGGGAAGCGGTAGATGTTTCGCTTCCCACACCGGAGACCACAAGCTCAAATGCCACGTGTTAAACTCGCAATTATCTTCCTCTCCAATGGGAGAGGACATAAAACGTACGGAGTGCAGCTTGAACAGGAAGTGCAGTCTGCTGCCAGCCATAGGGTGGACTGGATGGTCATCTGCATGTCATTAGCTAGAGCTGTCTCTTTCTCTCTTTTTGTATGTCCTCCTATACCTTTAAGTGCTTCTTTGTGCATACATCCGTGTGCACAACATGTCGTGTACATGAGTTTGTGTGTGTGTGTGTGTGTGTGTGTGTGTGTGTGTGTGTGTGTGTGTGTGTGTGTGTGTGTGTGTGTGCGTGCGTGCGTGTGTGCGTGTGCGTGTGCGCGTGCGCGCGGGTGATGGGTTTAGCGGAGCATAGAGGGTTCCTCTGTGCTTCTGGTAGGCAGGAATGTAAAGGGAATGGCTGTCTGTTTGTTAGTCATCCCTGTTGGTCAAATTAGTCTCAGTTGTGTTGGCTGGTTCTCTCCTCAGCCATTATCTTCCAGTTAGCTATGTGGCTAACAGGTTGGCTCACCGTGTCTTATGGATTCGACCTACAGTACGTAGCCTTTACTGTAACTGGCAGAAAGCTGGCATGTGTATGTGACTACACACAGTCAAATCCTCAGTATTCATTTAACCCACAGGCTATAGTTTTAAATGGATACATTAACAGTGTAAATGTTGACTCTTGATACGATTGCTGTGGTTACGTGGTTCATTCAGTGTAATGGATACCCACACTGGGATCAGTTGATTCCCATGGAAGCAAAAAAGGACCTTTTGATGGCAGAAAGTACGTGTAGCATTGGGAACGCTAATGCTAAGGCGAAGGGCTTGTGCTTTCATGCTATAAACACAGTGCTCTCAGCATTCATTCTAGAGTCGTCATGTGACAGTCATGTGCACAATGTAATAAATTGAATTAAGAACGTGCAGCTCAATTTTATTGTAATGCTACTCCTAAAATGACGAACTGCAGGACAGACCTTCTGTTTTTCTGTCACAGCAATTACAGCGATTTGTTCAAGGCACCAGCGTTTAAGTTGACCAATCACAAGAGGCGTGAATGCGACAAGCCGGAAGGATGTGGGCTCCACTGAGTTTACCTTCCTTTTATGACTAGATTTCCAAGTTAGGGTTAACCACTTAAACCCAATATACTTAGTAGGCCATTGTCCTACAGGGGTCTATATATGGTCTGCTTCTTTTTTTCCTCTACACCAAATGTCTTTGCCTAAAATAAGCGATCTTCGAGCTCACAACGTGCCTCATTGCGACATGAAAATTGCAGATCTACAAGCTCACAACTGATTGCGTTGTGAGCTTGTAGATAGGCTATTTTCGGAGAAGATTTGGTATGGAGTAAGGTGACCATATTTTCAACCCCCCAAACTGGGATGGGACCCTTAGATTAATGTGCACATTCGTGCACGCACACCCACATTCATGCACGTTCACGCACAAGCAAATGTATACGCACCATAGGTGTTGCATACAGGCAACAACTGACACATATCAGCATTGAATTCGGACACACAACGCATTGTTCTTTGTTCATGTTTTCTGATGTTTGCGCACATGGATAGAACATGATGAACATCTATGCAACCCCTGAAAACAACAATTATTTATCATTCTAATTGTGGTGAAAATCGGTAGTGAATATTGACTTTGGGATATTTTTCGGGACTCTGGACACGCAGCTTGAAACCGGGACAATCCCAGCCAAACTGGGACGTCTAGTCACCCTAGTGTAGAGGGAAAACAATAGGGTATAGACCAGTGGTGTGTTCTACCGTCAGATGCTGTGTACGGCGTATACCTTGAGATTTTTTTTCGTCGCTACGGTATACCTTCAAAAACTGTTTCATCCATTGAAAACGCGAGAGCGTATACCCACGACCACGCGCATAGTATCGTAGCGTATACCTTCCGAAAACTAGAACACAACACTGGTATAGACCCCTGGGGGGGGTCTCCGATCAAGGAAGTAGTGGTTAAAACTAAAGGCATCTTTTAAAGCAATCAACAGCAGAGCACAATTCTGAAACACACTGATACGTTTGTGTGTAGCTCTTATGAAGAAGTAGGCAAGAGACAGAGCAAGCAGGTATATTGGTTTATAAGAAAGTGGGCCAGTGTCATGACCCCACATCCCTCTTCTCCAGTAACATACTGTAGTTGTCTTTGCTGCCAGCCCTCCCTCAAATGAGAACAGGGAGTCAGGGACACTGCAGCAGAATGAACTGGAAAGGAGGGAGGTAGGGGTAGCAACAACAAAAGACAGGGTGGGGATGGGGGGATGGGGTGATATGAGGTGACGTGGCTCTTTTTAAACTTCTAGAACCAGTTGTCCAAACCATGTCTAGTTCTTGCAAACATTAATCTTATCCTAGTGGTTTACATGTAAAATATTGTGATGATATAGATAAGACCTAACCCTACCCCCCAAGATTATGAACATTCTATATCACTGTTACCTGTAAATGGCAGATATTGGGGTACGCAATATCTTAATGTCAAGGACCCCCAAAATGATATGTATTTGGCTGCGGACGCCCCCCCCCCCATCTCAAACATATTTTGTGACAGGGATTTCAACAAAATAGCAGATCTACAAGCTCATAGCGCGGCACTCGGTGCTGTGCTATGAGCTTGTATATCTGCTATTTTTGAATAGCCAAAGTATAAAATATGGTTAAAGCTGTTACAATTATTTTGACGCTATATTAACACATTTTGCTGGGAACCCCCTGGTACCCATCCCCAAGGACCCCTGGGGGTCCCCGGACCCCACTTTGAGAACCAATGGTTTAAAACATGTAGGCCTTTTACCAAGTGTGGCATATGAAGTGTAACAATTCTTAACTGCTCAAAGTACTGGTAGGAAGGATCTTCCCATGGTAGGAAGCCAGGAATGCATCTAACTCGTTAACTCCTGAGTCTCGCCATTAAGTCAGCCATACCCTGAGTGTTCCTCCATTGTCATTCAAAATGTGTTTGTACTGGTTCCGCAGGTGTCCGCGGTCAGACCTGTCTCTGGCCCTGGAGGACTGCATGGTCGCCCTGGACCTCTTCCTCAGGAACGACTTTGAGGAAGCCCAAGCCCACCTGAGATCCAGGTAATAACACAGAGCATAACACAGCTGTCATCCATTGCTGTAGTGTAGTGTACCCTGACCTGAGCTCTGACCTGGTGGAATGATTTCACCTTTGCTGGACCCTGTAATAATACAAGTTGATATAGCTTCCCACTTCAATGCTATTGTGATATTGGGTGCTTCTGCACATTCTTCCAGGAGCTCCAGTGAAGGAATGCGCAGAAACACTGCGTTTCTTGTAACACTCATGTTTATCCCTTACTCGTATTTCTCACCATACAGTTAAACATCCATTCACTTGGAGAGGGAAGCACTTAGGACAGCCTACCTTTATCAGCGCCTGTCTTTGTTGAATGAAAGCACAATGAATCACCTGCCATTATCCTCCCACATTTCCCCCACATTTCCAAGCTTTCCAAAACCTTTCAGGAACTTTTTATTGCCTTATCAGTGTGAGCCCTGATGATTGATGACTGATGAATGGATGGACAAACAGTATTACATGCTGCCAACGCTGATTTATATTCATGAGTCTATGTACATTGTAATAGCAGCCGTTAGTTTACCACATTAACCCTGGTGTCCCTATTTTGAGCATGCCACTAGAGGTGAAAATGTTCCAAAATGTTCAAAGGTAAAAACAAAAAAAAATGCAAACATTTTCAAAAAGGGAAAATATCAAATTTACAAGCTTTCTACAAGATTCTTTGCACCGTGACACGTTGTGAGCTTGTAGATCTGCTGTTTTCAGCATATTATAGGGCTCAAGTGGTTAACTGATCTTCCGCTTTGCTCATTTCTCAGAAGTTGCGTTCACAGTACCGTGTGTCCCTCCTCTGACTTACACCCTATGGTGTAGCATTGTATCCTAAGTAACACACCGTCATCAGGTTACCTCATTGTTCACCGTTCATTCACTCCGTTATCGTGACCTTTATCGCTCCCATTGCTATTATCCTGCTCAATCTGGCCTTTCTGCGATGGTTGCTATAGCCACTCCTTTCCCCTCCAAGGTTCGAGACTCGACTGACATGTTATGCACAAACCTGTGGAAACGATGCCCTGAAGCCTTAGTATTCCATCTCTGCTTTTGTACTGAGGTTAAGTGCTCAAAAGTCACTGAAGCATTCTTTTCCCCTCTTTTGGTTGTGGAGATTTCCTGCTTGCATGCGGACACTGATATCATATTTTAAGTATATATTTACAGTTTACAGTTTAGGCATTTAGCAGACGCTCTTAATCTAGAGCGATTTACAGTAAGCAAGGACACAAGATAATACATCATAGTACACATAATACATCAAATGCATGAAAATAGTAATCTAATAATAAAGTAATACATAAGTAAACCAATAATCTAATAATAACCTTGAAACTATACACATTATAGGATGTCAGGTTAACAATGACCTGGCATCTGTCTACCTAACATGCTATCTAAATTACATTTTAGTCTTTGCATAATCCTGCAAGGTACTGTATATTACAATACACATTTCTGGATTAACCACTTAAACCCTATATACTTTGTTGACTGGTATAACCCAGGGCTCAGTTCTTTTGTCCATGTACACCAAATCTCTTTACTGAAAGAGACAAAGCTCACAATGCGTCGCAACGTGCTGCGTTGTGAGCATGTAGATCGGCTATTTTCAGCACATGTTCACCTATTTTCAGTGAATGTTTGCCTATGTGACATGCTCAGAATAGGGACTCTGTAGTTAAAATGTTAACCTCTTCAATCCACCCACGTTCTACCGACATGCGACTAAATCTTGCTTACATAATAAGCATAATAAATGAGTTAGGCGTAATAAATGAGTTAGACTGAAGCAGGATTCGTGAAGCGGCTAACTCTGCTCTGGCAACAGTCCTCTCTGACTTCTGCCACCTGAGACAGGCTGATGTGTCCTCATTTCTGTCTCAAAACGCCTCCATTTGCTGTGGTCCTTTTCTTCCTCTTTCACTATGTAAAGTGACCATGAATCTTTAATAGCACATGCATGGCATTCCAGGCCAGAGGAGTGACACTGACAGAAATGCAATTGTTACAACCTGACTCAGGGTTGCAACAAAAGGGAGACACAGGCACAGTTAAAAGTATATAAAATGTCTTTATTTAAAGATAAACTAAATAAACAACTGCTAACATAACACATCAGTAAATATGAATGACAATCAGTGTGAAGGCAGTGTATGGGTGCGAGTGTAAATGCAGTGTGAATGTTGCAAGGTGTAAACCAAGCCAGATTAACAAACAACCTGGGGGAGAGAGGAGAGAGAATCTGACAGGAAGAGGACTGATTCTAAAGCCCTCAGAGCAATAGGCTCAGGTGCTCCAGATCAGAGCTGTTGGCCTCCCAGCTCCACCTACCAGGCATCCACAACAGACTAGCACTGGTAGACAGAGTGGGAGGGCGTCACACAATGACTAACAAATCATTTAGACAGTCAAAAGAAAGAGGTTGAAAGTCAGTTGTATATACTTTTGGTATAATGTACAAGTTTCCTGACACTGAATCTTCCCAATATACAATCTGGTGGTCTAAGCACATTACTCTAGCATCCCTATTCTGGGCATGAAACGATATGCGAAGATTTGGCAAAAAATAGTCACACATTCAGCAAAAATAGCAGATCTACAATCCACATTATTTGCAGATTGGCTATTTGCGGCAAAGAGATTTGGTGTAAAAAAGGAGGGGACCAAGTCAATAAGGCGATTTAAGTGGTTAAAACACAAAAATGATTCGTTCACTTACAAAAGCGATTGTAAAACTATCATAACGAGGCTGCCCGCCTATGTGTGTAGATTATGTAACTCTGTCCACAATGACTCAGTACACTGTGTCATCGTCAAATTACAACACGGGTCCCTGAAGCTTCATATAGTAGATCTCTAACCCAATATATGACATATATAGTGCGATGTTGTTGCCAGCGGTCAAGGTTGGCGATGAGACATGTGGTTCTACTATGCATATCTCTAGGTTGTCCTTGTTGACAACAACAATGTTACCCAGATCTGCTCTCTACGAATTTGAACATGTGAATATATTCCTATACAACCTATAGCTCCTAGGAATAGGATACAGTAGATACATACGCATTAGCAGTGTTGTAAAGTAACTAAGTACATTAACTCAAGTACTGTACTTAAGTACAATTTTGCGGTATTTTTACTTTACTGGAGTATTTCTAATTTTCAGTACTTTTGCTTCTACTCCACTACATCTCAAAGGCAAATATTGTACTTTTACTTGTATTATTACATAACATACATTAACCACTTCAGCCCTCTATACATTTCGGCCATTTTAAAATAGCTGATCTACAAGCTCAAGCTCGATACGACCGGATACGACGCATTGTGAGCTTGCAGATCTGCTATTTTCAAAAGATTTGTATGCATTTTATACATTTGAAAACTTATATAGCATAATGAGTACTTTCTACTTTTGGTACTTTAACTACATTAATCATTAATTCCGGACTTTTACTTGAAACAGAGTATTTCTACAGTGCAGTATTGATACTTTTACATCTCAAGTACAAAATGTGAGTACTTTTTACACCACTGCGCATTAGTGCAGAGTTGAGGAAAACAATCATCTAGTATCACCGCTGATATCTTTCTTTCTTTTTTATTTTTTTTACGAAAAGTAGTGAAAGCTTACAACAATAATAACATTTGTTTTCTGTTTGAATGCCACAGAGTTTGTATCAGACCTGACCTATGGGACTGTGGCAATGTTATGTTTACACAATACTCAACAACCAAATCTTCTGGTCATGCAGATAAATAAATAAAAAAACATTTTTTCATGAGGAAGACAGAGCCCTGGGCCTCTAGAACAGTGGTTTGGTTTCTAAACTGAGTGTTGGCCCCAAATAATTTTGGCTGGTCCTGACTTCCCAGATGATTAACTTAATGTGCAACTCTGTTTTCTCACTCAACAGTAAACAAACCAACATAGGCTACAGTATAAATGTATACAGGGTATCTGCACATTTCTAAAGTTACAATTTAATGACCTTTAAGAATTTTAAAAACCAAATTGTCAAATATTACGTAAGAAAGACACAAATATTGTGAAAATAGCCGATCTACAAGCTTGTAGTTTGGCTATTTTCACAATATTTATCTGTGGAACCGAGTCAAACTAAATCTAATGCCTACAATCCCAACTGCTTGTCAGGGTGGGGGGTCCCCTGTTCAAATATGATTCTTTTGGGGGGTCTTGGCCTGAAATGTTTTGGAACCATTTCCAAAACATATTATGTTGCATAATATGAATTAAAATTCACTAGCCTTTGATAAATGAACACTAAAGAAAGAGGCTACTGCATTGCAAAATCCTGACTATTCATTTAACCACTTAAGCCTTATTTTATACGTCATCGTACGATGGTGTTGGGTGGCAAAAATAGCAGATCTACAAGTTCACAACGCAGTGCATCGCTTGTAAATCTTCTTTTTTTTGTGCTACGTGGCCCTCACACCTACATCACACCTACCCTTCCACAAAATGAGAGCTATATGAAACACATACACCATGACAGGACCTTATTTATCTGCATGTCAACAGCACCAGCCAGTTAACCAAACTGTCTGTGACACACAAAGAGGACAATGTGAAAACATATTTCACTCATTGTTTATGTCAGTAATTTCCCTACTGCTGCATTTAAACAACACTTTATTAGTTCAGTCTTTTTTGTAATGCATGTGGATGTATGTTTAATCCATTGAGTGAGCTTTGGTCAGAGACAAATACATTACTGTGATTTCAGGGACATTTCCTTCACGCCCATCACTGCTGTTCATTAATGATGAGTTAAGTCAGGTCACACATAATACATTGTACAGTATACATTAGCTCCTCCTATTTTTCAGACATTGGTAGCTAGTAGCTGCATCCGTTTTCCATTAAGTTAATGTACGTTTCCTTGATTATGCTGAGCTAATTCAATGAGTTTCACACCACATGCATACACGCACATGCGCTTGAATGAAACACTTTTCAGTGAAATACAAATGGTACAAAAGCCTGTATCTTGTGTTAGATAAGTATTTACGTGTTTCACAAGAACAGCCAGCCTTGTCCTATTTATCTGAGAGTTGCAGTGGATCTTTGTTGAAATCCCACTGGTATCCAACATCAGGCTTTGTTTTTGGCACACACACACACCAACTCTGTATTCAAACATGCCTGGAGGGCTAGCACAGCTTTATGTACCGTAACAGAAGGCTTTTTCAAATAAGACATGCACAATTTGAATAGAGTGACATTTCCTGATTGAAAGGAAGAAGGGTACTTATTTAGAGTTATAGTTGGGTCCTTGGTTGACAAAATTATATCTCATACAGACAGGATCTGCTGTCTATAAAATTGTGACTTTTAGGTAATGATCGAACATGGATACAGACAGAGTGTTATGCAATATAATTGTTGAAATGTTGCTTAGATTATAAGCAGAAGGATAATGGGCTTGAATATAGCCTACGCATGCATGGCATAGTCTACATAAGTTTGTGTTATAATCTATCTACACAGCCCCTCCCTAAACTGCTTTAGTGTGTGGTATATCAACATTTCCACACCCATCACACACCACCTACTGTACACCCATTCTCTCCTATACTTGAGAGGAATGGGGCCAGAAAAGTGAGGAGTTTAACTGCTTAAACCCCATGTGTTGTTGTGTGTAGTCCCTCAGGGTTCTATAGTAGTGTATTTTCTGTTTTCTCTCAACAAACGTTTTCCCCGTAAATACGGATGCTGGGGTTTAAGTGGTTAAAAGCTAAAAGTACATTTTGGTATTTAACATCTTTAAGATTTAGAGGATATAGTCTGTTTCTGTTAAAACATAATTGCATTACCCAATAGTCTAAAAGTTCTAACAACCTTTAAAAAGAACACTGGGAACGATACCATTTTGTGGTTGGAGTCTTTTTTTGTTGATGAATAATGTGTCTTCATACTGCTTTAATCTCTCTGCCGCTATAAAAATCAGTGACATGTCCACATATTTTGAATTGAACTTGAACATGAATAGAGGAGTGGATGATCAACACAAGGGCTCAGACTTGGCACACTGACAACACCATTTCCACATGTACCAAAGCCAGATATATATAGCTATATAGCTATATATAGATATACATGTATTCTTATTATAATACCTGTGTTGTTTTATGGTAGCCTATACACAAATTGCTACATAATTGCTATGTTACACAAATGTTTTATGATCGGTGTATCGATACACGCCACGGTTACACGTGTTATCATATAAGAATCCGTGTATGGATTATGAGCTGTCTGGTGTTCCGTGCATGCAGTACTGATGACGTGGTACAGTACACAAACATGCTGGCAGGTAACTCCTCTCTCTTACATCACGGAACACAATGCTAAAAATATGACAAAGAGGCCCAACCTATATTCAGTGCCGTCACAGAGGAACGAGGTCCTTTATAGTGAACAAACACTGGGGCTGACTGAAAAAAATCTCTGAGTGCTGTCAAATACTCGGCATTCTCAGCCATTGTCACCATGCCAACAAGTAATTCAACATACCTCACAGTTCCATCTTAAAAGCCCCTTTTCAATGTGAGTTAGGCATGTGCTATTATATAACCTGAAGAACTAGAAGAGTGTACACATCCAGTCCCAGGTTGTTGGGTACAGGTGCAGAATCAGCCACTTACAGAAGGAAAGGACTATCCACGCACTGAATTAAATTTCCATAATCTCTAGTGCTGCGCATTTTCCGACCAGCACGGTCTCGTGCAATAGATTATGGGAGCATTATGGCATTATGTGGACAGTTTTTTCCTTCTGTTATTATTACATAACAAGAGAGTAATGTGACCCTTGCCGTTAATCTATCTGTATGTGTCTCTCTCTCTCTCTCTCTCTCTCTCTCTCTCTCTCTCTCTCTCTCTCTCTCTCTCTCTCTCTCTCTCTCTCTCTCTCTCTCTCTCTCTCTCTCTCTCTCTCTCTCTCTCTCTCTCTCTCTCTCTCTCTCTCTCTCTCTCTCTCTCTCTCTCTCTCTCTCTTTGTGCCTCCTGTTTTTCCTGGTGTGGTTGGTAGCTACTAGCAGGACATTAGATTAGATTCAATAATAGTGATTCATTTGGGTCAGGAGTTCCATCTCACCACCACCACCAGATAGACCTTGTTTGGCAGTTTAACTCTAACAAACCACAGAAACAGAGATGCACAACATATTGTAATGTTGTTGTTTTTTCTTTTGCAAGCTACAATCTTTTTTTCGAAACTAAAGTGACAGATATGTGTTGTCACTATACCGGCTCCTTTTCTATATTTCTGAAATATCCATAAGGAATACACCAAATCAACAGCTTGTAATACAATATAAAGACCTACAAAGTGTACACTTTAACAGTCTGAATAGGTTGTAGAGTCTTGTCTAATAGTCTTCATTATAAAAGGTTTGAAGATCAGGTGATGCTAACTTGTGTGTTTCAAGGAGACACCCAGGCTAATGGTTTTTGGCTCAGAAGAGCTACTTCACCGAGGTCAGTCACATGAACTTATCTCTGCTAAATAGCAGTGAAAGGCCTGTAATGCAGAGTTGCAGACCCATGGCATTCCTCTCAACTCCACTGTATGTGGCGTGTGTGTGTGTGTGTGTGTGTGTGTGTGTGTGTGTGTGTGTGTGTGTGTGTGTGTGTGTGTGTGTGTGTGTGTGTGTGTGTGTGTGTGCGTGCGTGCGTGCGTGCGTGCGTGCGTGCGTGCGCGTGCGTGCGTGCGTGCGCGCGTGCTTGTATGTGTGGCTGAGGATGTGTGTTTGTGTGAGGTAGAACATGGCCTAAACCAGATCAACCAGTGTGCCACGTGACCCTCAGAGAGAGAGTGTGTGTGTGTGTGTGTGTGTGTGTGTGTGTGTGTGTGTGTGTGTGTGTGTGTGTGTGTGTGTGTGTGCGTGCGTGCGTGCGCGTGCGTGCGTGCGTATGCGTATGCGTGTGTATGTGTATGTGTGTGTGTGTGTGTCTGTGCATGCGTGCGTGCGTGCGAGCACACGTGCATGCGTTAGGAGAGATACAAGAGGTGTGTGGTTGCTTCATGTACATTTCCTTTCAGTGCCTTAAGAACAGACGCATGTAAAGATGTCCTGTAACTGATACTGTAAATTGAAAATATGTTATACAACATAATACTGCATTGTCATCATACTGTATGTTTGATCTTTGTTAACGTAACAAAAAGACCACTAGATGTTTTCTGATTCTTGCTATAACATTGGCTTATAATAACTAATACCACTAATACTGGCAAATAAATACTACTGGCAAAATATCAGCGTTATGAAACCTATTTCACTCTTCTGCTTCATAACCTGCAAGGCAATAACATTAGGTGTTGAAACACCAGGCCTGACTTGCTAACAACCACAGCTAAATATAGAAATTGGATGTTTGTCAGAATTGGCCGTGCAAGCTGCCAGTCACATCTCCGTCACATCTCCGTCACATCCCTTACAGTTTGGATGCTGTGACTCTGACTCACATCACTCTGCCCTCATTTGCTCTGCCCACATGCATAATGGCTGCCTCCCATCCACAATGTTATTATCTTCTGTTTACTCTTTATTCTTCAAAGCTAAAGACAGGCAAACAGTGGTGTCAAGTAACTAAGTACATTTACTCAAGTACTGTTCAAGTACAATTTTTACAAGGTATTTTTACTTTACTGAAGTATTTCATATTTTCAATACTTTTACTTCTACTCCACTACATGCCTCAGAGGCAACTAGAAAATGTGCTCCTCGGAGCACAGGTCTCAGCCAGTACTGTTCCTGATTAATCCTGTCTTACCTCACTTCAAAAGATATAAATGATCTTTTGAAGTGACACACCTATCTATAGGTCTCTATTTCATCATGCGTCTCGCTAGCCAATCAAAGCACACCCTTTCAACATATTGTCACGGGTCACGTGAAGCTTGACCAATGTTAGCTTGGTGGACACACGGAAGGACGAGAACGAAAACATAGTCTCCTGGCGGAGACAAATATTGTACTTTTACTCCACTACAATTATTTGAAAGGTTTAGTTACTACTGTAGTTACTTTGTAGATTTTGATTATTAGTAGAAAACATGCATTAACCACTTTAGCCTTATATATACCGTACTTTGGCTATTTGAAAATAGCCGATCTACAAGCTCACAACGTGTTGCGATATGACGCGTTGTGACACGTTGTGAGCTTGTAGATCTGCTATTTTCCAAAGATTTGTATACATATTGAACTTGTAAAATGGGACATTCTGCATAATTAGTACTTTTACTTTTGGTACTTTAAGTACATTTTGATGCCAATACTTTTGTACTTTTACTCCAGTAAATTTTTAACACCAGACTTTTACTTGTAACTAAGTCTTTCTAGATTGTGGTATTGATACTTTTACTTAAAGTAAAAAATGTGAGTACTTTTTCCACCACTGCAGTCAAACTAAAAACGGGTACTGAATGTTTTTATCTCTGCAGAACCAAAGACAGCATGTACCATGCTCTGACCTATGCCACCATCCTGGAGATGCAGGCCATGATGACCTTTGACCCCGAACACATTCTTGCAGCTGGGAACACCATGAAGGAGGCCCAGGCCGTTTGTCAGCGGTGAGGCTTTTACTTCAATATATTGCGTTTTACATGTACATTCCATACCTTGTGCTGACAAATTATCAGTAATATATCAAATCCAGCACCCCATCACTCACGTTGATGTGTTCTTGTCCAATTCACTGAACCCATGCTGGCTCGTTCATCGTAAATCACTCTGGATACGAGTGTCAGAACATATTCGACCACAGAAAACAGCTTAACCCATGAATTTAATCATTATTTTATACCTACTATTCAAAAATAGCAGAACTACAAGTTCATAGCTTGTAGATCTGCAGAGACTATTTTCTACCTGAGATTTTAACCCTGGTCTTCTGTGTGAAAGACCAAACTTCTATACTGCTCTTTTAAGAGGGGTTTCCCTGCTTGTCCAGGGGAGATATTGTGCTTACGATCTTCAGGCAGTGCTAGGCTAGTCTACTTGTCAACCAGTAGGGGTCCTAGACCCAACACCAAGGGTCAAAATTTCTCAATGGAAGAGTAGGTAGACCACCTCCAACTACTTCAGATTTACTAGTTATATTTTATTAGCATACTCTACCATACAGATTGGTTAAAATTGGTTATTTTTCTTTTTTGAAAAATCAAATCTTTGAATATATGTTTTAAAGTGAAAAAGTTTAACTCCGATCTGTGCTCCTAGGGGTCCCTGGAACAAAATATTTTGAGATGGGGGTCAGCGGCCAAATACATTTCATTTTGGGGGTCCTTAACATGGAAAAGTTGGCGCACCACTGATATAGCAACATACTGTTAGGAATTAGAATGTTAATGAATCATCCCATTAGTAAAATCATAGTAAATATGAGACATCATGCTCAGTCCACTATAGCTCAGTGCTATTATTTACTTGATCACAATTCCATAACATATATTTGTTCTCATTGTTGTTGCCTGGCAAATATTCATGCAACTTACTCTAACCTTGCACTTTTTTCTGTCAGTCTCTCTGGATAAGAACGTCTGCTAAATGACTAAACTGTAAAATGCAATCATTCTCTCCATCCATCCCATCTCATTGACAAATGGAATTTCAGAACGAAGCGTTGCAGCCAGTGCTGGAGTCATTGTGTGAAAATGTCTCTGTGAGCCACATACACCACCACGCCTGTTCCCACAGAGCTATAAAACCGATATTGGGTCCCATGGGACGTAAATACAGAACATAGTTCTTCTTAGAGTAGGTCAGACTGGGAGTAATTATCTGTGCAACAATGCAACTACTGTTACAACATCTAAACTAAAAAGAGTCAAAGCCTTCGGACCCAGAGCAAGCCATGGCCATTGTTTTCTTCAATGTATTTATTACTGTTCTGAAGCAGGCCTTAAAGATATGATGGAAATGGAATACATCTAAAACCTTTCAGTGCATACATACGTCATTGTATTGACATTGGATTCCATGAACTCCTCCACCCATTCTTTTAACCAGGATGCACACATACAATACAGTCAAATCCTCTTCATACAAGAGTGGTGACAGCCTCAACGTTACAGAATTGCAGTTGTGAATGAAATGTTGGAGGTTTGACTCCTGGGTAAAATGTGACTGAGCAATCATGCATCCTCCCACTATCCTCCCCAAAAGGATTGTGGGAGGTCCTGTTGGCCCGGACCTGGCCTTATTGGTCTGGGCACGAGGCTCATAAGCAGCCTGACAGTGCACCGCGGGTTCGAGTCTTGTTCCCGAAGGTCTTTGCTGCATGTCTCTCCCCATCTCTCTCCCCCTGTTTCCTGTCCATCTCTACTATAAAATTATAAATAATGACAGAAAAAGCCCCAAAAATATATTTAAAAAAAGGGTTAAGGTTAGGAATAAGGTTAGGTTTAGGCATAATTTCACTGAGGTTAAGGTTAGGAATAAGGTTAGCTTTAGGCATAGTTTTACTGAGGTTAGGGTTAGGAATAAGGTTAGCTTTAGGCATAACTTTACTGAGTTTAAGGTTAGGAATAAGGTTATAGGTTGACTCTTGAGGCGTAGTTGCAAAAAAACGCTATGAAGAAGTTCAACAAGGCAGAACTGTCAATCGCAGCGACTACTGGCCAATCACAGCGCGTCCTTACCGGGTCTTGCATAAACTAGCGGTACTAATGCCAGGAGAGAGGGAGAGATCGCAGGAGAGAGGGATGGAGAGAGAGAGAGAGAGAGAGAGAGAGAGACAGAGAGTGGGAGTGAGAGGGGGAAGAGGAGGGAAGGAGAGGGAAGGAGGGAGAGTGAGAGGGGGGGTAGAGGGAGAGAGAGCCTAATAACCTGGCCAGTGCTGGGTATCGAAACCTGACACGCTGATCAACGCATCGTGTTGTCAGTGCAGTTAGCCCGGCATCACCAGACAAGCTGATACGCAATGTTTTTTGCTTGTGTGTATGTATATACAGTCTGTATGTAGCGCTCACTGCTCCTAGTAGTTATTATTTTGTATTTTTTAAAGATTTGTTTTTGGGCTCTTATGCCTTTAATGATATGATAGGACAGTAGACTGACAGGAAATGGGGAGAGAGATGGGGAGTGACACGCAGCAAAGGTCGACGGGACCGGGATTCGAACCTGCGACACGCTGCCAGGCTGGCATTGCAGCTTAAAGGTGCCTGGACCACCACGCTTGCTCCTAGTAGTTATAGGATGGGTAAATGCAGAGGACAAATTTCACATGTGCAAATGTAAAGTGACCAAAAAAATCAACACCCCACGTATATACTGTATAATTATGTGTATTATATACAGTATACTATATATAGCTTTATGCGTGCGACACAAACAGCAGAGCATCTGTGTTCTGTTAGCATTACCTATATAAATAAAAAAAAGCTGATCCTTAGTCAGCACAGAGGAGCAGCTTCTTCCCACAGCAAGACTCAGCATGTTGGACTCTGCAGGTCTCTGCAAATGGACAAAATAACCATGCAATTACAATATAATGCAATGCTGTTTAAAAGCAACTGAATGATTTCCATTGAACAAATGCAGGAAAGTAGATAATATATTCATATCTCTGTCTTTACACGTGTGTGTGTGTGTGTGTGTGTGTGTGTGTGTGTGTGTGTGTGTGTGTGTGTGTGTGTGTGTGTGTGTGTGTGTGTGTGTGTGTGTGTGTGTGTGTGTGTGTGTGTGTGTGTGTGTGTGTGTGTGTGTTTGCTTGCTCTCTTTTAGGCACCGCAAGAAATCATCTTTCTCCTCCAAAAACTTCACAGAAGGTCAGTATAAATATATAACTGTCAACATAATTCATCATCACCATGCTGATAGATGGATGTCTGGCCAGAATTGTATAGGCTAAGCAGCGTTGTCAACCTGTGCTTTGCGTGCGTACTTGAGTGTGCTTGTGTGAGTGTTATTAGTAATGACCAGTAGTTTGAACATGTGCCTCAGGCGTGCACGCGCGCGTGTGTGTGTGTGTGTGTGTGTGTGTGTGTGTGTGTGTGTGTGTGTGTGTGTGTGTGTGTGTGTGTGTGTGTGTGTGTGTGTGTGTGTGTGTGTGTGTGTGTGTGTGTGTGTGTGTGTGTGTGTGTGTGTGCGTGCGCGTGCGTGTGTGTGCGCGTGTGTGCGTGCGCGTGTGTGTGTGTGTTTGCGTGCGTCATGCTGTAGCCCCTTGGCTGTGCTGAGGCAGTGCATTCAGGCAGTCTGACTGAAGATAACTGTGATGTAATCGTTTTCACCTCAGAGGAACTCCACGCTGAGGTCTGCTACGCCGAGTGTCTCCTGCAGAGGGCAGCACTTACCTTTCTTCAGGTCAGAAGGAACATCCAAGACTGACACTGAAATCTGCTCTCACTTTATTTATACCTGGTTTCTGTGTTTATAAAATCTTCCTATCTTCTTCCCTCTCTCTCGCTCTCTTTCATACACACCAGGATGAAAACATGATCAGTTTCATCAAAGGTGGAATCAAAGTGAGGAATAGCTATCAGACATACAAGTAAGAATCTTGTTTCTTGACTGTCATTCATTTTCAAATCATATTCCTTACGTTAGAAGCATATTATAACTGCTTACTGAGCACAGTCTGCTTACTGAGTGCAGTTGTTCTTGTACTCTGAATAGGAGCAAACGCTAAACACTAAAGTGAAATGTATGACAATGATGCCATGCTTCCTCCTTTTTCTCCCATTGACTCCTCTGTCTCCCACTTTGACCTCTTCACCTCCTTCATGTTACTTCCTCTATCTGGTGGCTTTATCGTCATCTCACAGAGAGCTTCATACGGTTCTCCAGTCACCTGGCTACACTCAAGGTGACAACCACTGCCATTTTGAGGGTGGCGTTAAGCTGGGAGTTGGAGCTTTCAATCTGGTGAGGAGAGGGCTAAAGTGAATGTAAACAAAATCTGAGTGTATTAGGTTTCTTTGAGTATCAGGTAAGTTGGGTTTACCGCATCAGGACAGTTCAGACCGAGTCAGGGAAGTTGGCAGTCATAAGAGTACTTTCAAGTTTCAGTTGACTTCCGCATGTTTCTGTGATTGTCTAAGCTTTCTGGTACTTATATCACCCACCTGTATAAGTGGGCGATATAACCTTCAGAAGGATAAAAAAAATAAAAAAATAAAAATACCAGTCCCCAACTTTGAAGTTGAATGGGCCTTTATAAGAGGGGGTCATGTCTGGTCAAATTAATATGAAATATCTAAATATTGAATCAAGCAACTTAAAAACTGTCTGGGGTGCACACAATAGCCAGAGTATTCGTTAAAAATTACCCCAGAGGTGTTTTAAAGTGAAATCCCTCTTCAAGTTCATTGTATAACGAGATGATTCTGGGGGAACACTTTTTACACATAGTTGTACTACTGTTGCATAAGTACAGTAAGCCTGGCCGAGCCCTGAGGCCCATAGGGCAGGAGCCTATCTCCTGTTTCCATAGCGTGAGGCAGCTTGATGTACACATACACCCCCTGAACACGATGCTAGTATGTCGCAGGGACTTACCCCAATCCAACCCTTGATGCTGAGTGCCAAGTAGGGAGGCATTAGGTCCCATTTATAGAGTCTTTGGTATGACCCGGCGGGGGATCGAACCCCGACTTCCCAGTCTCAGGGTGGACACTCTAACTACAAGGCCACTGAGCTGGTCTACTGTTGCATAACATACCTAATAATAATGTATGTTATTATAGCCTTTAAAACCAATAATCAAAACAAAGCAGAGAACCCTAAGTTAATTTTTTCCTGGTCCCCCTCGTCTCTTTTTTTGTCTTCCTGTAGATGATCTCCATGTTGCCCACACGGACACTGAGGCTGCTGGAGTTTGTAGGCTTCTCTGGTAACAAGGTGAGTTCTCCTGACAAGAAGGGCTGCTAATTGTTGATGCAGCAGGGAGCATCGCCATCACTGTAGCAGAACTGACAGAGCAGCTGCAGGTGTAATGCTTCATACTCGTATGATGCTGTTGTGCGCAGAAAATATCCGATCTGCAAGCTCACGACGCATTGTGAGTTTGTTGATCAGCTATTTTTGGCGTGCGACACTGTAGTATCAGGAAGTATAAATTAGGCTCACTGAGGAGACTGCTGCCTGCTACTGATGTTTGACAGGCCGTGAATTGTCCTGTGCTATGCTGGGCTTTAATGTAACTCTGGTGTGTGTGTGTGTGTGTGTGTGTGTGTGTGTGTGTGTGTGTGTGTGTGTGTGTGTGTGTGTGTGTGTGTGTGTGTGTGTGTGTGTGTGTGTGTGTGTGTGTGTGTGTGTGTGCGTGTGCGTGCGTGTGTGTGTGTTTGTGTTCACACAGGATTTTGGTCTCCAACATCTTCAGGACGGTGCAGTAGATTCCACATTCAGGTCCTTCCTGTGTAATATGCTGTTGCTCTGCTATCACACTTTCATGAGCTTCATACTCGGTAAGGAAGGGCATACAACACATTTCATTATGTTCATACAAATGTATTTGAAAATTACATAAACAAAAAAAATCTTTTTTTTCTTCATTTTTCTTTTTTTTTTACTTTAATAGTTAAATGAATGCTCTGGAGTTTACTGTATGTCTTTCACAGGCACTGGTGAGGGTGACGTTCAGGATGCAGAAAAACTACTGCAGCCATATCTCAAAAAGTATCCCAAGGTATGCCATCATCAAACACTGTGACATTTAAAAGTTAGCCACGAAAAAAAGCTGCTATGTGGTTGTGTCTCTAAACATACTATTTGTTTTGTGTTTGCCAGGGTTCCATCTTCTTATTCTTCGCTGGTCGAATAGAGGTGATCAAAGGCAACCTGGATGCTGTGAGTTCCAAACATTTCCCACACTCTGGTGTGGATCCCCTGGGAACATCTCCCTTTATTTATATAAGCCCTTAATCACTCTCGTATTTGTTGTTCTTTATGAATAACAACAATATATCTCTGTGTGTGTTTATACTGTGCATCAGGCTATCACACGTTTTGAAGAATGCTGTGAGGCTCAGCAGCAGTGGAAGCAGTTCCACCACATGTGTTACTGGGAACTGATGTGGTGCTTCACATACAAGAGGCACTGGAAGATGGCTTACTTCTACGCTGACCTGCTCAGCAAGGAGAACTCGTGGTCCAAGGTGAGGCTCTGAGGGGATGCTGTGGCATGCCAGGGTGTGCTGAGGACTTAACCACTTATGCCAGGTTTACGTAGATTTTGTCGTATGACGTTTTTTCGTGGGGGAAGATTTTTTATTTTTATTCGCACATAAAGGAGCACCAGTTTCAAAGTGGTTAAAGCGGAACTTTGACCATATGTTACGTGAATTCTGTGGCGAGGAGGACATTTGTAAAAAATCTGACATACCTGTAACAACCCTATGCCTTCTGAGTGTCGACGTATTTTGTTCCAGCAGGAACTCTCGACACACAGATGAATGGGAATGTATTGGGAAGTATTCTATCAGATTCTCATATGTCCTTCTCACAACAGAACCATAGGATTCATATTAAATATCGGCAAATGTCTCCTTTCATATGCTAAATCACGTACAATAATAAGCCATAAATTAGAAAACGAGTACCACAACAAGAACAAACAGGGCACACACACACACACACACACACACACACACACACACACACACACACACACACACACACACACACACACACACACACACAGACACACACACACACACACACACACACACACACACACACACACACACACACACACACACACACACACACACACACACACACACACACACATACACACACACTTATTAGTTATTGGATGGTCTCTATCGCTATATTCTTCTTCATATAATTTTTGTGTTTGTAGCCTCTTGCCCGCTTGTATGAAGATTAAAAGTAAAACTGCAAAAGTAACACTTTTTTTCTCCTTTCTTCTCTCTCAGGCAACCTATGCGTATATGAAAGCCGCTTACCTCAGCATGCTGACTAAGGACGACTGCCTAACGTTTGGGGAGACTGAACTGACTCTGTTTAGGTACGAACAGAAAAATGAAACGGATCATAATGTGCAGAAACTACACTCACAGTAACCACAGTGAAACAGGGATGAGTCACTGTATTTTATAATAGCACAATATGATATCACCATCTGCCAGTGCCAATGCTGGACCAGACTTGAGTCATTCCGAGTTGAGGGTAGGATGCATGAGCACTGCAGAGATGAGATATGGAGGATGACGTCTGTTCTATCAAAATATGAATAATTTACCTGCAGTGAGGCTTAAGACCAGATATGTCACCTCGAATGTGACCGTAATTTGATGGTTAGCTAATGCTACAATAATCCCAGTGTTAAATATGATAATGTGCACTTGCTGTCATACATTTCCTCCCTATACTTAATATACCATATTCACTTTTGAGTATGTAACAAAACAGGTGAATATGGTCGATAAATTGCACCATATGTATTCCCAGGTCGGTCCCAGGACTAAAGCAGAAAATAGCAGGAAAGTCTTTGCCAACAGAGAAGTTTGCTATCAGGAAAGCTCGCCGTTACCTAGCAGATAACCCCATTGCTCTTCCCGCTCCTCCTCTGGTGAGTTATGTTCTGTGATTGGCTGGCTGCCATGTCATACTACTGTGCAATCAATGACTATGTTATTACAGTAATAATGCTCTATTTAATCAAGTAATAGAGTGTACTATATAATTGTGTCATTAGTTAGACAGCACAGGTTGTGTTTTCTATCATGTAAATGTTCTTCAAAGTGGACAAATTCAAATATCACAATATTTTTTAACCAAATACCACAATATCAATATTGTTAGTGTTGTCCGATATTGGCTTTTTTACCGATAACCGATATACCGATATTGTCCAACTCTTAATTACCGATACCGATATCAACCGATACCGATATATGCGGGGATTATTGTGATTAGGGTAAACTCAAATTTCATATCACACACACCATATACAGTAAGAACTCCTGTAAGTTATTTATAAAGCAAAAAAAAAATATATATATATATATATTTTTCAAAAACCGATACCGATATTTTCCCGATATCAATTTTTATGCTAATATCGGCCGATAATATTGGACATCCCTAAATATTGTGATGATACAATCTATTGTGATAATATATCTATTTAATTGTAAAATAATACATAATTCTTAATATAATAATTGGCAAAAATTATTGTTTTGACAATTTGTGACAATTTTTTTAAGTAAGCCATAAGCGCTTAAAATCAAGAAAAGGCTATACTTTTGCCCCACACACAATATTCCGATGTGCATTGCCCACCCCTAGTACAGATTATTGTTATTATACTGTATCTGACAGTCTCTATCTTGTGTGTGTGTGTGTGTGTGTGTGTGTGTGTGTGTGTGTGTGTGTGTGTGTGTGTGTGCGCGCGCATGTTTACAGGAGATGATGTACATCTGGAATGGCTACACAGTCATTGGGAAACACAAGGACCTGACTGAGGGCATGCTGAAAACACTGGACGAGGCGCAGGCCAAGCTCGACTGCAATCCAAGTAAATGAAAACTATTTATTTTCAGTGGACAGTTAATGTGAGCATCATTAAAATGTACTGAAACTCGTTTCATTTTCTGTTGACATGAATCTAATGCAACTGATTCAAAATAGTTTGCAGAAACCTTGTACGTGCAAAACCGTTCTTTTCAGGAAATGGAAATATGTTCCAGTGAATTCAATTTAGTTATTATTTAATCCCAAGCTTTCGTTAATACTTTCCTTTGGTTAAATATTTATAAAACCCACAGACAGACTTTTAACTACTTTCAACCTGACTTTCATAATTTGGGCATTTATGATAACTCAAATTTAGGGTTGTCCGATATTGGCTTTTTTACCGATAACCGATATACCGATATTGTCCAACTCTTAATTACCGATACCGATATCAACCGATACCGATATATGCGGGGATTATTGTGATTAGGGTAAGCTCAAATTTCATATCACACACACCATATACAGTAAGAACTCCTGTAACTTATTTATAAAGCAAAAAAAAAAAAAAAAGTTTTTTTTTTCAAAAACCGATACCGATATTTTCCCGATATCAATTTTTATGGTAATATCGGCCGATAATATCGGGAGGCCGATAATATCGGACATCCCTACTCAAATTCTTCAGAAATGTTGTGTGAGCATGGAGATCGTCTATTTTCTGTACTTTTGTAGTATAGTATAAAATAGGGCATTCATTTATTAAAAAAAAAAACTAAATATGAAATATGTATACAAGCTTTCTGCCCGACAGCAACTACATATTCATGCTGCTATGTTGACACATTTTGTTCTATATATGAATATCCAAGGCTATTGTGTCAATACAATTATCAACAACAACTTTACAGCAGCCTGAGTGAGTTGTGCTTGTTGTGTTATCAGGGACTGAGTTCACCATAGATGACCAGTGTCTGGTGAGTCTGCTGAGGGGACTGTGTCTCAAGCAGCTAGGGCACTTGGAAGAAGCTGAACATTATTTTACCCTTGTCCTCTGCAAGTAAGTCTCTCTCAAAAGCACACACACACACACACACTTGCATGCACACACGTATTAATGCATGTACACAAGCAAAGCCAAGAAAAACATAGCTACACAAGTGCACACCAGGACTAGCAGAGGGCATAGCTCCTTATAATTTATGTACTCTTGTTTGACATTGCTTCCAGTGAAGGCCAGATAAAGTATGACCACTACCTGGTTCCTAATGCTCTGCTTGAGCATGGCCTGCTGTGTCTGGAACAAGGAAGGACCGATGAAGCTATCAAACTCCTGGAGGCAGCCAAGTAAGTGTCTCAACGGAAAATATGCTTTGTAGGTGTAAACGAATATCTACTTTAGATGCTGTTTGAGATAGTGTGCAATAATACTTGGCATTACCTCACTAAGTAGGTGTGTATGTTGAACTGCCAATGTTTTAGCTGCTAAGTCACAATTATCTTTTTTTCAAGGTTGAACATCTGTAGTGTCGTACTTACTACATAATCAGTTATCTAGTGATAGTCTTTCCACCCCTCCCCACTGCTACTTTCATTGCATTGCATCTACCACCATTTCATTGCATCTACCACAATTCCATTTAATCTACCACCATCTCATTGCATGTGATGTACCACCATTTCAGGAAACGGAAAAAGTGTTAGGGGCAAGTCACTCTGCAAACTAAACAAATACTGACTTGTGTACTTGAATGTCCTTAACAACAAGGCATCACTTTCACATTTGAATTTATTATGTGATTGTGACAGAAACACATTACGCAAAAATGTAAAATGTAACTCTTCGATGGTTATGTTACTGCCTTACAGGCAAAATTACAAAAACTACTCCATGGAATCCCGGACACACTTCCGCATCCAGGCTGCTCTGCACAAGGCCAGGGGTATTGCAGAGAACGGGATCCACGTGCCTGCCACTCCTTAACGGCCGCCATGGGACAGAGAGTTCATCAGACCAGATACATCATCCTCGTTCTGCCATCCCACAATGCACCACTCTGCCCAGTCCAGCGCAGGGGTGAGGGGGTGGACCTGACAGAGCCAGATTACCAAACAACCCTGCTAACAAATCACACTGATACTATAGCCATGGGGTTCATTTTCCTTTCCAATCCCCCCCCCCCCCCCCCCCCCGGCTTCTCCTTGTGGCCCCCCCAGCCCCCACTTTAAAAACCACTGCTATAGCCAACCAGCAACAAGTGCTCAACTGGCGCTTTCAGTATGAATCGGCAATAATAATAAAAATGTACTTGATATGGCATAACACAGAAATGTGACGTAACATGTCACCATATACAACAATGTGATATGATATAACATAACCTACTGCACCGTTCACAACATGACCTCTGTTCTGACCTCTCATTTGAATGGTTTACTGAGTTTTATTTTTACCCTTTGTTTGTAGTTTTTGATAACGCTACGTGGCCAAATAGGGTAGGACTTATTATGTCTTGTCTTTACTGTATATTCATGTTACATAATCTCCAGTTCATGTGTTTATTCAGTGATTCATCTTGTTCCCTTTTCATCATTTCCCTGTCTCTGAACCATGTACACACACACACACACACACACACACACACACACACACACATCTAATAATGTGAAATAGGCCTACTTGTTATGTCAATGTGACATAATAATGATTGTTCCAGCCACTATATTCTTATTATATTCACCGTCCTTAGCTTCTGCATGGAGCTATGTAAATTAGCTAACCATGCAAACTCCCCTGAGTCAAAAAACGGTCCATATGACATAGAGTGGGTGATATTTTTGTGTCTTTATTTATTAACTACAAATGGCCTTTTACAAAATTGTCCTGTTTTAAGAGGACAGCTGAATGTGTCTTTCAGAAAGGCAGACTCCCTCCTTTTCTCCGACTGGTGTGTGGGACAGACTCCAGCAGTACTTGAGTTTGAACAAACAGGCCATTCAGGCAGACGCAGAAGGCCTGCTTGCTTTTTCTGCCTGTTGCATAGTTAGTGGAGAAGCACTGAATGACAACCACTAAGGTCTTCCTGCTTTAATAGAACCTACTGCTACTATATCAGCCATGCTTTACTAGAACCACCTATAGAAGGACTTGTACATCATACTGTAGTTATGATGATCATGTGTGTATAATACTATGCTGTATATGACCAATGTTTATTTGTAATGATAAAACAAAATGGGATTGCCTTTTATTGTTTTGTTAGGTTATTTACTGTTGGGTGTCCGTGCAGCAGCAGTATCTGAAATCCAAGATCCAAGATCGTGTCTCAAATGTTTGATTTAGAGCGCTGGTGATTTATTCATGACTAGAGTAAGGCTTGGGAATGAGGAGATGTAGTATTTTATTGTAAATGGTGGAGGAAAATGTGTGCTTTACATAATCAGTGATCTGGAACATTTAGCAAATCAAATATTTTCAGATGATATTCTATTCAGCTTTTGTTTTGTTTTTCTTTTACTGATATAAAGAAATTCCAATCAAATGTAGTGGCACTGTGATGTTTACGGTGGATGTATTCTATTCTATGTCCACGGGCCTACGGCTACCACTGAGCAGAATGACATACCTGTACATATTGAATGATTGTGTATTTTGTAATTTAAGATTAACTCATATACTGCCTAGAACGACTAAAACGACTTCTGTCCATAAGCCATGCCTGCCAAGAACGACTAAAACGACTTTTTAAAAAAATTAAAAAAATTAAAAATATTTTTTTTTTTTTTTTTTTTTTTTTTAGATTTTTTTTTTTTTTTTGACCCAAAGACCAAGGAGATATGATTTTTCGAAGATATAGACTCCCATCCACTTCCTTGTTAACTTAAAACTTAAAAATTCTGTATCTCGGCTCCTGAGTACTTTTTTTTTTCAATTAAAAATCTTGGCGGTGTTCAAACAGGCCAGAAATAATTCTGGCAGTGAATGAGTTAAGTAATCAAATTCCAATTCATCCCTCTTGTGTTGTTTGTGTTGTTTCCGACCTACAGTATCATATTCACCACCACACCTGGTCGCACAAAATGTACATTTTTAACTACAACGTCATTATGTTTACAGTATATACATTGGCAGAGATATGCCTATTATGCTTCTCTTTTGTACTGTAAGTTCTTATAACAGTTCACTGGAAGAAAACACTAGAGTGATTTCACATTGTGGACAAGCAAGCCAGTGCAACCAGGAACAATTTGAACACGGTTAAAATAATACAGAAAGAACAATATGTCATGATATGTTATTGATTATTCCATCATAATTGATGACAATAGAGGCCTATCAGTCACTGGAATAGCAAGAACAATTAAAGCAAGGGTATAATAATACCTAAAGAACAATATGTCATGATATGTTATTGATTATTCCACAATAGTTGATGATAATAGAGCCCTATCAGTCACCAGTGGTGGAAAGTTACTAAGTACATTTACTCAAGTACTGTACTTTAAAGTACAATTTTTAGGTACTTTTACTTTACTGGAGTATTTCCAATTTGCAGTACTTTTACTTCTACTCCACAATACATGGTCTGTTAAAATGTCATAGAAGAATGAATTGCACTACATCTCAGAGGCAAATATTGTACTTTTACTCCACTACAATTATTTGACAACTTTAGTTACTAGTTACTTTGTATATTTTGATTGTTATTACAAACATTAATCACTTCAGCCCTATATAAAAAGATTTGTGTACAATTTATACATTTGAAAACTTGTGAAATGGGACATTCTGCATAATGAGTACTTTCTACTTTTGGTAGTAAATTTTGAATTCTGAACGTTTACTTGTAACAGAGTATTTCTACATTGCAGTATCTATACTTGTACTGTAGTAAAACATTTGAGTACTCTTTCCACCACTATCAGTCAGTGGAATTAATAGACAGTTCCAAATATACATTGCTTGGTTGTAGCTGTGTTTATGTTTTTTACCAAGCGACAATGTGAGCAGCGACGTGATTGGTTGCTCCACGAGGGCTTCCTTGTGATGAAGAAATGCGATTGGTCTGCGTGACAGTGGGCGGGGTTTCGTGTTGCTACATCACAGTGTTGCCATGTCGGCTTATTATAACGCTTGTTTTTCTGTAAAGTTGCTTGTAAATATGGGTAGTTTAGTTGCGGGTTGCGACGCGTTGTGAGCTTGCAGATCGGCTATTTTCAAATAGGCAACGTATATAGGTTTAAAGTGCTCATGTGGCCTATAGTCGCTTCTTTTGGGCTTGTTTTCATAGACCTGGTTGCTTGTCTCTGTCACAAAACCTGGCAACACTGCCAGCCTCCGTCGTTCCTCGGGAGGTTGGAAAGTCCCTGCCAGGGGGGTCTTCTCTTCTTCAATAATAAAACGGCAATTACTGTTGTCATTTCAAGTGAGAAACATCAATATTTTCGCCACTTTACCGCCACAAGGGACATAGGTTTTTGCACACTCGTGTCGGTTGTCGTTTGAACGACGTGCGAGTATAAATGTTCCACGGATGCTAGCCAGTGTTAGCAGCCTAGCTCTTTGTGCAGCTAGTAGCTGGGAGGATGTTTTGTTTGTGTTGAACAGCGTTGCCATGTCGGCTTATTATAAGCGACTTTGGGCTTGTTTTTCTGGTAAGTTGCTTGTAAATATTGGTTGTTTTTGGGCTTGTTTCTAAAGTGTACCTGCTTATTTATAGGCTTTTCCTCCAAATGTTGTAATTATTTAAACCAGTGGTTCTCAAATGTCTTCATGAAAATGTTTGTGTGCCCAGGCCAGTGGGAACATTTGTGTTGTTAGAATGTTGAATGAATTAATCCAAATATTCCACATTTTATTGCAAGAGTTTTTGAAAATAGCCGATTTACAAGCTTGTAAATCGTATATTTTCAAATAGCCGATGCATATAATAGGTTTAAAAGTGCTCACGATGTGGCCTTAATAAGTTGCTTCTTTTTGGGCTTGTTTTCCTAGAACCTGGTTGCTTGTTTCTCTCACAAAACATGGCAACACTGGTGTTGAACTGAACCTGAAGCTCTGGCTGGGAGGGAGAGGACTGTCGCCGTGGGTGGATGGATGGAAAAGGGAAAACACAATAGATTAATATCTTGGCATCATCATCATCATTCATCATCGTACACATTCACTGAAAGATCAGTGAAATACGTGGCCCGTAGCTGTAGAATCTATACTTCTGTTGGAAAGTAGACATCGGCGGGGAGAGCGAGCTCGAAGAGAGAGTTTGAAGCCAGAGGACAGGAGGAGAAAGATGGGAAACTGTCTGAAATCTCCCACCTCCGATGATATCTCTTTGCTTCACGAGTCCCAGTCGGATCGGGCCAGCAGCTACGGGGACCCCGGGGACCCCGACCTGGAGCCACCGCCCCCTTACCAGGTAGGTAACTTTGGTCAACTATGTGTGTTTAATGTAACTCTGATGGTGTACAAAATGTGACCGAATGGACCCTTATGTCTTATTGTTGTTACATTTCAGAGTTATAGATTAGATAAACCTTAGACACTAGGCTCATTTGATTTGGTAGGTAACAGAATAGGTGGGCACTATTAGGGACATCTGGGCACCTCGATGTAAAATTGGCTATTTTGTCCAAAATGTAAAAGAAAAAAAAATGGAAAAGTTTTTTTAGTATAAGTAAGTAAGTATACATGATTAGAACATGCTTAAACATTCGACAATTAAGGTCTAATATTTCTACAATTGCTACAAAACCTGTATATCCAGTCATTTTGGGGCATAAACAAGAAGTTGAAAGATAAAATTAAGTCTGATAATGATGTAATGTGCATGTTCACATCATGTGTATACTTTACATTACTTAAGACCTTTTTTTCAAATATACTTTTTTTTTTTTTTTTTTTACATTTTGGACAAAATTAATTATCGAGGAATTAATCGAGGTGCCCAGATGTCCCTACAGTGGCCACCTATCCTGTATCCGATTTGGTATAGCATGTGGTAGGTCTTAATCCAGCTCACATATCTGTTGGTAATCGCCTCACCTCTTGAGGTGAGAATACAGTAGAGAGAAGACAGACAGCCATGCTTAACTGACCCGATAAGATATCACACTGTACTGTTTTTAAGTCCAACATACTACAATGCAGTCCAATAAAAAAACAGCCCATGATCCTGTTGTCTCCTATTTGCTTTGACACTAATTGACTTTGTTCTGTCTGAGTGTGTCCACTCACCACAGTCATAACATGATTAATCCTTCATTGATGTAATGGGACTATAAGTAAAGTTCATCATTTAGTTTGTTCAGTCTTCACTCTGCAAAGTGAATCTGCTGTTTTCTTTGGCCCAAGTGCTGTACACACATAATTATACCGACGTGGGACAGAGTCTGGTATTTGCTTATTGCCTGGGCCCTAGTCAATAAAACAAGCCCCACCACAGTTCTCTGTTTTTAAAGGGCCGTTTTGAGGAATGACAGTCACAACTTTATCAGCTGTTTGCTTCATCATTCTCCCTGGGGCAACAGCTCTTGTTTGTTTGTCTGATGTTTTTAGTTCCAGAATTAGATCATCCACAGATGACAAGGCCATAGATATTATACCATTATATATGATGTATGGTTAACCATGCCATATAGGCTCTGTTTGTTTCCCCCCCCCCCCCCCCCCCCTCCTGTTTTAAGAAGTCGCTTGTGTTGCATAAGGGGAGTTTACATGTCTCTGGGCCAAGCTAAGCATTATCTGTAGATTTTAAGATACAGGTTTTTAGAGCATGGGAAACTGAAAGCGACTACATGTCAGTGTAGCATGAGAACTCGTCTATGGCTGATTGGAGAAGGCTACTTAGGTGTAAATGTCAGATAGGCTGACTTTTACACAACAAGTAGTCTTCTCCAGTAGCCTTCTCTAAGTCTAACAGATTCACTGACCATCATGTGCAGCATGTTGTGCTCAGTAAAGTTTCTCTAGAGTTGTATTTATGGTATTTTATTTAAAAGATGTGGCCTGAATATGAAACTAGATAGCCTCTGAAGTTGTACATTTACACTTTACTACACATATAAATTGGTTATATGTTTACTTTAAGCTATTACTTACTTACCTACTAAATCAGACCAATGGTATTCTAAGGTTACTGTAGAACATTCCCTGGTCACATAAATCTGCAGGTCATGGTTATTGGCCATTTTCAACTTCATTGTTATCATTATCAATGATTGTCAGAATAAAAGGTTAAGATAATAGCTGAACTGGGGCCAGAAGTCCTTGTAATGCATTTACGTCCAGGACTTGCCCAGAGTATGTCATGTCTGGCACGCCATCAGTATGTAATTAGGCCAAGCCAGTCAGCCCCTGTGAGATAGAGGGAAGATAGAAAGATAAATGTTGACGCACTTAGACCTAACCCTGCTTAAGCCACAGCTTAGATTCTTCAGAGGAACCCTGACTAAGCTTTCCACTATATTCAGAAAGTCATAACTTGTTTGCACTGACAGAAAATTGCAGGATTTCTGTTGAAGCGGTTGAAACAATCAATTTTGTGTTCATAAAGGGCTCTTTCAGACCAGCTGGGTCTTAAATCCTCTCCAGTTTGTTGGGTTAGTGACCGCAGTGGTCAGCACCTTTAGCATTCAAACCCCAGCTTAGGACTAGGCCTGTCACAATTATTACATAATCGCCTGATCGCAATTATTTGAAATGACCGCATTTATTTTGCATAATCGTTTCTATGCATCACGTTGTGAGCTTGTAGATCGTCTATTTCTGCTGTTAAAAAAATATATACATATAAAATGATTAAATATGGCCTATTCTGGCCATGGTACATTATGTATTTTGATTATTATTTGGTACGGGTCCTTGTCCGTCATTTCTTTGTATATCTAAGTTATTTGTCATATATGCCCTCCCCTGTGCAATTTTTGTTTACGAAGCTTAAAAGCCAAACAGAAATGTAATTTTTATTCTATCTGTTTCAATGTTAACATAATTAAATCATTATTTATTTTTGGGATTAAGATTAGATTAAGCGTCAAGTTAAATATGATCGTGACAGCCTAGGACACAGGACACCTTTTTTGTTGGTGGGGGAGGCTCAACTCAGGCCAATTTTAGTCTGAGTGTATTCTGTATATTGGATGCCAGAATACACAGGGGCCTGTGTTTGAAATGACGCAATTTTAGACTGAAATATCCAGCTGGTCCAGAAATGAGTAGACAGACATACCAATTGAACAATAGATCAGCCTGGCATTGAATTGGAGCTCATGTACACACGCCGCCACAATGCATCATAATCAACCTTATGTTTCAGAATCTATTCCGGCTTGAACCTGTCTGTCAGTCTGACTCCTATCAGACTGTTTCCTGGGATTCTATGAGGCTGGGGTGAATCAGGGGAAGTGGAATTCCACCATCTGGGTCTGAGCTCCTCTTTGCCTGTTTGGGGATTGTGTGTGTGCCGGTGCCATTGTGTAATATCCTGGCTGAAAAGAAAAAGTGCCCAGAGAGGCTTTCTGCACTAAGAGGCTTGTGTTTTGAGTCGTAGTTCCAACATATATGGGACTGTACGGGACCAGAATTTCCTTTAAAAGTATGCATATTATTGGCCAAACTGTTTGATGAATGGATGTTTGTGGGCTAAGTGGATGAGGTCAGATGTATATGAGCTCACCACTTAGGCCAGCAGACCATTAATTGGCTTGCCAAAATGTTTTCAAATCGGTGTGTCACCTCGGAAGGCTTGAAAGAAGAGGAGGAAAATGCAATGCAGTTTAGTTTGGTTCTAATGTGACTGTGAGAGCAGTCGGTGCGTGTGGTGTGCACACTCACATACGCCATCTGCCCATGTGTCTGAGTGGACTGGAATGGATGTTTGTGTGAATGTTGCTCACAGACCTACACACTTGTGTGTTGAGTGTGTGTGGTGATTTGGAAAGCAAGAGAAGTGCTGACTCATCACTGTGGGACTGGCTTACAAGAGATAAGGCACCCCTGCGTGTTTGAGTGTGCTGTATGTGTGTTGTAGCCCCCCTGGTGTAGCTACAAATGCCCCCGTCCCTGTCAGAGATTGGGAGCAGTGACAGGAGTGTATTGATCACATTCAGTGTGGCACAAAGCCTGCTGTCAGCCTGCTTTATGACTAGAGATCTTTGACTGAAACACGTTGCCGACATGAAAAGACCCTCACTTCTTTTTTTTTTGTGTCCATGTACTTGATATGTATGTGCACCCACTTCGCTCGCACACCGTTTCTCCCCTTTTCTGCATTGCTGACAACTCTGTATTTGTGAGGACGAGGGGGGTTCTAGAGAATGGTCCAACTTCCAAGACTCAGCAAAGCATCACCCGCTGCCCTGGCCAAAGTCGAGATTAAATGATCCTTCAGAGGTGTTTGGTGTCCTGAGGGATACACAAAAACATTCACAAGGGTGTGTGGTGGTGGAGAGACCATCACCAAAGCACACTGCTGTGCCAGTTGCTGTCAGCACTTTGCTTTGAGCCCAGCCAACTCAGTAAGAAGAAGTGAGGGGAGAAGGTTTTCTTTAGAGGTGCTTTCTAATGAGCTGTCAAGTTTGGGGAGGGGGAGGCGAGAAGGAACAGAGGGGAGTGAGAGGTAGAGATGAAAGCCGAGAGTGAATTTCTGAACGGCTGAGAGTGCATTTTGAAAAAGGGATGAGGCGTTCACGTTAAATCGATGTGTGCACAAAGTTGCATTTTCTTTCCTTCAGATTTGTGAAAAAACACATACACCTGTTTTTCCTCACACATCACAGCGTGGCGGGAAAGGAATAAAGCGCATGTGAACGTGTGTATCCACTCCCATTTTTACCCTTAATGAATGGAAAATCTCCCACAATTCACCAGTTAATACCAATACCATGGTTAATGCCCTAAACAGATTTCCAAGACTAATTCATACTGAAATGTATGTTTTTCAAGAACCACCATTATACATGAATGTAGGTAAAATGTAACTTAACAGATTGTGAAATGGAAACATTAGTTGAGGAGGTAGCAAATGGAAAAAACATTAGTTGAGGTAGCAAGTGAAAAACAAGAGTATGGAAGCTTGGTAGTGGCATATCTAACAATAATAAAAAGGGAGTGGGAGAGATGGCATTGGTTCAGAGCAATGCATAGTGTAAAGAAGATATATTACATATTGGCGAGCAGAATCATGTGATGACATCCCCCCCCCCCACACACACACACACAACACAGCACAATCCATGTCAAAGCAGCCCTTGCGTTGAGAACACGTTGGTGCTAAACCTTTTGTTGTGTTGAAACCCAAAACATGTGAACTTGTCCCAATGTATACACATTGAGGTGCTGAAAATTACATACTTTTTAATTTAATATGTGTATGTAGATGCTGCTATTATCATGGCCACCTCCTTGCAGGTAGTCGGCCTCCCAGCTTAGACAGGAGACTTAAACTACTCCTAGTCATTGCGATTAGACGGGTCCCCCTTTTAGCCATGCAAGGGTAGGGTTGCTCATCCACAATGCAGAACTATGATGACAAATGAGCCTACCCTCTGTTATGGCCTGGAGGCGGAGGGCCTGGGTGACTGACCTGCATTGTGCTGCAGGTCAGTCACTTTTGCCACAGAGCGTGTGCTCTTCCTGAAGGCTCAAACAGGGGGAATTCAAAACGATTCACCACAGTGATGTCAGAGGAGTCAGAGGATCTTTATGTCGGCCAAAGGATCAAGTATCAATGAAAGGCTGTTTGAGGTTTGTGCTGCAGACCCGCAGAGAGTCATTACCCTGTCACTCATTTTCATTGGCTTGTCACTACTTGCATGTTTTCCTGTTTGGTGTTGACCACTAGGTAAACAGAATGTTGGTGGTTGGGTTTCTCATTGGTTTTACGTCAGCATGCACTTATTTTGCTTTTCCCATGAAAGATGCGTCTACCTCTCACGCTCTCGGCCAGGACCTCATATTTCCTCTTCAAGTATGCACCAGTCTGTGTCGGAATGTAGATTTTTTGTGTGCATGTTTTTACACACGTTAAAGGGTTCATATGTGTACTGTACATTCTCGATGGGGGGCTAAATATACTAAGCCTGCAGAGAAACTGTCTGTAGCATTGACTTCCTGCTTTTACGGGATTGATGAAATAATGTGATACACACGTGCTGTTAACTTCACCGTCATCCCTTCCTGTGATCACATCAACAAACACTTCCTGTGATACTAATGTCCATCCTCTCTCTCCCGATTGTTGCCTTTTTATGACTGTATGTTAATGTGTGATCTATGCTGAGTGCATGTTCAGCTGTGCACTCGGCATTGTGTGCAGGTGTCTGCAGGTCACGTTGGAGGGTTCAGTTACTGTGTGGGGCCCTAGGCCGGGGGTTAAGATTTCAGATCCTGCAAGCTCTTCAGTTTCTGGTGTTGTTTCCTATAAGAGCACATCAATGCTGCTTAGATTGCACAGCATTGACTGCTTCCACCAATTGGGTCACAATAATGATGATGGCAAATAAATATTTACGATTTTGGAACACACACCTGTCACATAAGCCTAGAGACTGAGTTGTTAATTTAAACGACTTTGGACGGGTTCCTACACACACACACACACACACACACACACACACTAGGGTTGTGTACACGTTTTGTTGTAAAAGCGTTTCTGTGCCGCAGGGCAGCTCCTTTATCAGCTGTTGTTTTAAAATGGGATGCCCATAAAGCAGAAAGACAGAGGGGATATCTGGGATATTGGATTTTCTCTATCTGACATGCCCTTATCAGCACTGACAATACAAAGACTGCTGCAGATAATTAGGTGTCTGTCTGTCTGTCTGTCTGTCTGTCTGTCTGTCTGTCTGTCTGTCTGTCTGTCTGTCTGTCTGACTGAGTTGGAAGAGTGAGTGGCAGTGTGTCGGTATACCAAGTATGCATGTCTGGGTGGGGACCAGAGCTACTGCGTGCCGGTATTGAACTTGTGGGTTGAGAGTGCCCCTGTCTATCTTTTATCACTTCCCCGACTCCTTTCTCTGCATTTCCTTCACTTAGTGTTCACTAAGTGTTAGATGAGAGTTCACTAAGTGTTAGATGAGAGATAGCTCAACTATGTCCCTCCTCAGTAATGTCTCTTTCTCCGTGTTCTTGTTCTTGTCAACCCAAGTTTATCCAATGGAAGAGTTGTCTCAGACCAGCTGACACCATGCATCTCTTCTTCACTGCTATCCGTCACTGTCACCCCTCTCTCTCTCTCTCTCTCTCTCTCTCTCTCTCTCTCTCTCTCTCTCTCTCTCTCTCTCTGTGTTCTTGTTCTGGTCAACCTAAGGTCATCTAATGGAACAGTTGTTTCAGCCCAGCTGACATCGTGCATGCATGCATGCATGGAGAGAGAGAGAGAGTCATTATGACAAGTTAACAGAAACGCGCTGCTGACTGCAGCACTGTTGTCGTCCCCCTCCCCACCAACACAAACACACAAGCTACAGCTGCTACCATAGCTTTTATTCCCTGGCCTCGCTGATGGCTGCTGTCTGTTTTTGACACAGACGAGTGGCACGGCTGTCAGGAGAATAGCAGACTGGGGACAGGAACAGAGGGCGGCCGTGACAAAGCCGCAGCTACTAAAACCGTGCTGAGTCATGGCTTTGAATGCTGTACTGCTGAAGTACCTGGCTGCTAGCTAGCCTTGGCACCTGTTGTTGTGTGTATATATGAGCTGCAAGTACTAGTACTGCAGTACTGTTGGAAACGTCAAATTGCTTGACAAGCATAGCTTTATTGAAAATGGGAAACAAAAAGAACTTCAAGTTCAAAATAAAAGATATATAACCATGCATGTTTATGCACTTCAGCTCACAAATGGCTATGCCTGCCCAGTGCCTACCAAAATGTCTGTCTAGTGCCTACCAACATAAATGGTAAGCGCTGCTGTTTGTGCTGCCGAGTGCTTAGAAACCAACAGTACTTATCTAACTGATTCATAATGTGTTGGTAATTTTGAGATTCATTCAGCAGCATATTACATCAACAACGACCAGCGGGGACGTCCGGGTGGTGTAGAGGGAAAACGCTTGCCTCGCTGCAGAGACCTGGGACCAATTCCCGGCAGCAGTGCCTCCTGCTTGGCTGGGCAAACAAACAATTGGCAGTATTCGTGAGTGGGAAGGTGGCATAGAATCTAGTCCTTGTCACCACACTATTGACTGGTTGGTCAGGGTGTCGTTTTAGCAGGGAGTGGAACTGGGAGAAATGGCATGAACCTCCGTGCACAGTACTCTCCCCCTGGAGAAATGTCTCAGTCCCAGTGCCAGGTGAAAATAAGTGGCCAGTGGTAGAGGCATTTGGCCATTAGTGTGGGTTGACAGGGACTTGACAGCAGTAGTCCCCAAGTGGTTTGCCGTGAGACAGGTCCAGGTGTGTCTTGGGATTTTGTGACAGCCACACATTATTATTGTAATACAACTATACAAAAAGTAATGAATATTTTTTCAATTAAATATATTAGTAATTTCTCCACGCTCATTTTTAAAGATGGGGTCCTGATTTTGGCCATGTCATTATAGGCAAGAGTTTTTAATTTCAATTATTCTCATATTTCTATTTTATATTTTTCTTGATATTGTGACTTGACCATGGGTGTACCTTGGGGCCAAATAAAAAAAACACTGGACTAGTATGCAGGCAGGGGGGAGTTGGGCAATGAAAAGTAAAAAACAAACTAATGAGCAATTGCAGGTAGGTCTCCATACGTCTTGCTAACTTGCTACATCAGTGACATGCTATGCAGCAATCCTGTGGTGTTTTCAGGCAGGGTAGGTTAGTGTAAACAACATGGTGTCAGGTAGAATTTCAGTGGGAGCTGCTCAGCTTCTATACCACTAACAACGATATGATCCCTCTGGGATTCTCTATTGAGCAAGTGAAGACGGTGTGCGGGTTCTTCTGTTTTATCTAAACGTCTGCTCTACCAACGCACCTGTCCCTGAGCTGAACCAGGTGTGCAAAATACTTGTTGTTTATCTTTTCTACTCTTTTTTTTTAGCAGTGGGGTTCTAATGATGGCAATGTCAGTTAGTTGGTTGGTTAGTTGGTTGGTTGGTTGTTCTATCCATACAACACTAATAGATCACTAGCCTGGAATCCAGACTGATTTGCTACGTTCGTCTTTTTCTCACTTCGCTACTCAGTCTGGCCAGGGTCCTATTTGACTCGTATTTCAATTACGTAGACAAGTCAGGAAGTGACTCGTTTTACATTGGGAACCCCCCCCCCCCCCCCCCCCCTCCACACACACACACACACACACACAGACCAATCACTAGCCACGGGCCGTTTTCTCCCGTTTGTGCCAATTTGAGCTTTATGCAAGGACAAGTGATATAAAAAAAATCTAATTGTTGAAATTGTGCCTGGCTGAAGTCCTTATTGATGTGAATAAGCCTGAAGTCCCCGTAAACCGACAGAGAAAGGAAGCCGGGTAGAACATGTTATACTGGTATTAATCATTGCTAATATTATGAACGGACACTATTGTGTGCAGTGAGTTTATATTGTGTCTCTGTCTGACTCAATACACTCTGATACTGAAACTGGGTTGGTTACTATGATTGTAATGCTTTTTATTTTCTTATATTTGAAGTCATTCTGTGCTCTCTTCCATTCAAAATGACATTGCTGACAAACATGATGGGAGTCTTTTGACTTGTCACTTCCCACATCTGTTTCAGTCGGTGTTACCTAAAGGGGCTTTTCTCAGCTCATGTGAACCAGGCTCTTGTCCTACTAAGTTAACAATTTGAACCCTAGCGTCCCTGTTCTGGGGCTAACATTTGACAAGCACATCTACAAGCTCATGAGACATTGTGAGCTTGTAGATTGGCAAAGAAATTTAGTGTGGTTTGGAAACACTTTTTTTTGCATCATTATTACTGTTCGCCCATGTTGTCTTAATAGACAAACCTCGCTGCTATTTTCAATGAACTGTTGTACTGTCTGTCTGTAGAAGTGAAGTAGCCAATGAAGTGTACTGTTCTGCTGACTGTTAGTTGTGTTTAAGGAAACACTGCCACCCACTGGCTCAAACATCTCTGGAAAACGGGCAGAAATGTTATTTTGGCCAATGCATAATAAATGATAGTCATTGTAAGCCTTTTAGTCCCACACACTATCTTTTTGCAGGGGCAAATTCCTACTGAAATAACATAAATAATAATTATATCTATGCCGATCAAAATATGTTATTGTTTCACAGTCATCTGAGTAGTTTGAGTGTGTAACCAGCCGCACTCCAACCAATCCACTCTAAGCCCTCTTCAGGGGTGAACTCTTGATATGGCTCACTATATCCTCCTTCTCAGTATTGAAGCTAGTCTGCTTTTGTCCCATTTAAGAGAGAAAGTTTGATGTTAGGTACTGGTTTCTTCTGCTCATGCTGGCAAGTAAGGGATTCAGTTCATTGTGTACCGTCAAGAATGTTGACTCTCAGAGAGAGAGAAAAGTGAGGCATTTTGTTGTAGTTCAAAAATTAAACTCTTGTATTGGTGAAGAGAGGGCTGACTAGCAAGTTCTCCAAATATAACATGGCTTATTGTTCTTCTAACCCTTTTGCACACAAAATATGCAGGGGATTTCCACTTGTCTCCTAAGTACAGTACCAGACTGAAATGTGCACTTGCCCACTTTTAAGTCGGCATGAATCTCATGGCAAAATGATGGAACCTAGTTGGTTTATGCTAAAATGTTGTTTCCCGCTTGCCACTTGATGCAGTTTGTTTGCTGTATAATTTTCTATCATGTTTTGTTCTGCCCCTTTTTACATAAAATACTTGATTTTCAGAATGTAGTAGCTACATACAGGAATTGGTTTTGGTCAAGAAGCACATTTGAAATATGTTTAAGAAGCAAGTTTGATCAATTCATTGCAACACAATGGATGTTTCATGCAAAGCCCAGTAAGTCCAGCATGCGTGTAAGGCTAATGTCATACAATGCCATACACACATGCCCATTACATTGACTCAACAAAATCTGGAGTGCTTATCACTAATTACTGATTTTCAAACAAAGATGGCACCCAAACTATAATTAGACATGTCACAATAATTACATAATCACCTGATTTACATTAATTGAGATCATCGCAATTATTTTGCATAATCATCGGAATCGTTTTCATTCATCTGTGTAAAGTAATCTGTTGAGAAATAGCGAAATTTGACGGTCTACAAGCTCGGACTGTTTTTTGAAAGTATAAAATTATTAAATACAATAATATTGCCTTCAAAGGAGGAACACTGCTTTGATCCAAGTTCACGAGACGCGTGTTAACACTCTCTACTTCCCCTTGTGCAGGAGCAGATCCATGTGCCTGTGTACCACCCCACGCCCAGCCAGACCCGTCTGGCCACCCAGCTGACCGAGGAGGAGCAGATCCGCATCGCCCAACGCATCGGCCTCATCCAGCACCTCCCCAAAGGGGTCTACGACCCGGGTCGTGACGGCTCTGAGAAGAAAATCAGAGAGTGAGTATGACAGAGCCCATTCCCTCTTCCCTAAAACATAACATCTCACAGATGGAAACGAGTGTGCCCAGCCCGCATTTCTCCAAAGTACAAGCCATTTTTCATTTTGTCTATTTTCTTTTTCTTCATTTTGTCTACTTTTTTGTCTATCCACACTTCTGGATGTAGAAATAGTCAGCACAACTCTCTTCAAAACTATGTGTGGCACAGTGGCTACAATTCCTACGGAGTGTGAGACATTAGGGACATTTCTGACAGAAGTTGTAAAGGGAATATTCATAATCTGTTGAGATGAAAATAGGACAGTGTCTCTGTGTTGTTGTGGTTCTGCTATAGGGACTCAGCTGTAACATCAGTAGCCTAATCCTTTAAGCATAAGTACACTTTGTTAGAGGTTTGGGTTGTGTACTTACCTTGTCATGATGTAACTAGTCCAACTGGTGAGACTTCTTGTGCCGTTGATTAGAAATTGATAATCCAAAAATAATCTCCTCCTTACATACGGTGAAACAGCTCTCAAAGTCACTCTTTTGCCACATAAATGAACTCATTTTTTCCCCAGTTCTGCCTATATACTGTTACTGTACAACATCACAAAACCAAGTACGCCATTTGTTTTTAATAAAAATGTCATCGAGTTGATTTAGCTATATTTTAATTTGGTTTATATTTTAATTTGGTTTTAATTTTGGTCGATGATTCAGTCCAATCTCCTTCATTTGTGTGTTGTCCTGATTGCATTGCCAACTCAGGACGTCATCTCGTTATTCAACATCTTCCGATGAGTTCAACCTGATAAAACAACAAAAACAACAATGTATCCATAATTATGTCTGTGTTCCCCTGTGTAGGTGCGTTATCTGTATGATGGATTTTGTGTACGGAGACCCCATCAGGTTCCTGCCCTGCATGCACATCTACCACATGGATTGCATAGACGACTGGCTGATGAGGTCCTTCACATGTCCCTCCTGCATGGAGCCCGTGGACGCGGCGCTCCTCTCCTCCTACGAGACCAACTGACTCACACACACATGCCCACAGAATACAGACAATTTACATGCACATGCCCATACATATACAGCCTTCACATTGGGTGGTAAAAAAAAGAAGAAAAAAACTAGTTTTGCCTGACTGTCCAATTAGCCCACTCTCTGAACCCACAGACTGAGGAATGGAGTCAAAATTGCACTTGGAATGCAGTGCTGACATGGCATGATGGCGAGTGTGTGTGTGTGTGTGTGTGTGTGTGCGTGTGCGAGTGAACTTGTTTCTGGTCCTCAGTGGTAGTCCTGCTGGACAGGGTTGTCTGTGGGTAAAGGGGGGAGGGTTATAAATGTGGCCGGGCAAAGAGACTGGGTGTTAAATGTCCAGAGGTTTAAAGGACAACAGAGGACAGAAGGAGAGGATTGACGACGAAGGCTGGGGAAACTAAAATAATTTCAGAATTTCCTAATTTATACACTTTAGTGCGGACACACACACACACACACACACACACACACACACACACACACACACACACACACACACACACACACACACACACACACACACACACACTTACTTCCCTTATGATCAGATGGACTTTTGCAATATGCTGGGCAATGGACTTCTAGCCACCGCCATCAGAAAGTGCTTTGTGCTTCTTGGGACACTGAAGCATGACATAACAATCTCTCCTAATGCAAGAGCGAGGGAGGCAAACCCTGTTGGACAACAGACAATAGATATCTGTACCCTAATACAGATGCCTGCTACAGAATCCTATCTGCTGAAAGACTGAGGAAAATATGTGATTTTAAGACATAAGATAGGCCTCCACTTGTATTCTTCATGCAGGCCTACATGTGTCCGTGTGTATATGTGAGAACAAAATGCATTACTGGTTGGTTGGTTGGTTGGTTGGTTGACTGACTGACTGTTTGTGGCTTTGTGGAATATGTTCTGCATCTGTTCTGTCAGTCAGCATAAGGGCTCTGTTAAATCCTCACCAACACAGAAACAAGGAAGTCCTGGCAAATTTAAGTATGTTTTAGTCACCAATGTAACACATAGCTAGCATACTAGTACTATGAGGCTATATGCTGTGTTTTTCATGACTTGTTGGTCATCTGTGAGTCCGCAAATTATTGGCCAAAGCACAAAGAGTTCTGCTAACGGATTGTCTACTATCTGAATGATGCACATGTATTTCATACAAATCAAGATAAATATTTGCACTTCCTCATTGGATTCGAGGATGAGTTCAGCATATTATGCATACAATACTTAATGTTGAAGTGGTGGACGTTCGTTTTTGCCCACATACTGTACACTATCAATATGATGTTTTTTCAAACCTCAGTGATGCTTGCCATAGTATGTCCCAAGAGCAGCGTCCCCATATTTTGTAAATGTAACACCAGCCCTGTCCTGTAAACTATATAAACAGCCTTGTAATTCTGAGAACAAGGCTTTGAAACTTCTCTCATTGGAAGGAATCAGTTTCTAGTTGTACGCTATCGCATCCTGTTGTTGTCGAACTGTCGCTTATTCGTGGAACCAGTTCTAAAACAAACATTGATATCGCTGGTGATGACACGGCAAGATGGGCTAGCCACAGGTTGCACGAGTTTCAAATGAGTTTTCAACTGCTAGACTGAGTGAGCAACTGGAAATGCAGGCAAATTGTGCATTGAATTAATAACCTTATGTTGACGAGATGTTTAGAGAGCCATGGACATGTAGAATTTAATTGCTCTAATTAGTTGAAAATGATTTTTACAATAATTCATTTAAATCACTGAAGTTTTCCTGTGGTCAAATAATTATACAAGCGACTATAGCCCAAACCTCTGTTTACCATAATATATAAATCTAGTATTACTCTAAATTCATCCAGGACAAAAATCCCCTTCATCAAGAACAGGGTTCAAGGTTTTTAATGTCACAATGCACTTACAATACAGCTGTGGCAACATTGTTCTCAGTGAAATTCTTGTACTTGGAGCCTCAACAGTGTGGATAAAATAAATAAAAAAATCAAAGAAAAATAGCAAACAGTACAAATCTGACAGTTTGGAACCATGCCTTTAGTAGTTTTTGCAAAAGTGGGGTGCAGATGTGCATTACGCTAGGTCAATTATGTGTTTTGTGGGAAGTGCAAGTGGCAGTAAGTAATTGCCTTGGTTTTCCACTTTACTTTTCTCTTCCCTTTTTATGTTGTGCTTTTATCTCCTTTGTCAAGATGGAGCCCCATTGCCTTAGGTCATATGTGGGCGAGGGTTGCTATTCGCTGCTAATGTGTGGAGAACAGACTCAATAGCACAAATAAATGCAGTGGGAGTAATATGTGACATGTTAGTAATGTCAGCTGGGTGCAGAAATCATTAGATATGACAGTGAAAACAATAGCCCTGTCAAAAAAAAAGTTCACCTACATTATTTGAAAAGTCTGTTTTTCTGTCTGGTCCAGCAATTTATGTCAATGCTGTGGTAAGGCCAACTGACAAGATGTGGCAGTTGGAAGGAAGTTGTGGTCCACGGCAGGACAATACCACTTTGTTGAACAGGGGAGATTTTCGGGGACCTAATAAAAGCTAGATTAAATTTCGAAACTGTGCGGAGCCAGTAAAACTATGATTCTGTATGTTTCGGTTCTACCATGATTCCCCAAAGACCATTGAAGGGGATGTTAACTCATACCGAATGCACAGGTGTCATTGTTGATTTGTGAACATGAATGATGCTCTTTCAAGCTATGATTATGACAATATTTTAAAAAGATATTTCAGACACCTCTGCAGTTGCTGCTCCTTTGATGTGGTACATGGGGCTGGCGTTGTGGACTCACAATTTAGTTTGAGCTTTTACCAAATTAGCTTTTTATAGAATATGCTATAGCTCTGTAACCAGAAGGTTTTCTGGAAAATCATTCTGGGTACTGTCAACATAACATAACATAACAGCCTTCTTTTCACTGACAATGGAGCATCTCCCAAAGGCAAGGTCTGTCCTTACCTCTTGTCTAGTTATGGTAAAGACATGCAGTCAAATCAAGACTGCCTTGTCTTGGATCACAGAAATTACAAATTAATTCAGCTAAATGATGGAATTTTTGCTTTAGTTACAGGACTGAACATCAAAGTTTGACTGATATTTGTATTGTGTGTGTGTGTGTGTGTGTGTGTGTGTGTGTGTGTGTGCGTGCGCGTGTGCGTGTGAGAGAGAGTTTGGTTGTTTGTGTATGGATGCGAAATTAGAATTGTCCTTGTTTGTAAGCATACATATATGCATATATGTACTACAGGCAAATAATAAATAGACAATGCAACCACATTATATGTTGGTGCCAGTTATCTCTTGCCAGTTCTCTTTTTTTCAGTGGTTAGTGCTCATTGTGGTTAAAGTCACTCATCCCTCTCGGCATTGTTTCTAAACTAAAGGCAGAGGTGAGAATAAATTAATCTAAAACAATTTTATAATCATTAAGTGATTAGTGGTAAATGTCAAATCTTTTGCTCTGGTAAGTTACAGTTAGCTTTCACAGGGAGTGGCAGACAGTATCATCCGGTAAAGATCTGTCACCAGGAAGTCTGCCCTTCCTAATACAAGTCACAGTACTTTGCAAAGCAATGTTTTCAGAGGAGGCACCTCTTCAGTAGAGAAAGCCACAATGTGGGTTTTGCTTCGTCTGTTTTACACAACATCAAAGTACGTTGGCAAAGTTGGCAAATCTCAATTTATTTCTTGCTCTGAATACATACAATTTGAGTGAAACTCTCAATAGTATTACAAATGTTTAAGCACTTTTTCAGTTACAATTTATTATTTTTACATGTACTCAAATGCGAACGAATATGATATTATAGACATTAACATGGTATTTGGAGCCCCAAAGGCATTTCAGCCCCACTTCACCCTTCAGTTAAGGAAAAAACACATTATGTCTTTGATTGCTATCCGCTCTTGGCTTTTGTTAAATAATCTACAGCATTTCATATTAACGTATACAGTATGTTTACTTGAGGCACTTGGAGAACACAAGGAACATCTATTCTGACCCTGTTTGAACTACTGTGCATATCTCACTTTTTGTTTCATTTTATGATTTGATTTATTTTTGCACTTTTCTTAAAAAGCAATGTCTCAACGAACATAGAGTATTCAAATACTGAATGAAATGTACTCTTCCCATTGATGTACCATTGAAATGTACTCTTCCCATTCACTCAATATTCTCCCTCAATCATCATCTTCCTCTTCCTCTTCTTCCTCCATGTCCTCGATCTCTTCTTGGGCAGCTTGCTGTTCCTCTAAGGCGGCTTTCAGTGCCTGTTCCTCTTCCAGAGTCGGGTCCAGGGCTTCAGTGATCTCAGGCCCACTGGGGTATTCATTCTGGGGTGTCAGTGGGAGCGATGGGCTATATCCTTCCCCTGCAAACTTCATACCCCAGCCAATGTATATGTTTCCAAACTTTCTATAAATGAACAAATAACACATATTTCTCAGTAATGATACCACATGTCGTATATGTGATTTCTAGAAAATCATGAATTGCTGTTTTTTTTCTCCTCACTTTCCACAAGCATAGGCGTGTGCCCCTGGCCAAAGGTTTGAACGCAACACAGCAACTGCATACTGAGAGGTGAGAGTGGAGGACATTCTGGAGCTCCACGAAGGGGTATTGAACAGCTCTGAAAGGCACAAATATTAGACTAATCCAACAACCGTCAATATGACATGAAAATATGCAAAGTTTTAGACTGACTGACCTGCATCTTCAGAGACGGGAGTGAGGAGAGGAGGCCCCACCTCTGGCTCAGGCTCATCAGGCTCCTCCTCCTTCTCCTCCTCATCTCCTTCCTCATCAAATTCATCTTCAGGCTTCACTGAGAGGTTAACCCAAGCACAGCGGCCCTAAAAGAGATAACATGTGTTTACAGTAACCTGTGTCTGGGCAAAACACACATGAAAATGTCTTGAGCTTTGATAAGGTAAATGTTTATGCGGGTGCCTAAATATAAATAAAAAGCAGGTGAAAGCGCACACTGCCCAAGATATAAGCTGGTATAATGTTACAGACTAAAAACGATATAAATGACATGGTGCTGCAGGTGAACAAAAATAAAAAATGTACAGAGCAGACACAGTTTCAGTGTTCCGTGCTTTCTTAAAGGGGAAATGAGTGATGACTCATCATGTTGTAATTTGCAATGTTAAACCCACAATCAATCCTCCAGTTCAAGGCAACACAGAAAGGGGGGAACTTTTTTCTTATTTCCACACAACTCCTTTATGCTATATTAATGACATAGTTAAATATTGAAAATGGGTGGATTTCCCCTTTAAGTGCTATATGGAAAGGAACCACATACATCATTATACAGTCATATGAGAATCAATGTTACTAAGTGCTACTATTTTACACCTGTAAACCTATAGACGGGTTTCCTGTTAGTAAACATGAGAGGAATATGACCGCGCAGCTGCGGGGGGAAGCCTATGGGTGCGTTTGGAAATTACGCACCGGAGCACACTCGCCTATTAGTTTGTACTGGCCAGTGCGCTCACTGCCGCTCAGGGCTCTATTTTCGAACGCGCCTTTCCCCCAGGCATGCGCAGATTGCGCATTCTGCTCTGTGATGACGTCGCGCGGAAATCCGTCTATATGATGTGACAATAAAGTTGATTCTGATGCTGATAAGTCAGGTAAGTTAAATCAGATGCTGATCCACAGGCAGCAAATCCGTTAAACCTTAAACCTTAAAAAAATCATTATTTACTGTCATTCAGTGTTGTACTACCTGCTGCAGGATGTGCTGAACATGGTGTACCCATGTGGACAAGGACTCTGCCATCTCCGGTACCGGAATGCCTTCGAAGTCAGGATTCTCTTCATAGCTGTCACGAGGTGCGTCATCTTCCTCGTCACCTTCCTCCTCCCCAAACTGGTAGAGCCCCAGTGGACTGACGTGTGTGCCCGCAGAGATGCGGGCGACCTGTGCTCTCAGATAGTTGGCTTCATTACCAGGGAAGGGAGGATAGCTGACGACCGGGGCATCCAGCCTCCCAGTGAAGAATTTGCGGATTTGCCGCGCAACATTAATCTGCGCCGGAGTGACCGAAGGGAGTTTGACCCAGGGAAGACCTGGCTCAGTGCACACAAAGTAAACATATTTGTTAACACCTGTGTGGTTGGCTTCTTTTGGCACCACGGGTGGAGGCTTGTAAGTTGATTGAGGGAGTGCATCAGCCTGAAAAACAAAACAAAGAAGTCATCACATATAACAGGACTGGTATGCTAATACAGTGGTTCCCAGTCCCAACCTTTTCAAGCCGTGACCCCCAAAATAATCATATTTGAACTGGGGGCCCCCTCCCTGACAAGCACTTGGAATTGCAGGCGTTACATTTAGTTTGACTCGGTTCCACAGATACATATTGTGAAAACAGCAGATCTACAAGCTTGTGAGGCGTTGTGAGCTTGTAGATCTGCTTGTAAATCTTGTAAAGCTTACACTCTGCTTGTAAAGCTTGTAAATCAGCTATTTCCAAATTGTTTGCCTCTTTCTTATATGGTTGTCTCCGCCAGGCCGAAAGGCATGGCGAGATAGTATGTTTTGTTTGACAATTTGATTACTTGCCACTAACTTTTGATGCAGTAATGGTATTTTCTTCTTCTTTTTTTAGATATTGAAAAGGTCTTAAAGTCCTTACTGTCACTTTACTGTCATCTGGGGACCCCCCTGTTGAGAACCACTGTGCTAATACACCATTTTAGTGTTTCTTTTTTCTGGGAAAGACTTCTTAGCTGATCGGTTAACGGCGGACATGTACCACTTCCACCACTTCATTCTCCTCATCTTCGTCCCGGGTCTCTGCCTCTCTCTCTTCGTCCTCAGGTGTTTCTTCTGGACCCTGGTCCTCCTCCTCCTCCTCCTCCTCTCCATCTCTGTACTCACACTCGGCAACAACATAGTTGCTCTCTGTTCCCAGAATCTTTCCCCACAGCTGACAGCGCTGCAGTGGTCGGGAATCCACAAGTTGCTTGAATGCGAGAAATATCCTCTGCATCTCCTCTCGGCCCAAGCCCACTCCAGCCTGCTCTAGATAGAAGCCAGTCTCGCTCACGTTAGGGAGAGGTGTTTCGACCTGGCCAAAGATGGAAATACAGACAACGTCACATTTTTGTAACTCAAACTCTTAACCAAATGAACCCTGGTGTTGTACCTATTCTGGGCACGTCATAATTTGTCAGCTATAAATTAAGGATTGTTCCCATCATGGTCATGGCTACCCACCAGTCGTATGATGGCACCATCCTGTACTCAAACTCAACTTTGTTTTTAATTTTTATCCTATGATTTTGTAACCCATTTTTTCACCCAGTGCCAAAGCTGTAATCCTGGGTGCTACTTTCCCTCTGCCAGCCTGGGGAGATCTCATGCTTCCTTCAACACATTAGGAGCTAGCAAGCCGCTTCTTATCACCTGACAGGGGGGAGTTTCCCCGGTAGGATGTAACGCGTGCAAGGAACACGTTATTCCAAACAGTTCCTTTGCCCTCCATCAGGCGCCCCGGCTGACCAGCGGGAGGCAGTATAGAGACCAGGATCACTGCATGTTTTTTGTGAGGGTACCTACATGGGGGGGAACATGCAAACTCCACACAGAAAGGCCCTTTCGCCAACCCCACCTAGGGTATGGGCACTGAAAACTCAACTTTATTGTTTGCAGTTACATAGTTAAATGAAATAAGGTGGTGGTGGTGGTGGTGGAGGGGGGGGTGCACAAGTGTGGGTGTGAGTGGAGTACCAGTTCGTCCTCTTGGTCAGCATCTTCCCGAGAGAACAGCAACCGCTGCTGCTCAGCCAAGAGCTGTGCAGCTGCAGAGAGTGGCACGTCCCTCAGAGTGCTCTGGTTGTTTTCAAGCAGCTCCCTCTTCACATCACGGCTCACATCCTCAATCACATCCACCACATTTTCTGGACGCTCGTCCATCACCTTTGTCAGTACACGTGCCAGGTGGTCATATCTGTAAAGTGAGAGTCATGTTTAATAACGACTGGTGAGCAAATGTTCGATGATCCAGAGGAACTCAAAGTGGGGTCCTTGAGGGTGTTCCAGGGGACTCCCCAGGAAATTATTTAATACATAGCATCAAAATTAGTGTAACCACTTTAAACCCTATATAGGTAGTGTCGTATCCAGACAATAAGGGAACCGGCATAAATACACGTCCATATCCAATGACGGGGAATAAGGAGTCACCGTTCAGAGTCCGAGTTTCCATTCTCAAACAATTCACTTTATTGTCAGAGTTCTCAGCAATCCATACATACAAGTCAATCCAACATATGGCGCGGCCCATAGAGTCTGCTTTATTCTGTTGGGCATGACATCTGCTTGGGTCCAGATTCACAGAGTGCCCCGTTTCTCACACAAACATCACATTATATGCAAGCAACAGGACCTCCTCCTGACCACTCACAGGTTGCTAAGGACAATGGACTTCTTGGGGTGGGCCTAAAAGTCACACACTGGATCTATCTTAGTTAGCACATAACATTTATCTATCAAACTGTACTTTTACACAAGCTCACATTATAACATTATTATTCAACATTTTATTAGCTTTGAAATAAGTCTAAACATTAACATGTCCGCCGTTTGTATGAATGATAGGACAATTGAAGTTACTTAAAGACTTCTCCTACAGCTGTTCGTACTCAGCCCCTCCCCTCTAGAGAGAGCGGCATAGTCACTTCATCAAATGATGTCGTCATTAACCTTAGGCACAAAGTGATCATAATATCCAACTAAAAGGGTTTTTCCTCGGATCTATTTTACTAAAACTAAAGTCCTAAATATCTGTAAATTTAGAACAGACTAGTACACTTTGTTTAATGAATTCTGTTGGTTTTACTTATTTCAGTCTGCTGTTGAGAGAGATAACAGGCAACAGGCACTCCTGCATATTATTAGGCTATCTCTGAGTGAACAAAACGATTCGGCCAGGGTGTGGTGTCATAGATTCACACCCAAGACAATGGACAGGATGGCTGGAGGTATTAGCCTCGGAAACCCAGCCTTTTTTTTGGTTTCAAACTCAACTGCAGCTGTTAGCCACAGACTGACCCCCAAACTAGCAACCTTTTGGTCTCTGCTTGTCATGAGACACTTTGACGGTTTGTGTTCATAATGTATTAATAACTTCATATTCCATAAGCACAGGACCCGATATGACACGACAGTAGGCATATGGCTATTTGAAAATAGCTGATCTACAAGTTCACAACACAATACGTTGTGAGCTAGTATATCTGCTATTTTAAAAACAATCTTGAACATTTTTGAAAAATGTGTCACATTTTAACTACTCAAATCTTGTATGCAGGACCCTGGCATGAAATATTTTCAGAAGGGGGTCCATGGGCAAATACTGGGTCCCCATGAAAACCACTACAGTGATCCATAGCCTACAGCATTCACATAGCATTATTGAGATGGGCATAAGCACATTGTGAGCTTGTAGATCTGCTATTTTCAAACAATGTTTATATATTTTATAAATGTTATACATTTGAAAACTTGTGAAATTGGACATTCAGCATAATGAGTACTTTCTACATTTTCTTCAAGTACATTTTTATACCAATACGTTTGTACTTTTACTCAAGTAAATTTTGAATTCCGGACTTTTACTTGTAATTTCTACATTGCAGTATTGATACTTTTTTTTTACTAAAAAATGTGAGTACTTTTTCCACCACTGTTCATATGACACAAAATGTAGCCTACTAGATAGCCTACTTACAGGTTGAGGTTGCTTTTTGTGCTGTTTTTTAGCATAAACGCCTTGAAGGAGGCCGCCGCCTGCTGCCTTTGATTGTTCATCTCTTGGTTTCCATCATGTGTCTCCATTGCCTTTGGTCCTCAGTCTTTGGTCTATCTCAGTCTTTGGTCTATCTCAGCCAAGTGACTTCAAAACGCTTTACTAAATGCTACACGAACGAGATCACCGGTAGCAAGAAGATTGAAATGTTAGTTATTGGAGTTAAATTAATAAATACACTGATAGCCAGAGACCGCAGTTTGTGCGCTTTCCTGTTGCTATGGTAAACAATAGGTTGTTACTAGGGAAACCAGTGAACTCCAAGAGAAAAACAAAACATGAAATGGATGCAAGGAAGTGGAACTGGATCTGTGCGTCTTACGTAAAGGGGATCTAGGCTTCTCTTTCAACATAAACGAACTTCGTGGGCTTTATTCATGCATTATAAACTTCAGCAAAGAACAGTGGTGTAAAGTAACGAAGTATATTAACTCAAGTAGTGTACTTAAAGGTAGGGTAAGTGATTTACTTTGGTTAGAATAGACTATATTCTGACTCATTTCTATAGAGTGTTTGTTACTTTGTTCAGTTAAAGGAGTCTCCCATGTCTCTCCAGCTCTTTATTAAACGGAAAATACATTTTCAGTGCTCTCTCCTGATTGGCTTAAATGTTATCACTTAGTTGAAAATGTAGGCTACTTTATTCTTTTTACTAAAGAGCTGCATGGAGAGACCCCTGTGACCGAACAAACGCTCTGTAGCAATGATTACTATCAGAATATAGTACTTTCACCTTTAACAAATATATATATATATATATATATATATATATATATATATATATATATATATATATATATATATATATATATATATATATATATATATATATATATATATATATATATAAAGGTATTGTAAGTGTATAAAGGTATTGTAAGTGATATATATATATATATATATATATATATATATATATATATATATATATATATATATATATATATATATATATATATATATATATCACTTACAATACCTTTAAGTACAATTTTGAGTTATTTTTTTTTAATTTTGCTGGATAATTTCCAATTTTCTGTACTTTGACAGTAAAAGTTTTACTTCTACTCCACTACGTCTCAGACAAAGATATTGTAGGCTACTTCACTACTCCACTACAATTATTTTTAGTTACTAGTTACTTTGTAGATTTTGATTATTATCACAAAACACACATTAACCACTTCAGCCTATATACATTTTGGCCTTAATTGTAATTAATTGTCGATGGCTATTTTCAAACTTAAAAAAAAAAAAATCGGCTACATTTTGAACTTGTGAAATGTGACATTCTGCATAATGAGTACTTTTGGTACTTTAAGTACATTTTGATGCCGATACTTTTGTAATTTTACTCAAGTCAATTTTGTATTCCAGACTTTTACTTGTTAATACAGAGTATTTCTACATTGGATTAGGCCTATTGATACTTTTACTTAAGTAAAAGATGTGGGTAGGCTACTTTTTCCACCACTGCATGTTCCCCCTTACAGACTCACAGTGAAGTCCATGGGGGCTGTCAATTTGAAAAGGTGAGAAGAGTGGGCACTAGAGAAGAGTGTGCATCTTATGGGGGAAGACTGGGCACCTTTTAGTAAAACTTTGCCTAACCCTGACCTTAACCCTATTATAACCCAGCCCTAACCTCAGTAAAACTAAACCTAACCTTAACCCTAACCCTATACCTCAGTAAAACTATGCCTAACCCTAATCATAACCCTATACCTCAGTAAAACTATGCCTAACCCTAATCATAACCCTATACCTCAGTAAAATTATGCCTAACCCTAATCTTAACCCTAACCTCAGTAAAACTATGCCTAAACCTAACCTTAACCTCACAGAACTATGCCCTATGTCTGGAAGTAGCCTAGTAAGCCTACTCCGATTATTTACGTAAGTAAAAGTTGCAATATCACAATGCAGAAATGCTATTTACAAAGAAGACTACATATTAAAAATGTACTTTTTTGTTAAAAGGTTAAAGCACTGTGATAGTTTGCTATAGAGCAGGGGTCTTCAACATTTTTAGGCCTTAGCAGAGAGAGAGATGTAGCAGGGACCCCCACTACATAATGTATAAAATTGTGTTGCAGATCAAACTTTTTCATAGATTTCATAGATAGCTTCATAGACGTGCGTGTTGGATTCATGTTATAATGTGTATTTTCAGACAGTTAACCACTTAAACTCTATATTCTTAGAAAACTTGGTCTGCTCTTTTCTCCCTGTACACCAAACCTCTTTGCTGTGAGGCGTTGTGAGCTTGTAGATCTGCTATTTTTGGCCAATGTTCCCCTCAGAATAGGGATGCTTGGGGTTAATGTAAAAATTGTTCCTATCTATCGCACAAAGATTTGGTGGTCTGCCTGTAGTAACTCTGAGGACCCCGGACCCCCTGTTGAAGACTATAGAGTGAGTGTTTGTTCAATAACAGGGGTCCCCTTACCTCTCCAGCTCTTTAAAGGGCAAGACCACTTTGGTAGAGGTTTGGATTGTGTTGTTACTTTGCCATGTTAACTCCAAATGTGGACAAGAAATCTAAAATAATTGCTCCATTGATTAGAAATTGATAATTCAAAACATGCTCCTCATTGACTTACATTGTACAGTAAAACAGCTCTCAAAGTCACTTTTAGCACATAAACAAACGCAAACAAAGCTGATTCAGACAATATAGAACATCAACAAACCCAGTAGCCTACTGTTATTTTTTATATATAAAAATGTCAACTTCCTGCTGATTTTACAATTCAGTCCGGGTTTTAATAAAAAATAGCAAAATCAACAGGAAGTTAACATTTATATATATTTTTTTAAAACTGTAGGCTACTGGGTTTGGTGATGTTCTATATTGTCTGAATCAACTTTGTTTGTGTTTGTAACTTTGAGAGCTGTTTTACCATTCAATGTAAGTCAACAAGGAGCATATTTTGAATGATCAATTTAATTTCTAATCAATGGAAATTTTATTTTTGATTTCTTGTCCACCTTTGGAGTTACATCATGGCAAGGTAACTACACAAAACCAAACCTCTACCAAAGTGGTCTTGCCATTTAATAAACAGTTAAAAAATACATTTTTAGGTGGGTTGCCAATTTTCAACCAAAGAGAGTAGGCCTACCCATTTATGAGCTTCAATTTGATATTGTTCCAGTGCCAATGTTGTCTGCTCATATATTTCTGTCATCACTTACAATTCCACTTATGTGTTTAAAAAATATAGTGTGTGTGTGTGTGTGTGTGTGTGTGTGTGTGTGTGTGTGTGTGTGTGTGTGTGTGTGTGTGTGTGTGTGTGTGTGTGTGTGTGTGTGTGTGTGTGTGTGTGTGTGTGTGTGTGTGTCTGCTGCATGCATGCATGCGTGCGTGTGTGTGAGATATGGGAGAGAGAGAGAGAGAGAGAGAGAGAGAGAGAGAGAGAGAGAGAGAGAGTTAATCTTTGGGCACACACTCCCACAGACCCAGGAGGAAGAACTTCTACCCCAAAATAGGCTATTTAAATCGGCCTCATGGTGGCACTATAACATTCGGCTTCAACTTTTGGCTTAACTCTTGAACCATAGCCTATTATTTAGCTCCAATCGGAACCTCTCCCTCCGCGGGTTAGGGTTAGGGGAAACTTTTTCGCACATTTTCCACTTTACATGTTTCTTACCCCTTTCTGCACATCGTATCCAAAAAGTAAACGTTTTCTGAAATACTCTCAGATATTTTAACTTCTAGCGCGCAATACAATATATCCAACGAGTTGAAAAAAAGCGTTTAAATAGCTTCTCTCCTCATCCGGTTCCATAATATTATTCATTAGAAGATGAAATTCAACATTTGACCAGTAGGGGAATCAGTAATGTTATCTCTACGGGCGCAACTTCCGGGTATGTCTTAAAAACATTTAGGAGAGAAGCTATTTAAACGCTTTTTTCAACTTGTTGGATAGATTTTATTGCGCGCTAGAAGTTAAAACATCTGAGAGAATTTCTGAAAACCTTTACTTTTTGGATACGATGTGCAGAAAGGGTTAAGAATCATGTAAAGTGGAAAATGTGCGAAAGTTTCGCTAAAACGGCACCGGCCACGTCCACGTAGGACGGGGCTACCTATTATTCTGTCCAAAACTCACATAAATAGGCTCTCAGGACTGGAGTAAAATGTTCTCACACACACACACACACACACACACACACACACACACACACACACACACACACACACACACACACACACACACACACACACCACTAGGCCCTCAGGAGGGCTTGTAAGGTCCTGTGTATTCAATTCATCGAGACATTTAAAGACAAACAATAATATACAATAATTCTGCATAATAATAATAATAATAATAATAGGCTAATCATAATAAAAAGTTAACACAATAAAGGCTGTAGTGCGAGAGGGTGATCAATCTTAAAGGCAGGTGGCATATGTTATCCTGCTATGTCCTATGGCTACATACATTTCCATTATACAACATTTAATGTAGCCTATTCTAGATGCTTAAAACATCATTAATTCCAGTCCATTAAGTCTTTCCAGTTGATAAAACCAAGAGAGATATAAGGAAGAAGAAAAAAAAAGAGGTAAAGGCCGGCCAGGTAAATCAACGGGTGTCACGATAACGAGAAGTCAAGACCCTCTCTATAAACTGGTAAATAAACGTAAATGTAGCCTAATATCTTGACAAACGTTTCGTGGCCGTATAATGGTTAAAATACCCATCCCGTAGGCCTATGCAAAAGAAATTGAGTAGGCTACTGCACTGTGGATGTATTCTACCGTCAGAACGCGAGAGGATTACGAGCGCGCAGCGCGCAATAGGCTCTATGCACAGCAGCCATATAATCACTTCCTTCACAGGTTTAACCAATGATACTAGATGGCTCTGTTCCATTTAGAGTAGCACAGTGGTTCTCAGACTTTTAATTTCCACGACCACCATAACTCTGAGAGAGACTCTCAGAGTTACACACCCGCAAGAGGCCATTTGGAACCCCCTCAAGGAACCATGAGGGTCCCTGAACCCCAACTTTAGACCGCAGAGTTGTTTCCATTGAGCCAACATAACATCAGCACCCTGACTCTGTTTGACCAGAGCCTTCATTAGTATCATTGGCAACACCTGTGAATTTCTTCACAATATGGCTGATGTGAATAGAGCCTTATGAGCTCCGAAACGTGCTTAACCAAGATAGAGAATGTGAACTCGTTTGAGAACTGGCGACAGAATCTCCCATACACACTGTTGTTACTCGACAATGAATTCGCCCCGTTCCTTGTTGACGGCCCAGCGTGGGAGAAAAAGACAAGAGCGTCTCCACGCAGAGGTTTCCATGACGACGGGGAGGACCTACCCCGAACAAAAAGTAAGCATGTTGGAATTAATGCTTGGACAAATAGCCAATTATTATTGTCCTGTGATTTCACGTCAAAGTAGGCCTATAGTGAACATCTCTACACCCATTGACAATATATGGCAGGCTATCCGTCACCAGCATTATGGATTTCAGTGCACAGGAGCACATTTTCATTGACTTTGCTGCTATTCAATTTGGAACCTAATGAAAGACCAGAAGACTTATTTCAGCGCATAATGGCGTTTGTGGAGGACAATATGTTGCACAAAGACGCTAGGATTAGTCACGTGACATGATGGGAGAAGTTGTGACAGAAGATGAGGAGCTGTCACAATCACTTGAGAACTTTATTGTGCTTACATGGCTCCGCCTCCTACATGATGACCTACCCAGACTTGTGAAGCAGCGGTATGGCAGCTTTAAAAAAAAAACATTTAACCCATTTAGCCTGGAAAGTAGGCCTATCTGTGTCATTTTAGATTTCTCATAGCGCGGCACTCGGTGCCGAGATTGTATATCTGCTATTTTTGAATAGCCAAAGAAATACTAAAATGACACGTCTGAACCGAAAGGCACAGAGAGGAAACTGAACTTGAAGCACGCCTAGTCATCCAGCTCTGCATCCAGCGGAAGCAAACCAGATTTTTTCTAGTTTTTTGTGGTCTGCCTATGAGACAGGTGTGTCTGTCTGGCAGATGCTTAAGTACATTGGCCTACTTCCACCACTGCAAATGACAGTGTGGGCTACAATTTATGAAGATGAGCAATTCAGCTGGTTGAGCAAGACAATAGCTTCTCAAAACCATTCATTTCCGTGGCATCTTGAGTTTGTTTTAACTTTTAACTATGTTGTTTTAGATTGGATTTTCATAAACACGTGACATAGGCTATTGGGAGGGGGTCTGCCTGTCCTGCACCCAGATGTGATGTTCAGCATTGCAGCTTTGGAAAAAAATGCATTATTTGTAAATAATAATAATTGTAAACTGTGAATAACTATCCTTTTCATTTACCATATAGCCTAGGTATTTTAGTCGAATCAGTTTCCATTCAAATGTGGAAAGCCACTTTTCCCGTTTCGCTTTCACTTGTCATCATCTATTGCATGGGCGGCGCCCATGCCAATATTACTTTTCCTAATATATATATTATTTGTATCAACTGGAGCTAGGTGTTAATTACCACGACTCAAAATTCTTTGTTTCATGAGCCTGCTTCGGGTCACTGAGAGTTCAGAATTCAGATTGCCGACGTTACTTTCACTTTCCTTTTAAAAAACAACAACAACAGTAGAAGGCACCCTATTGATTCCAAACGAATCAATAGAGATTTCATAGGCCAAGAGGCATGTAGCTCTGGTGAAGTAGCAGCCTACTTTCAGTACTTTTACTTCTACTCCACTACATCTCAGAGGCAAATGTACTTTTACAATTATTTGAAAACTTTAGTTATCGTTACTTTGCAGGTATAAATTATTACATTATAAAACACGTTAACCACTTCAGCCTTATTTTATACCTAGGCTATTTGAAAATAGCCGATCTACAAGCTCACAGTACCTCCCTATGCGACGCATTTTGAGCTTGTAGATTTTCAAAAGATTTGTATACATTTTATATATTTGAGCAGCAGCATAAAAAACAGTTTTAATTATTATTAGGCCTATTTTTAAAAACAATCACAAAAAAAAACACACAGTTTTATGAGTTGGAAACAAAAAATAATTTCATGAATAAATACAAAATAATCAAAGAAATTTCCTAAATTTGAAAACCAATATTTAAGAAGTAGTGAAAATATATTTCCACTAGTTTGGGTCCCGGGCAAAGATCTGATTTCCATCTGGGTCTTGAGTTAAAACGTTTGGGAACCACTGGAATACAGTATTTCAACTAGCACTGAGCTGAGCTGGCGCACGTGCACGGGACGCCATTACAATAGAGCTCCACTAAGCTCAAAAATCCACAGTATAGGCCTATACACCCCCGGTTATTAGTATTATTAATTATTGTCTGTTGCTGCCTAAATTCAGTAGCCCCTAAACAATCCAGCCCCCCATGCCATGCCTACTTTAATAGTTACTTTATTTATGTTTGAATGATGTAATTGACCTACAAATGCCTATATGCCTAATTGCCTATATACGCCGCAGGGGTATTTTATGAAGACGCTTATTTGTTGCGTCGTTTACGTTTTCTTCTCGGCGAAAACAGCAAATAGGCTAATCCCCCTATAGATTTAAAACAAATAAGCCCATAAAGTAAAGTAAACAAGCACAATTCGAAAGTTCTTCTTTATCTTTATTAACTGCACAATAAGTAAGCAGCACATAAATTAGTGTAGGCTATAGGCCGCCACATTAGGCTACTACATCATCTGGGCACCGCGATGTAAAATTGACTATTTTATCCAAAATGTTAAAAACAATATATAATAATTGAAAAATCTTAATTTAAAGTAATGTAAAGTATACGTGAGTGAACATGCACAGTACATCATTATCAGACTTAATTTTATCCTTCAACTTCTTGTTTATGCCCCAAAATGACTGGATATATACAAGTTTTGCAGCAATGTGTAGAAATTGTAGAAATATTAGACCTTAATTGTCAAATATTCAAGCATGTTTACCGTACCTTACTTAAAACATTTTTTTCCTACATTTTGGGAAAAAAATAGCCAATTTAACGCCGTGGTTCCCACTCTTCCTTGGTGCCCACCTATCCTGTTGCCGTCTCACAGACAGGACTACTACTCAATCTGTAAACCAGTGTAGGTTGCGATGTAATTGGCGATGTCCATATTACTATAGCAGAGGGCCAGGTCATGAGGCGTGTGGCCTTGAGTGTTGCGTGAAGCCGGGTCTGCGGTGCGTCCCATCAGCAGCTGGACCACGTCGTAATGGCCCTCTCTGGCGGCCAGGTGCAGAGGGAGGTTACCGTGGATGTCCAGGAGGTTCACGTCGGCCCCGTGGTCAATGAGCACACGCACCGTGTCGGTCCAACCGCCGCGGGCAGCGTCGTGTGTGATGGTGAGATGGCAGCAGGGGTCATGGATGTTGGGGTTGGCTCCCCAACACAGCAAAGCTTCGGCTACGGCCGGGTTTCCCTGTTTCACCACCTGGATGATATGAGAATGAGAATGAAACATTTTTTTTATAAAAAAAGATATATATTTTTTACTATTAGTAGGCGTATTAATAGGCGGTAGGCCTTAGCCTAATTCTCAACGTTTCGTTTGTACATACAGGTAGTATGAAGTGGTTCTCAACCTGTAGGTCGGGACCCCCAGGGAGGATTTTTTTTGTTGGGGGGGTGGGTCCCCAGATGACATTGAAGTGACAATTTAAGGACCATTTTAATACCTAAAAAAAAAGTAGGCCTACATATTATATACTATATTAAAACTGGCCAAATTGTCAAATAATATAAGAAAGAGGCATGAACTTGTGAAAATAGCCGATGCTATCTGCTATTTTCACAATATGTATCTGTGGAACCGAGTCAAACAAGTGCTTGTCAGGGTGTAGGGGGGGCAGTGGTGGAAAAAGTACTCAAATTCTACCAATACTGCAATATAAAAATACTCTGTTACAAGCAAAAGTCCAGAATTTAAAAAAGAAAATGTAAAAGTACAAAAGTATTGGCATCAAAATGTACTTAAAGTACCAAAAGTAAAAGTAGTAAATATTTGAAAATAGCCGATCAACAAGCTCACAACGCGTTGCGATGCGACAGGTTGTGAGCTTGTAGATCTGCTATTTTCAAATAGCCTAGGTTTAAAATAGGTTTAAAGTGGTTAGTGTATGTTTCATTATATCATAATTTATATCTGAAAAGTAACTAGTAACTAAAGGTTTCAAATAATTGTAGTGGAGTAAATATACAATATTTGCCTCTGAGATGTAGTGGAGTAGAAGTAAAAGTATTGGAAATTGGAAATACTCAAGTAAAGTACAAATACCTAAAAAATGTACTTACGTAAATGTACTTAGTTACTTTCCACCACTGAGGGGGGGTCCCCTCAAATATGATTATTTTGGGGTGTCACAGCCTGAAAAGGTTGAGAACCACTGCTATAAAGGTAAATAAATACACTTCTCCCTTTCTGGAAAATAACGAAAATTATGGAGCTTATGCAAAAACAAACTTCTTTACAGCTAAAAACATGTGACAATATGTGAACATGTGTGATGTGATGTGACAATAAAGTTTATCCTTCTGAGCACATGGCCTGCCTGCACATTGAGGAACCATGCACCATTTTGTTCTTTGTTTCTTTGAGTGAAGCTTCACAATGCCTGACATCATCATCATGTGTAATGTATTAAATATTATTTTATATATTATTTATTTATACAATATTATTACATATATATCTTAGTAATTTATTGTACTATTATTATTATAATTGTTTTTGTTCATGTTATGAACACTACAATCACACTTCACTGTCTTTATTAGGCTACAAGCAGGCCCACATTGGAAATAAATGGTCAAATTAAATTGCAAACTTTAAAGAGTTTACAACTATTGAAATTTTAAATAGAAAAATGTAGGGTTAAATATTACAAATCTGCAATCTAAATCTTGCAATTTAATGGACATTACTGTATTCATAATATTAATAAGTCAAAACAAGTTATAGCATATGACCTGCATTGTCTTACCACTAATTTCCTCAACTGATGTTTCGGCGTGTAATTATTGATAATGCCACGATGAAGCGTAAACATGGACAATCAATTTTAATAATCAATATGTAGGCTTCTGTTTATGTGAATAAATCAGTTATAAGTCCACTGAAACATTCATTTGGCTATCATTACACATCTGCTAAATTGTAGTTGTAAAATGTCATTATTTTTAAAATAATTATACTAACCTGCAATGCAGTCCTGCCATATATATTGTACCCATTAACATCTGCTCCATTTTGCAATAAGCAGTTCACTTCAGCTAGATTTCCTTGAGCTGATGCGCTGGTAAGCTTGTCAACTGGTGAATGTTCAGCCATTCTTGGTGGACAGAAAAAAGGTATTCAGCAATATAATACACAAAATAGACAAAGAAGAATCAATGTCACAGCTACTGAAGTGCAATGGAGTACATGTACACGTGGGCTGGCCTTATATACAGTACACACACACACCCACACACACACACACACACACACACACACACACACACACACACACACACACACACACACACACACACACACACACACACACACACACACACACACACACACACACACACACACACACACACACGCACACACACGTTGCCACAGTATGAGAGAAGGGCCCAGAAAGGATGTTTCTCTTCCCTTAGTTCTCAGAAGGGGAGAGAGAAACATATTTGCTTGCATCTCATACATTAACGTTGGCAGTTGGTGGTTTGGCAGCACCAACCCAGGAGACATAACCGTGCACGTGCATGTATGTTAATATGGTCAGTTTAGGTTGAGTTGTTATGAAAACCGTCACCAACCTTTGCGCGCTGTGTCATAATTAAAGCTTAACTTGCAACACACATTTTTGTTGTGTAATCATCATAGCACCCCTCAAGTCAAAATCAAGAAGAATCACACACACACACACACACACACACACACACACACACACACACACACACACACACACACACACACACACACACACACACACACACACACACACACACACACACACACACACACCTACTATATTATTTACAGATAGGCCTATCTGACTGACATTGCACATTAAATATATGCTTGCCGTATTTACACATGCATATGGACTTAATGCACAGTGCACTTCAATTACCTAAGCGTATGACTAATGTTAGGCCTACATATTTCTTTATCTTTAGCTAGCAATACGTGGAGGCCTTTTAATTATTTATTTGTTAGGCTACAGTTGTGATTGTTGCCACAATATTGAAAAACTGAAATCAAATACTTTTACCCAGTTACTCGTGCATTGAGATGATGCAACAAATACATCTTGGATCTTGAACTGGGTTTTCTCAGAGTCTGAGAAACCTACTCAAGATATTTTGATCTTCATAATTCTTACAGGCTTATGAGACGTATATAGCTATAGCTTTCAACCTATAGCCTAAATGCTAATCCATCATTTATTTGACTTAATTATTACATCGACGTGGTTTTAACGTTTTCTTTGGCCAAACAGTTAGCCTACTTATAGCTTTAGCTTAACATTAACATTAGCTTAAAGTATTTTTTATCTTTGCCAAATCTTTAGCCTTTTTAGCTATTTCTCTCTAATAAAGTTGTTTATTTTGTTTTCTTTTGTTATAAAGCGACTTTGGGTACTAAGAAAAGTAGGCCTACTGTGTTATGTATTATTATTATCATTATTACTTGGCACAATGACAATTTACCTGCAGCAGCTGCAGCGCTACAAGAGTCATAAGCAGGCCAAGCCATGTGCAGTGGTGGAAAAATCACTCAAATGTTTTACTTAAGTAAAAGTATCAATACTGCAATGTAGAAATACTCTGTAAGTAAAAGTCCGGAATTCAAAATTTAGTACAAAAGTATTGGTATCAAAATAGGCTGTACTTAAAGTACCAAAAGTAGAAAGTAACCTACTCATTGTGCAGAATGTCCCATTTCACAAGTTTTCAAATGTATAAAATGTATACAAATCTTTTGAAAATAGCACATCTATCTACAAGCTCATAATTTGTTGCATCAGGAGGCATTGTGAGCTTAGATCTGCTATTTTCAAACGGCCGAAATGTATAGGGCTGAAGTGGATAATGTATGTTTTGTAATAATAATCAACATTGGAAATACTCCAGTAAAGTAAAAATACCTTAACATTGTACTTAAGTAAATGTACTTAGTTACTTTACACCAACATCACTGGCCAAGTGTTGATTGACGAATCTGACGATTGTTTCTCCTTAATTCGCAGTTAAAGTAGGCCTATGCTACACATGTCTACAGCATAGCTAGTGGACGTTTCATGATAGCTTAGTTGGTTCTGTGAATGAATTACTGTACCCCCCCCCCCATAACCAAATATTCAACTGTTATAATTGCACGTAGGATTGTAGCCAAAAAACACAGATGTATTGTATTTTATTTGCCTATAATGTATTCAGGTTACTATTACTTTTCAATAGGCTAATTTCCCAGGATCTTATTGCTTTAGGCTACAGTAGCACTTCCTATTATGAAGAAATAGGCTAATATCGTTATCTGTCAGGGAGTTGTCAATCACCCTCCTTACCGTTAATCAATAGCCTATTTACTTAAATAGTCTAATCAGTCTGCAAAATGTTGCAGACCGAAACCTGTCCACATAAAGAATAGCCTATTATTATTGATATGATTCATAATCAGTGGTGGTTGCGCAAGTTTTCAAAATGTAAAAAATGTATACAAATCATTTGAAAATAGCAGATAGGCCTACAAGCTCCACATTGTGAGCTTGTAGATCAGCTATTTGCAATTGGCCGAAATGTCTGTAGGGCTGAAGTGGGTAATATATGTTTTGTAATAATAATCCAAATCTACAAAGTATAGTGACTAAAGTTTTCAAATAATTGTAGTGGAGTAAAAGTATAATATTTGCCTATATGAGATATAGCCTAGTAGATTAGAAGTAAAAGTAGGCCCACTAAAAATTGGAAATACTCTAGTAAAGTACAAATATCTCAAAATTGGAAAAAGCTGTTGCTGCTACATTTATTCAAGTACAGTACTTGAATAAATGTAGTTACTTTACACCACTGTCAATTCCTCTTTTGTTTGGCTTCAGTAACAGTTCATGGGTCACTGCCTGCTTCTTCACCAGAGCTATGTGCCTCTTGGCATATTTCAGGATTAATGCATATTCTTGAAATCTTGTTTGAAATCTAGGCTGCCTTCTACTGTTGCTAAAACTGCTGCAAAAAAAAACATTCATGCAAACATTATAGGCTACAACGTAGCCTATAACGTAACGTACAAGCTGGAATGGAAACTCACTTTCAATGGTGGGCTATAAAAAGCCATCCTTCGGGCTCCGTCATCCTCATCCACATTACAGCCTGCATAACATTAAACATCGTTTCAATAAGACTTCTTATCCCATCGAATCAATCCGTGGCTACACTCTGAAAGAGAGAATGAAAACAGACCATATATATAGGCTAAATATGGATTTAAAATATGGTTTCGTTTCGTTTCGAAATGAGTGTATAACGGGTTGAAATAATACCATGAATATTTCGGTTGTTTCCCGCTCGTATTCAAAGAGTATTATTGCCACAACGCAACGTTCCGCTATGGAGGATGTGAGCTATGAGGGACATCCCATTAGAAACACACGATATGACAGTCTGCCTGGTGAGTGGTGACAGTCACTCAGTGAGTCAGTGTTGCCACATTTTGCGATAAAAAGAAACCAAGTCTATGAAAAAAAGCCCAAAAGAAGCGACTAATAGGCCACATGAGCACTTTAAACCTATATGGCATGGCATCGACAATTTAAAAAAAATCTTGAATAAAGTGACTAAATGTGGAATATTTTTGAAATATTTTAACAACACAAATCTGGAATGTGCAGGTCCGTGGACAAATACATATTAATTTTGGGGTCCTTGATTTGAAAACGTTTCAGAACCACTGGTTTAAACAGCATTAGACTGTCTACAAGCCCAAATAAGCAACAACTACACTTTAGAAACAAGCCCAAAAACCCGCAACAAGTACCAATGTTTACAAGCAACTTTGGATAGAAAAACAAGCTCAAAGTCGCTTGTAATAAGCAGACCTGGCAACAATGGTGACAGCTACGACTCAAAAGTGATCAACGGCGTACAAAAAGCGTACAAATGGAACCAAAAGGACCCGTTAGGGTCCATTTGGTTCCATTTGTACACTCTCAGAGTTAAATTAACATTGATTTTACAATATAAATTGGGGTCCCAGAGATAGAGATGCCATTAAATGGGGTCCGCAGCCTAATACATGTCAAACTGGGGATCCTTGAAATTAAAATGGTTGAGAATCACTGCTAGAGCCGTAAAAAATCTTCTCTTATGGGGGTCCCTGGCATATCTTTCCAAAGGGGGGTCCGTGGGCTAATAAGTGTCAATTTGGGGGTCCTTGACATGAAAAAGTTTGAGAACCACTGATTAACGGTACTAGGCTACCACAGAGACAACGGTAGGCTATCACAGAGACGGTTGGTTCTGCATCAGAGGTAATAATCCCACCTACTGAGTGTGTCACCGACCACCACGGTAACGATGTCCAGTCCAGTGTCTTTAAAACGTCATGTGCGTTCTATAGTAGGCTAGTTAATGTGCACTGCAGCCTCCGAAAACATGCGAATCCTCCATCATGGCGAGAGTCCAGAAAGATCGTTCATTTGAATGATATGCTGAATATCCTACTCCGTCCACATTGACTGACAGGCAGCAGAATGATTACAGGCTGAATATCCTACTAATTCCACACTGACTGACAGCAAAATTACAGCATGAATATGCAACTAACTCCACACAGAATCCCCAAAAAAACCTTGCAGTTTGGGTCCGATGTTCTGCGCATTTTTAAAAATATTTATCAGGAGTCGTGATTGGACAACAACGGACAATAAAGGGGCGGGACTATGTGCAACAGAAGATGTTAACTGTAGCAGAACCAGTTACCAGAGCTGATGCTAGCCTCGTGTGTGTAAAGTAACGAAGTACATTTACTCAAGTACTGTAGCCTACTTAAGTAAAATTTTGAGGTACTTTTACTTTGCTGGAGCATTTCCAATTTTCGGTACTTTTACTTCTACTCCACTACATTTTTTTAAAACTTGAGTTACTAGTTACTTTGAAGATTTTAAATGTGTGTGCGACGCGTGTGTGTGGATTGGAGTCATTGGACTGTTTTGGACAAGCTCTTCCCCAATAAAATTAACTCAATGCTTTCCCATCGCAATCGCATAGCGCACAGCGCCCTCTGGCGTTCCTTTTCTTGTCTCTTTGTCATAACTTGGCTTAAATTCACTCAGCACTCAGCATGCAGCCAAAATCACAAAGTTTAGTTTAGTCGCCTCTCTTAGGGTATTTTTTGTTACTGCCACTTACTGTGTATAATTATTTTTTATTGCGGACCATTTACTTTTATTGTGTGTTGCAGGACCTCATTGGAAACAAGTGTTTTATTACGCTTTTCTGTGTATATAATGGGTTTAAATTATGTTGTGTTTACTATTTATATATATACTATATAAATATTTATTTTACCAAAATAAAATAAAATAAAATGTGTCCTCTGCCTTTACCCATCCTAACTTTTACGCTCCCTGGGAGCAGTAGTAGGCCTAGTTTTGCTCAGGGATACTTTGACAGAATCGACACATGGGCAGATTAGGGGCGAACCATGGTCTTTTTTATTCCAAGACTCTTTAACCATTCTGCCATGACCGCCCTTGGGCCGCCCTGTGGCTGATACATCATTCTGCCAGTCAGGATGGCAGGAGGCCAGAGATTATGTTTTCGCCCCTGTCTGCATGTCTGTCTGTCTGTCTGTCTGTCTGTCTGTCTGTCTGTCTGCACCGTATGTCACACAAACTACATTTCTCCCTGCAGCTTCCTCGTGTCCTGATGGCTGTGCATGCTACCATTTTAGGTTATCACCATTTCACCTTCTAGGTGGAAAGGTTTTCACCTAAAAGGTGATTATGATAGTAGGTGCTCATAGTCCGGTGATGTCCGTCAGTAAAAGCAGAGAGATGTGTTGAGGTGAGCGGTGAGTCACTTATCAATCACCGCGGCTCCGTGACGTCATTTTGTAGTTTTCAAACCACCAGCGGTGAGAGGGTGATCACCGAAAATGGTAGCATGCCCCCCCTTTAGACTGACGCAGCCCTTGGTAGGAGACCTGTCCTGGCGGAGATCTGCGCTCAGAGGAGTTAAAACTGTGATTGCTAAGTTCAAAGTTCTAAGAGCTGTCTCTATCCATTTAGCCTCTAAATTTGAATGGCCACTAATGCCATTTAGCTATGGCTGCTATACCATTGGCCACTATCCTATCCTATCCAAGGGGCCAGCTTCCGAGTTGTAAATTGAGGCTATATAGGAAGAGACAGTTCATATGAATGGCCTGTAGTCTTGCTGTTTCACCCCTGCTGGTGTCAGAAGTAAATAAGCTCCATTCAAGCCGATGGGTTTTTGCCAAACTTTACACTGAGTTTTGCCAACTCAGCGTATGAGTAGCACGGCTTGAGTCCTGTAGTAGGTACAGGGAGCTAATGTTAGGTGTGAAGATGAAGAAAGAACAATGCTGTGTGAGCTCAGGGAGGAGATAAGAAAGGCAGCCAGAGAGATGAAGAAAGTAGGCAGGAGTACAAAGAGATGAGTGCAGGCGGAGAGAAATGTGGTGCGGGTTAAGGAAAAGAGTTTGAGTAGTATGAAAGGTTGGACACCAAGGAGGGAGAAAAGTAACTGCACCGATTGGCTAGACCGATTGGCACCGATTGAGATGGGAAGGATGAGCAACAGGTTAAGGTGATAAAGGATGGATGGAAATGTTCTAGCAACCGAAGACAGTGTGTTGAGAAGTAATTTGAGTATTATTTGTAACAGAAGGGTACCAGTGAGAGGGAAGATGTATAAGACAGTAGGGGGACCAGCCATGATGCTGTACGGCTTGGAAACGGTGGCACTGACGAAAAGACAGGAGGTGGAGGTGGCAGAATTGAGGATGCTACGATTCTCATTAGGAGTGACAAAGGAAATTAGAGGATCAGCTTAGGTTACAAGTTTTGGGGATAAAGCAAGAGAGGCGAGGTTGAGAAACATTGGGAAAAGGATGCTGAAGCTGCCAGGTAAGAGGAGAAGAGGAAGGCCAAAGCAGAGTGATAGAGTTAAACTATGTATTTTGTCGACAATATTGATATATATGCCATCATATCCTATTTTAGTGTGCCATCTTGGCATAACTCAAATTTGCCCACCAATCTTATGATTTTATTAAGTTCGAGGTTGGACAAAACTAATCCTAGTATTTCCTCTAGAGACTGCATGTGTTTTGAGCTGTACAGAGCGCAGGCCCTCCAAGGTCACTGCTTATCTCTGGAGGAATACAATAACAGCTCATTGGAGTTAACTTGACCATCTATGACAAAGCAACAACACCTCCAGCGACGCCGGTCAGAGTTGAGGTCAACGTGTTGTTTTAGACATTTGGACGCTGTTTGTCCAAGATAAACTGTCACCAGATGAGAAAAAATTGAATACATGTTCCCCAAAAAAGCCTTGCAGTTTGGGTCCGATGTTCTGCGCATTTTAAAAAAATATTTATCAGGAGTCGTGATTGGACAACAACGGACAATAAAGGGGCGGGACTATGTGCAACAGAAGATGTTAACTGTAGCAGAACCAGTTACCAGAGCTGATGCTAGCCTCGTGTGTGTAAAGTAACGAAGTACATTTACTCAAGTACTGTAGCCTACTTAAGTAAAATTTTGAGGTACTTTTACTTTGCTGGAGCATTTCCAATTTTCGGTACTTTTACTTCTACTCCACTACATTTTTTTAAAACTTGAGTTACTAGTTACTTTGAAGATTTTAAATGTGTGTGCGACGCGTGTGTGTGGATTGGAGTCATTGGACTGTTTTGGACAAGCTCTTCCCCAATAAAATTAACTCAATGCTTTCCCATCGCAATCGCATAGCGCACAGCGCCCTCTGGCGTTCCTTTTCTTGTCTCTTTGTCATAACTTGGCTTAAATTCACTCAGCACTCAGCATGCAGCCAAAATCACAAAGTTTAGTTTAGTCGCCTCTCTTAGGGTATTTTTTGTTACTGCCACTTACTGTGTATAATTATTTTTTATTGCGGACCATTTACTTTTATTGTGTGTTGCAGGACCTCATTGGAAACAAGTGTTTTATTACGCTTTTCTGTGTATATAATGGGTTTAAATTATGTTGTGTTTACTATTTATATATATACTATATAAATATTTCTTTTACCAAAATAAAATAAAATAAAATGTGTCCTCTGCCTTTACCCATCCTAACTTTTACGCTCCCTGGGAGCAGTAGTAGGCCTAGTTTTGCTCAGGGATACTTTGACAGAATCGACACATGGGCAGATTAGGGGCGAACCATGGTCTTTTTTATTCCAAGACTCTTTAACCATTCTGCCATGACCGCCCTTGGGCCGCCCTGTGGCTGATACATCATTCTGCCAGTCAGGATGGCAGGAGGCCAGAGATTATGTTTTCGCCCCTGTCTGTCTGTCTGTCTGTCTGTCTGTCTGTCTGTCTGTCTGTCTGTCTGCACCGTATGTCACACAAACTACATTTCTCCCTGCAGCTTCCTCGTGTCCTGATGGCTGTGCATGCTACCATTTTAGGTTATCACCATTTCACCTTCTAGGTGGAAAGGTTTTCACCTAAAAGGTGATTATGATAGTAGGTGCTCATAGTCCGGTGATGTCCGTCAGTAAAAGCAGAGAGATGTGTTGAGGTGAGCGGTGAGTCACTTATCAATCACCGCGGCTCCGTGACGTCATTTTGTAGTTTTCAAACCACCAGCGGTGAGAGGGTGATCACCGAAAATGGTAGCATGCCCCCCCTTTAGACTGACGCAGCCCTTGGTAGGAGACCTGTCCTGGCGGAGATCTGCGCTCAGAGGAGTTAAAACTGTGATTGCTAAGTTCAAAGTTCTAAGAGCTGTCTCTATCCATTTAGCCTCTAAATTTGAATGGCCACTAATGCCATTTAGCTATGGCTGCTATACCATTGGCCACTATCCTATCCTATCCAAGGGGCCAGCTTCCGAGTTGTAAATTGAGGCTATATAGGAAGAGACAGTTCATATGAATGGCCTGTAGTCTTGCTGTTTCACCCCTGCTGGTGTCAGAAGTAAATAAGCTCCATTCAAGCCGATGGGTTTTTGCCAAACTTTACACTGAGTTTTGCCAACTCAGCGTATGAGTAGCACGGCTTGAGTCCTGTAGTAGGTACAGGGAGCTAATGTTAGGTGTGAAGATGAAGAAAGAACAATGCTGTGTGAGCTCAGGGAGGAGATAAGAAAGGCAGCCAGAGAGATGAAGAAAGTAGGCAGGAGTACAAAGAGATGAGTGCAGGCGGAGAGAAATGTGGTGCGGGTTAAGGAAAAGAGTTTGAGTAGTATGAAAGGTTGGACACCAAGGAGGGAGAAAAGTAACTGCACCGATTGGCTAGACCGATTGGCACCGATTGAGATGGGAAGGATGAGCAACAGGTTAAGGTGATAAAGGATGGATGGAAATGTTCTAGCAACCGAAGACAGTGTGTTGAGAAGTAATTTGAGTATTATTTGTAACAGAAGGGTACCAGTGAGAGGGAAGATGTATAAGACAGTAGGGGGACCAGCCATGATGCTGTACGGCTTGGAAACGGTGGCACTGACGAAAAGACAGGAGGTGGAGGTGGCAGAATTGAGGATGCTACGATTCTCATTAGGAGTGACAAAGGAAATTAGAGGATCAGCTTAGGTTACAAGTTTTGGGGATAAAGCAAGAGAGGCGAGGTTGAGAAACATTGGGAAAAGGATGCTGAAGCTGCCAGGTAAGAGGAGAAGAGGAAGGCCAAAGCAGAGTGATAGAGTTAAACTATGTATTTTGTCGACAATATTGATATATATGCCATCATATCCTATTTTAGTGTGCCATCTTGGCATAACTCAAATTTGCCCACCAATCTTATGATTTTATTAAGTTCGAGGTTGGACAAAACTAATCCTAGTATTTCCTCTAGAGACTGCATGTGTTTTGAGCTGTACAGAGCGCAGGCCCTCCAAGGTCACTGCTTATCTCTGGAGGAATACAATAACAGCTCATTGGAGTTAACTTGACCATCTATGACAAAGCAACAACACCTCCAGCGACGCCGGTCAGAGTTGAGGTCAACGTGTTGTTTTAGACATTTGGACGCTGTTTGTCCAAGATAAACTGTCACCAGATGAGAAAAAATTGAATACATGTTCAGAAGTTATGAGATTTTGTTTTGCTTTAATCCCTGAGTTTGACTGTGAGCCCAGTCTTATGGCGGGTTTTTGAAATGTTTTCATTTAGATGGTTATAAATGGTAACTCCTGTTTGAAAATGTTCAATGGCAGTGGCCCATGTAAGGTTTAATGGTTGGCCCATGTAAGGTTGGCCCATTACATGGTTTAATAGTCGCCACTTTGATCTTAAAAAAAAAAAAAAAGTAATATATATTTGAAGAATATATTAAAAAAATATACGTTTTTGTCCCGATTCTCAAGAATGGGTACACACATAAAAGGACAGACTTTATAATATAAAGAAAAAAATAATAATCCAATTACGTGTCTTGTCAGATTTGACCCCAATTGACTAAAATGTATATAGGCTAGGTTAATGCGCAAATATGGGCCCCTCAGCTACAGTACAAGGCCCCTGCTGAATGGCCATCTGACTAAAAGAAGCTAACATGTATTGTAAGATGCATTAAATATTTTACATGAAAATAAATACATACATTTAAATTCTGTATAACATTTCTACAGTTGCTTTCTTAACCAACACATGCCTTACAACTCAAGTAGTGTCAGACCTGGCTGGAGCTAGGGTGGGTCATGGGTCCCAACTCATGTGGGTGTGAAAAGCAATGAGGCTGTCGATGTAGCAGACAAATAGTCTTTGAAGAGGGAGGAGGTGGATGTAGGCATTGCCATGGGATGGTAAACGGAAGACTCGCCCCCCATTCTTTTCTTGTATTTGATTTACTGAGGTTACGTTTAGGAATACCAGGTGAATACCACCGAATTTGCCCCGGGGGGGACTGTGTTTTGAGGCGAGCGTTTTGGTATTCCTTGGGATAACTAGAAAGTGGCAGAGTGAGTGTAAAGACAAAGGAAAGGAAGCTTTTATTACGCAAGAGAAAATAATATATGGGGAGGGGAAATTACTTTGGGGAGAAATCAGGTGAATATAACAAGGTGGAGAACAGGTGAATATGGCAAGGTTAAGGCATGGACAGTTGCTCAGCATGGGGACTGTAATCACATAACACATTGAGAAACATGAGGATGGAATCAGGGTCAGAACCCTCATCAAGGGAGGCCCTCAGGGCTGCGTGCTGAGTCCTCTCCTCTACTCCCTGGCCTGTACACAACTGCGCACGTACACAAAACTCCAACTTCATCATCAAGTATGCTGATGACACGATAGTGATATGCCCGATCGTCAGCGTGGAGGAGATGGCTAACAGCGTCATGGTCAGATCAATGACACAGTGCTGTCATAAGAACAACTTCGGACTCAATGTCAAGAAGACTATGGAGCTGATCACCAATTACAGGAGGCAGCGGAGAGGGCATGGTACCATATCCACTGACGGCGTTGCATTGGAGAGGGTCAGTGAGTGTGTGGTGATGTAGTGAAAAGAGCCCAACAATGTCGTACAGCAGGCGTCTTCAACGTTTTCCAGGCCAAGGACCCCTTAGTTGAGAGAGACATGAAGCAGGAACCCCCCACTACATATTGAATAAAATTGTGTTGCAGATTAAACTTTTTCATAGATTTCATAGATAGCTATGACAGCATAGACTTGTTTCACAGCACTATCATCAGTGTTGTGTAAAATGTATGTGTTTTTTGTTTGTTTGTTTACACATTATCTTTTCTATGAATATGTTGGATTCATGCTAATGTGTATTTTCAGACATTTAACCACACTTAAATCCTTAACATGTTGGCTCTGTAGTTGGTCTGCTCTTTTTTCCCCCCTCTACACCAAACCTCTTAGCAACCCTGTAGTAACTCTGAGGACCCCCTTGGGGTCCCGGTACCCCCTGTTGAAGACCCCTGTCGTACAGGTGACTGAATAAATTCAATATAAACTCTCGCATCCTCAGGTCGTTCCATCCAGAGCATCCTGATGAGCTGCATCACAACGTAGTATGGTGAACTGCAATGTGTCGCGATGCATTGTGAGCTTGTAGACTATTTTCTAAAGATTTTTATACATTTGAAAACTTGAAAAGGGACATTCTACATAATGAGTACATTCTACTTTTTGTACTTTAAGTACATTTTGATACCAATACTTTAGTACTTTTACTCAAGTACATTTTAAATTCGGGACTTTTTTACTTGTAACAGAGTATTTCTACATTGCAGTATTGATACTTTTGCTTAAGTAAAACATTTTAGTACTTTCTCCACCAGTGCCACTGACCCTTGGGTTTCTGTAAGGTCAGATAATATAAAAAACAGGCAGGCAGCAGTAGTAGTACCAAAGACCTGACAGTGGGAGGCAGCAACGCGCCTCTGGGCCGTCTACTCTGCCGGAAACCCAGGAACAAGCAGAAGAAGAACCAGCAGCAGCAGAAGAATGGGCTAGCAGAGAATAACATTGCAGAGGGAACGTTGTAGTTTACATATTTTGGAGATTTTTCTGGAACTTGTCAGAACCGTACAGCGTGTAATATTTGCATTGTACTTAGAGCCCCCCCACACAGGTCGCCACGTCTGAGCTCAGTTCGCCGTCAAAACAGCGTTCAGTCCCCCTCCTAGAAGGCGCTAGGCACCAGGAGAAGAGCAGCGTTTAGCCAGTCATTGCCACCATGGCCTCCGATAGCGGCGACACCAGCAGCAACAACATGGACCGAGAGATGATCCTGGCTGACTTTCAGGTGGGTTTCTCCTCCTCTCTCCTCTCCCATGGGGATCAAACGTCCCACTTTAATGGCAGTTAAACACATGTGATCAGTGAGTCTTCTTATCAGCTGTGGGGTGGATGACCATACGTGTCAGCGACGACGATAACAATAACAACAACAATAACACACAGCTGACTCACAGTGCTGCTGGGACTGGGAGCTGAGCTCTGCTGTTAGCTATGGGTTGGTTGGTAACAGGATAGGTGGGCACAAGTAGGGACATCTGGGCACCACGACGTAAAATTGTCTGTTTTGTCCAAAATGTAAAAAAATAAATATATATTTGGAAATGCTTTTAGGTGAAGTATGTATACATGCTTAGAACATGCTTGAAAATTCAACAGTTAAGGTCTTAACATTTCTACAAATTGCTACAAAACCTGTATATCCAGTCATTTTGGGGCATAAACAAGAAGTTGAAGGATGAAATTAAGTCTGATAATGATGTACAATGCGTGTTCACATCGTGTATACTGTACATTACTTAAGGCAATTTTTCAAATATTTTATGTTTTAACATTTTGGACAAAAATAGCCACTTTTACATTCGAGGTGCCCTGATATAGTGCCCACCTATCCTGTATCCTA